>NC_026000.2:108160877-108388277 GCF_000442705.2 Elaeis guineensis | reverse complement strand
ATCTATAAGGATAGATCTAAAAGGATGCTAGGCCTATCACAGCTGTATATAGAGAAATACTGAAGAGGTTCAGCATGAAAAATTCTAAAAAAAACTTTACCTCTTAGGCATGGTATTTATCTTTCAAGACAATGTATCCGACCACATCTAAGGAAGTTCAGTGCATGAGTAGGATTCTTTATGCTTCAACCATAGAGAGCCTCATGTATGTCATGCTGTATACTCGACCTGATATTACTCTTACTTTGAGTGTCACAAGCAGGTATCAGTCGAATCCAGACGAGGAGCACTAGATAGCTGTAAAAATATCCTTAAGTACTTGAGAATAATTAAGGATTTATTCTTGATCTTTGAAGGAGGTTTTAAATTATGAGTCGAGGGGTATAATGATTCAGACTTCATGTCTGATCCTGATGATAGAAAGTCTATGTCAAGATATATGTTCATATATAATGGTGGCACAGTCAGCTGAAAGAATTTCAAGCAATCCATCATAGCAGATTCGACCACAAGAGGTTGAATATGTTGCTGCTTCGGATGCTGCAAAGGAAGGCTTTTGGTTCAAAAAATTTATTATGGAACTTAAGGTTATGACATCAGATACCATATCATTTTACTGCGACAATAATGGAGCCATAGCATTGCTAAAGACCAAGGTCTTATCAGAAATGAAAGCATATCGAACGGCGGTATTATATTATATGTGACTACCTCGAAAAGAAATATATCGAGGTGCGAAGAGTAGACCCACGGACAATGTGGCTGATCCGCTGACAAAGCCATTGAGCCAGCCAAAAAATAGAAGTCCACCTTGAGAAGATGGGACTTAGATTAATGGCCAATTGACTTTAGTCCAAGTGGGAGATTGTTAGATGTATGTCTTAAAAGCCAATATGACTGACGCATTGTAATAAAACTAAAACATAATTTTTACTTAATACATTGATTTAATAAAAAAAATAAGTTTACTTTTCATTCAAGTGTAATGTGTCCTTGAATCGTCCATGAAATTAATATTTCAATACATATTCTCAAAGTATTAAAAATTAGAGACATGTATTTAATTCATAAATGCTCTCGGTTATAGTATCATCATAAGAACAATATTCGATCCGGATAGACTGACACACAGATTGCTTCTTTCGAGATAGATGAGTCTCTGATCTACAGTCTAGAAACACTAAGTGATGAGTGCGGATAGTTGTTAGAGAATAACTAGTACTGAGTATGACCATATGAGAGATCACTTGAATTATTACTCGATCATCAGTGATTGTCTTGATGCTGTAGTTGTATGAATGATCCTTTGACCTACAATGATATGACTACTCACAGTGAGGCTACTGAAGTTTGACTGATATAAAACATGATCTCAATGAGCTCTTGTAATGGATGTTGGCGATAGTTGATCCACTGTAGGAGTAGAATGCGTATCGAGATGGAATCTATCGATCTTGATAGAAAGGAGTAGTTCTATGGGATTTGAGAGGCTAAGTCTCAGAGTCTGTGGCCCACAACAATGTGATTGATGGAAAAGAGTTTCCATAAAGATCACAATTAGACTTGAGCTGATCGAATCTATCATATGACTGATGATGAGATTTGATAATTATCTATGACCTACCATATAGTCCGGACACGATAAAGGGACTGAATTACACATGAACTATACCTTGAGATTTTTTCGATTCTACTGGATTGCCACTATATACTATTAGGTGTTGTGAGAACTCACTAGGATTGCTTAGGATCAACAATTCTTGATGAGTTAGAGTGAAATTATTTCGATCCATTGAAAAGAGTTTCAATGATATATGATAGTAATCATTGTATATCTCACTACTAGATAGAATTGAACCTATGAGATACACAACAAAGAAATTAGATCTGGAATAAGCAATTGGACTTATAAAGTCTTAATTGGATTTAGAGAAATCCTACTGGATTCAGGATAACCTTGCTAGCACATGGTTGGACCTATTTTCTTTTTACATTTGAATTTCTTATTTGATAAGATTAATTTAAATTTAATTACTTACTAATAACTTAAATGAATTAGATTCATTGGACTCTAATAGTTGGGTATCTAGGATTTTGGATCAAATGAATTAAAGATTCAAGCCCTTAATTAATTTTCTTGATAGTTTTAATTAGGCACCACCTGATTTGATCAAGTTGGACATGCCCACCTATTAGAGGATGTGTGGAACCAGCATGGAGTGTCCCATGGGTGCCATGTGGTGTGTGTATTTGTGGGTACAAAGGCTCTAATAGTTGGCACCTAAAGGATCTCCTAAAGGGAGTCAAATAACTAAAGGAATAAGGATTCCTAATGCAAGTAGGAGTTGTATTAAGTGGTTGTTTGGTTTTGAATAGGATTCAAACATTATGTCTATTTAAAGGGCCTTCTCTAAAGCCTCTAAGTAATTCAACCAGCAGCCCCCATGCCTCCCTTGAAGAGCTCATGCCCCCTCTTTCTCTTCTCTCTCTCTTCTCCTGGAGATCCAACGCCCATACCTTCGGCATCCTCCATCTTCAATGCCCCAAGGTGTTTGGGTGTCCCATATTGATTGTTGATTTTTAATATCTGGTTGCCTCATAATCTAGTAAAGAAAAAGCAAGAGAAGAAGAAGATCAAGAAAATGATCAAAGAGTTGATTGTGATCTAGATTTCGTTCAGATTCACAGGCTAATTTTTTTTAGAGAAAAAAAATTAATATTAAAGAAGACTATGCTAGACTGGTCCTGAGTGGATATCCATAGAGGTCGGATACTTGTGTGGTTAAGAGAGAGCCTCTTCTCTTTCAGATACAGATTTTAAAAAAAAAATTATGAAATAGGTATGTGATTCGATCACATATTTAATTTCAGTATATGTTCAATTTCAGCATATAAAGTAGATCCTAATAGTTTATGTTTTATGCATGCATGATATAGATTAAAAAATATTTTAATCTTTTATTCTACTGTAATGTTTAGAAAAAAAAAATTGAAACATACATGCATGCCCTGACATTGAAATTCCAATAGTACCAAGAGTGCCACAAAATATTTTAGATAGCTTTTCTTGATCAGTCTTATTTCAGACTAGACTTATTTTCTCAAACTTAATTTATGCATATGTTGGCTTATTAAGAGGTACTTCTAGACTAAAGTTTCCTTTGAAAACTTAGTTTCTTTACTTGCAACTGAAGGTCTTTAACTTGGGAACATAAAATTTCTTGAGAAGACCTCTTTTTGAGTAAACCAATGGAGCACATTGAGAAATCCTACAATCACTCTCAAAAATATCATTAGTAAATATAATTTATGCTCAAATACCTTGGATATCATCAAAATCAGTTTTTAGATTAACATTCTTCTTTCAATGTGTTCTTTATTAACTTCTCTTTCAATTATCAGTATTTTATTCACCACATTGTATAAATAGTTAATTCATATGGTACCATTTATTTTCTATTTTCTATCCTCAGTCATATTTCAAATTTATGCACTCGAACTTCTCATCCTCAACTAATCTTGGGATAAACTTAGTAAGCTCTGTAAATTTAGCTTCATATTTGCAACTGTCATATTACTTTATTTGAGATAAAAGAAAATCCTGTACTTTTTGAGTCCTTATAGTCTAACAAAAAATACTGATCATAAAATATCCTTTAGAATCTCTTCTGGATAAGTTGTTCCCCATCTTATTTATATTTGTGTTTTAGTCTCAGCCATCTATTGAATACCTCATTTTGCAACATGTACGATACATATAAAATCTATCCATCATTATGACATTTCTTAATAATAAATGCTTTCTCTATCTTCATAAGCTAATTTCAACTTCTAAAAGTTTAATTGTCCCCTTAAAAGCTGGTGGAGACAACTTCTTAAATTCTATAATATTGCTTCATTGCTCCTCATGCTCTCCACATCCTTATGGAGGTGGTGTTTGTCGTTGCACTTGTCGTTGTTGCAATAACTATTGTTGCAACTGCTATTATAATTGTATCAAAGCAACTAAGGTGTACATTAATTGGGCCATGTTAGTTCTTGCTACTCAGCCAAAGTGTTCCTGGCAGGATTAATGACTCCCCCATGTTGAGGCATGCTACTAACTTACTGAGCGGTACCACTATCTTATTGGTATCATATCTCTTGCAGCACTTCAAGATATCTTTTTTATCTGATATGGAGCCTTCTTGCATGAACAATGGTTGACAAATCCAACTAGTCCCAAAAATTCTCTTTTAAAATCTAATATCCAAAATCATATTATTATCAAAACTCAGCCATGATTGTTTTAGGAATAAAAATCCTAATTCTCGAAACTCTCATAGAGCTGGCCAAGCAATTGAAGGGAAGCGTGATAGTTTTGTATATGTATTTTTTAAATTTTATAGTAAAATATATATAAATTAAATAATTTAATCTATAATACATGCATAGATCAAATCTAAAACTACCATACAGGATCTATGACATGAGCTAATATATATGTATGTAAATCTGAAATCTAAAATTCAGCAAGTATGGATCATATCTATACGTAATTTGATCATATCTAAATATGAATTAAGTTTAAAATGCTATACCTGAGTGTGGGTAGTAGATCACCACATCCAAAATCTGTAATAGTTGGTTATTCATGATGCTCGACAGCCGCACACATGTCTGATGTCTACGGTATCCACATGAAGCCCTTATGCTGATCGATGACCCCGAGAGTACTAACTCATGAAGATACTATGCTTTGGCTAATCTAAGAGGACCATGAAGAAGATGAAGAATAAGAAGATCCTCTCCTTTTCTTTCTGGATCTACGTATCAAATCTCAATGATAGAGATCAAGAGAAGAACCATTTCTTCTCAATTCTCCCACACATAAGAGAGAACTTTTCTCTCTTCCTTTCGCACCTTTAAGAAGAACTTTTCTTCTCTAATTTTTTATGATGAAAATCAGATCTAATCTAATTTCTCATGTTAAAAACTATATAAAATTCTAAGCCCTAGAAGAACCCAAAAGAGAGACCCAAGAGAAGAACCGTTCTTCACTCTTCTTCTCCCTTTTTCTCCTTGATCTAGAATTCTAGGAAGCACCAAACATCCAACCATATTTTTTTGATATTTTTTCTTTAAATATTTATGTTAAAAATCTAATCCAATCTAATTTTTATTCTAAAAAAAATTAAAAAAAAATAGAAAGAAGAACTCCTTCTTCTCCAAGGCTGCGCACAAGAAAGAAGACCCTTCTTCTTCCTTCTCCTTCTCTTGTTAGAAAAAACTTTTCTTCTCTAACTTTCTACTATAAAATCAACAGAGGAGCCTCTCTTTGACACCTAAGAACCAGCAGCATAAGCTCTAAAAAATCTCTTCCAAAGAGACATGGAGAAGAGGCTTGGCATGTGGGTGTTGGTGTTAAATGTGTGCCCTAGATGCCAGATTGGCTGACACATTCCTGTACAAATCTAAGGGCAAATTTATAATTTTGATTATAAATCAATAAATGAGTTATTCTTCTATCACATTATGTACATTGTATCTGTGATACATCCTTTAAGTTAGTAGGAATGTCAATTCATATTTTTAAGAGTTAAAAATTTAAAGCATGAATTTACATAACTAACTCATAAACAGCTCCTGACCATAGGATCATCACGAGGATGGTGATCGATCTGAAAGGTTGGTGTATGATCACTTTCTTAGGATAGATATATCTTGAGTCTACAGTGTGGAGACACCAGAGTGAGAGTACAGGTATTCATTGAGAACAAGAGTACTGAGCATGACCACTTCGAGCAGTCATAAGGAAGTCTACCTTCTCATCAATGACTAGCTCGATGCTGCAGTTGTATGTCTAGTTCTTTGATCTAAAGTACATCGATAGTTCACTTTGAGTGTGTTATAGTTTGACTATACCATAACTCGATCTCCTAGCCATTTAAAATCCTGAGGTATATGTTGGCTGTAGCATATTCATTGTAGGAACTAGGTCACACCAAGATGGGATCTATCAACCTCAATAGATGAGAGGAGTAGTCCTATGATGATCGAAAGATCAAGTCCTTAAGCCCATGGCCATGGTAAAGTGAAATAATAGAAAAAGAATTTTCCATTGGGGTTTCACATTGGACTCGGATCGATCGATTGATTCATATGACTGATGTTGGGTTTGACGAGTTCACCTTAACCCTAATTTAGTCGGGACTCATGATAGAGGAACTCAATCACACAGGTAGCTGCACTGAGAGGTTCATCTTTAGTTTTGATGGGTTGCCACTACATACTACTAGGTATCACTGATGGATTTTGAGAGCAATTAGAATGATCTTGATGATCGATCATTATAATTGTATGAATCAGAAGAGTTCTGGTCCATCGAAAGGAGTTTTGATGATGTCGATGATGAGATCATGACATGTCTCATTACCATACAGAATTGAACCTAACTAGATCACACAAATAAGGGTTAGGGTCTGGATGTCATTAATTGGGCTAATCCAATTGATTTGGATAAGATCCAATTAGGTTCAAGAAAATCGTGCTAGCACACGATTGAGCCTAACTTTCTCTTCGTGTAATCTTTTCTGTCTCTACTGAGCCAAATGTGATTTGACTCATCCAGAGAATCTTGAAAAGATTTTTCTCAGTCTAAATGAAGCTTGTCCAGCTTAGAAAAGGCTTGTCTTAATTCATGAGATGAATTTAAGACAAGCACCTACTAATTCCTGTCACCTGCCAATTTTATTTTAGGATATTTGTCAAAAGTTGACATATGGGTCTTAAATTGAAGGCCACTTGGCAAGAGCTTATTAAAAGATTTTTGTGGAGCCAAGCCATATCAAATTGGGCACCATAATTAGATTATAGCATGAGCCCAATTGGATTAAGTGGGCACCCCAAGTGGATAAGGTTGGAGAGTCTTGATAAGATTGGACTCTTTGGCACCAACCTCTCTTTGTCCTTATCTAGTGTTGGCACCAACTTTGAGATAGAGGCTTGGGTTCTTATCTGATGTGATCAAATGACATCAATCAATCAATCAAATTTTTTTCAAAATTTATTAAAATTTTTTGATTGGTTGAATGATGTGGCACTGCACAGCATACAGGGTCTATATAAACCCTTCTGCGCCTAGGGTTTAAAGATTGAAGTTGTTTTATGCACCAAACCCAATACTGCCACCCCCTCCCTTCTTATCTACATCCTCCCTTCTCTCCTATTTCCCCTCTTCACATCCAAGGAGTTGGACATTCATCTGGTGCAAGAAAAAAGCGTGGTGACGCTTGGAACAGGAAGGCTGCAGGACATCTTCGACAGGCTGCTGCTCCAACCTCAGAAGGAGTTCTGAAGCACTTCCAAATTTGATAGAGATCTGATTTTTGGAGCATAGATTCATGAGGAGAAGACATTCCTAGTCCTGCCTGAGTGAATATCGATAGAGGCCAGGTGCTTGCGTGGCTACACCAAAACCTCGGGCTGTGCTGAGATCATCTACAGGGTAATCAGATTACCCTTGAGGTATGTCTATACTTCTCATACTTTTAGATTTAATTTTAGATTTTAAATATTAGATAATAAAATTAGATCTAATAAATATTAAATCTAAAATAGTATAGGATAAAATTTTTAAATTATTTCATCCCAGATTTGATGAAATCTGGAAGATCCTACAAAGGAAAAAGATGATTTTTCCTTCAACTGATATCAGAGCCAGGTTGATGGCTCAGTTTCAGATCTAATTTAGATCTAATTTTTTATATTTATTTATCTAATATTTAAAAGATTTTAGATATCATATCAGATATGATAAGATCTGAAATCAAAATATTTAAAATTAAATCTAAAAAGATCTAACATGCATGAGATGCATGACGAGACTAGGATTAGTTGAATCCATGAATAGTCTTGTAAGTTTATATTTTAATATGATTAAAATATGAATTAGATCTAATTTATTCTTTATTTTTTGATATTATAAATATTATAATCAGATCAAAAAATAAAAAAAAATTAATTATTCCATAAAATTGATCTGTTGCATGCCTAGACTAGTTGTAGAATTATTCCAGTAACTTGTCTAGAATAGATTTAATTTTGAATAGTTCAATTTAAATCTTATTTTTTAGATATTATATGTGATGTATCAGATCTGAAAGCATGTTAATTAGATTAATTTTTGATACATAAGATGTATGCAAAGCATGTATTAGTTAGATCTTAAATTGTATATGAGATATGTAAATTTAGATCTAACTAGTTTTGTAGTTAAATTTATATTTCTGATTAAGGTGTTCCTCATGGCCGTCGGTCATAAGAATGAAGTAGGATTTTAAGATCCTCTCTTTTCATTCAATGGGGTGTTCTTATGACGTGTAGGGGTGCTGCACGTTCATCCTTAATCAAAAATTAAAACTTACTTTTTTGCAAAATCCTAGATCCTGAAATCTTAAGATTTATTTTATATATTTTATTTATGAATCCAAACTTAATTAATGAATCAAGTTTATGAAATCAATTTGGTCTAAAATTAAGAATTTTAGATTAAGATATTTTCATAAAATTGGGTTCAGGCTTGGGTAGCTCAATTAGGTCTAGCGGTTGATCAAACCGAATCAATAGTTGGTTAGGTGGGATCATGAAAGCTAATAATTGACCAGCCTAATAGGATTAAGTCTGGGTCAAAGTCGAATCACATTCGGATGTGACTCGATCAAGTTAAGACCTAATTTGGCTCAGTGGTTAGAGCCTGGATTGTAGGCTAACCTAATTGGTTCTGGTTCGACAATTTGGTGTCTAAGGTAAGTTGGGCAGATGCGACCGACTGATTTTTAATTGGGAGCTACTCGACTCGAATGCATTCTTGTCGAGTTAATGGCATATCTCTTCCACCGATCTCACTTACCTAGCCATATGTGTCGATCCAGTTCTGATTTGAGGTGGCTAACAATTCGAGCTAACCCATGCCACTAGGTTAGTCATAATTGTTATGACTATGTCAAGTCAAATTTAAAGAGACCTAAATCAAATCTCCTTAAGAAAATATTAAGTCTAGGTCTTCCACCATTGTAGATGTGCAGGCTCTTTTCGAGGTTGATTATTCTCGACTAGATACAATGGTTCAATTGCATCGGGAAGATGCAACCATGTCCATTAGGCATTGGATGCTACGAATGAGAGGATGGGTTGGGCTCAATATTTCGAATACGGTGAGGAACCCAATTAAGAATCTAGTTTGTGTAAATGGTGAGTGTGACTTAACTAAGGATTGGAGCAATATTCCAGGCACGGTGAGCTTCATGAATTAGAGACCAAGTTTTTGGGTGCACCATGATTAGAGAATCATTGGACAAGAGTTGTCCACTCATCGGTTGACCCATCACCAATAACTGTTAGGTGAGTTGGTGAGCCAATCGGTGAGACCGCACCACCCACTAGAAATCACTGATCATGAAGATTTTTCACATCTCTACCTAGGGAGTGTAGGGATCTGAGAAAATAGTGGGAGCCTAATTTGTTTAAAAATGAAATCCCTAAACAAATTGATTAAGTCTAATTACAAAATCTAACTAGAAACTTTTGACTCTCTACAGGAAACATATCTGCGTCCAACCCCCTGACCAAAAAACTAGACACCCACAAATTGACTGGACCCAATTTCAAGGACTGGTTAAGAAACTACAGAATTATTCTGGGTTCCAAAAAATTGACTCATATTTTGGACCAAGACCCACCTGTCATGCCAGCACATCCGACTGCTGAACAGAGAGCATCTCTGAAAAAGTGGATGGATGATGATAACAAAGCAAGGTACTATATGTTGAGTGCAATGTTTGATGACTTGCAGCACCAGCATGAGAATATTTTGACTACCCGCCAAATGTTGGCTCACCTACAAGAGTTGTTTGGTGAATAGAGTCATGCGGCCAAGTATCAAGTCTGTCAAAGATTTTTTAAGGCCAAGATGCGTGATGGGTAGTCAGTCCAAGATCATTGTTTGACAATGATCAAGGACCTTGAGGAGCTTGAAAAACTTGGTATCATCTTAGACAAGGATTTTTAGATTGATATGATCCTTCAGTCCTTGTTCGATGCATATGGTCAATTCATCATGAACTTCATATGCATAAGATGCAGTGTACCTTGACCGAGTTAATGAACATGCTGGTTACGGCTGAGCTTTCTATGAAGGGTTCAAAAGGCTCAGTTCTTACTGTGGAGCGGACTTCTTTCAAGAGAAAGTATTTTGGAAAGAAAAAGATGTCTGCGAAGAAGCAGAAGTTGGATGGCAAGAAGAAGAAGACAGAACCGAAGAAGAAGGTTGTTGATAAGAGAAAATATTTCCACTGCCAATCAGACGGCCATTGAAAGCAAACTGTCCTCAGTACCTGGCCCCCCTAAAGAATAAGAAGGATGGTCCTTCTGGAGGTATGCTCATTTTAGAATCTAACCTTACAATTTCTTCTGCATCCAGTTGGATGCTTGACTCTGGTTCTAGTGCTCATTTGTGCACTTCTATGCAGGATCTTGAGGAGAGCAGGAAGCTGAGGGATCGGGAGATGATCCTACACGTCGGGAATGGAGCAAGAGTTGCTGCTGTGATCGTGAAAACTTACCCTCTGCAATTACCATTAGGATTAGATTTATCTTTTAGAAATTATTATTATGTGCCTGCAGCAAGCAAAATTTGATTTCTGTTTCATGTTTAGCACAAGAAAGCTATGTGATTAGCTTTCATAAGGATCATTGTAAATATTTTATGAAAATAATAAAGTTACAAATAGTTTTCTTATTAACGGTCTCTATCAGTTACATGTTGATGTATCTGTATTTAATATCGAGCAAAATATAAATACCATAGGAATTAAAAGGCCTAGAGATAGTCTAAATAATAGGTATCTGTGGTACCTAAGGCTAGGTCATATAGCAGAAGACAGGATTAATAAATTAGAGAAATTCAGGCTATTGAGTCCATTGACTTTCGAGTCATATCCAGTTTGTGAATCATGCCTTCAAGGCAAAATGACCAAGCTTCCTTTTGTAGGACATGAGGAAAGGACCACAGACCTACTTGCCCTAGTACATACGGATGTGTGCGGCCCATTTGATGTGCCAGCTAGAGGCAACTGCATCTACTTCATTACCTTTACCGATGATATGTCTAAGTATGGGTATGTGTTTCTAATGAAACACAAGTCTGAAGCTTTTGAAAGATTCAAAGAATTCAGACATGAAGTAGAAAAACAAACAGGAAAGCCCATTAAGGTTCTTCGATCAGATCGAGGAGGTGAATACCTTAGTCGGGAGTTCCTAGACTATCTTAAGGACAATGGTATAGTCTCTCAATAGACTCCACCTAGAACGCCACAACTCAACGAGATTTTAGAACGGAGAAATTGGATCCTATTAGATATGGTCCGTTCCATGATGAGCTTCATGGACCTCTCTGAGTTTCTTTGGGGATATTGTCTCATGATAGTAATATATGTATTGAATAGGGTTCCATCTAAAACCATTCTTACCACACCATATGAGATATGGCATGGTAAGAAGCCAAGTCTGAATCATCTCAGAATTTGGGGTTGTCCGGCTCATGTCAAGAGACAGCAGACGGATAAATTAGAGTTCAGATCTTTTAGAGCTCGATTCATAAGATATCCTAATGACTAAGAGTCATTAGGATACTATTTTTATATTTCGGATGACCACAATGTGATTATGAGTCGAAATGCTATTTTTCTTGGAAAATAGTTTATTCAAGATGGTGGTATCAGAAGAATTATTAAGCTCAAGGAGAATGTCTCCTAAGAAAAATGAGCTAAAAAACCTAAGGAATCAAATCAATCAGAACCAGTCCTAACACAACCTCTTCCACCTCGTAAATCGATTAGGATTTCCCGTCCTCCTGAAAGGTTCATGGTGATGATCCTCACAGGAAATGTTCCTCACAAGAAATGGGGCTCATGGTGATGATCCCAAGACCTATGACGAGGCAATATCAGATATCAACTCCGAGAAATGGTTAGAGGCAATGAGATCAGAAATTGACTCAATGCACTCAAACCAAGTCTGGACCTTGGTAGATCCACCTGAAGGTATTGTACCTATTGGGTGTAAATGGATCTTCAAGAGAAAGATAGGTGCAGATGGGAATGTAGAGATATTCAAGGCTAGGCTCGTAGCGAAAGGTTATAGTCAGCGCGAAGGCATTGACTATCAGGATACCTTCTCACCTGTAGTCATGCTAAAATCCATCTGCACATTACTTGCTGTTGCAGCCTATTTTGATTATGAAATATGATAGATGGACGTAAAAATGGCATTCATAAATAGACATCTTGAGGAAGACATCTATATGGAACAGCCGCTTGGTTTTACATCCAGTGATGATGACATAAGGTCTGCAAGCTACAAAGGTCCATTTATGAACTTAAGCAAGCATCTTGGAGCTGGAAAACCCATTTCAATGATGTGATCAAAATGTTTGGATTCATCAAGAATGAGAAGGAACCATATGTGTTCAAAAAGATCAGTGAGAGTGTGGTTGTCTTTCTCGTATTGTACATAGATGACATCCTCCTAATTGGGAATGACATTCTCATGTTGCCCTCAGTCAAAGTATGGTTGTCTAAGGAGTTCTCTATGAAAGATCTAGGAGAGGCATCCTTTATACTGGATATTAAGGTCTATAGAGATAGACCAAATAGGATGCTGGGACTTTCATAGAAGATGTATATAGAGGAGGTGCTAAAAAGGTTTAGCATGAAAAACTCCAAAAGAGGTTTAGTACCTTTTAGACAAGGCATTCATCTCTCCAAGAAGATGTGCCCTAGCACACCTGAGGAGATTGAACGCATGAGCAAGATCTCTTATACTTCGACAATAGGGAGCCTCATGTATGCCATGTTGGAGCATGATCCCGGCTCCTCCCATGAATCTTGGGTGCAGCGAAACCAGCAACGAATAGATCTGGAGACTTCTGGACTTGATTCAAGGCCCTTGATGAAATCAGCCTGGTTGCTGTTTTCTTCGTCAGTCTTTCGTTCCAGATGAAGAATACCTCTGAAATTACCTCTAAAAAATCCAAGATCTGGTACCCAACTAGATCAGAGGACGAAGGTCCTCCAATTCATAGATCTCAAATTGAGACATTCTAGATAGGGAAGAAGGTAGATGGAAACAGACCTTGCAGATCTATCCTGCTGCAGCCTTTCTTGTAGATCTGTTGATGGAGATCTCATCCGTGCCTCACACGATCTCAGATCAACTCCAGATCTGAGAGAAACTTGTACCAACCTCTTCTTAAGAGATTTCAGATCCTGAACCTGGTGTTTGGGTGACTGCAAGAGAAAAGGAGAGCAATCTGGTTGGCAGCTGCAAGGAGGAAGGGGCTAGCACCTCCCTTCTTTTCTTTCCTTATCTAGACCTGGCGGCAAGAAACACTAGGGTTTCTTGCTCCTGGGGCATGGAGGATAGCTGGAGAGAGAGGGAGAAGAGAGAGAGAGACTTGAAAGAAAGAGTCATCTATTACTTGGCTTGATCAAACCTATACAAGTACATGTATATATAAACATCGGGTCAAGTGACCCAAACCCAAAACTCCCTTGACCAACTCTATGGGAGATTAGATTAACCCAAGCCCATGTACACCCATGACTCGACCTAATCTCACCTATCCTGGGCCAGACCTGGCCCATAAAGAGTTGGTCCCTTGAGGCCCACATAACCTAGACCTCAAGAACCCGAAAGGCCCACAGCCTTTCACCTAGGGCCCAACTAGCCCTAGAGCCTCCATGAAGCCCTCATGAATGATGGACCTTGGCCTTAGCCTTGGTCCCCTGGGCCTTGGGCACACCACCTGGATCATAACAATCTCCACCTTGGTGTCCCAAGGCCTCAACCAGCTCCACTCTATCCTTGCGACTGTAGACCCATTTGCAGCCAATGGGCCTCTTCTCTTATGGCAACTGCACCAATCGTCACGTCTGGTTCTGGTGGAGAGACTGCATCTCCTCGAACATTGTCTGGACCCATCGCTCTCTATCCTGGCTCTCAATAGCCTCCTAATATGTATATGGGTCTCCATTCGCTATCACTAGGGCATATGACAGCATCTCCTCGAAGCCATATCAGTCCGGTTGCCTGATGGTCCTCTTGGGCTTATGTAGGGCAACACCGATATCAGTCCTCGATCCAGCTCGCTCCTGCTAGACCTCTCTGCCTCGATCATCCATCCGAGTCCTCTCCACCTATGGGGACACCTTAGGTAGGTTCTCCACCTGAATGTCATGTCCTCCCGTAGTACCTGCAAGAGGCAAAATCAAAGAGGTAAGCTGTCCAGCAGCGCCCTGCTAGACCTCCTCCTGCTCCTGCTGCTCCTCCATGCCTGCTCGCCTCCATAGGACTGACTCTCATCAAAAGTCACATCCCACTAATGATGACCTTCTTTTCCAAGGGATCCCACAGCCTGTATCCCTTGACTCCTCGTGGATAGCCTAGAAACACCGCCTTGTGTGATCTGGCATCTAGCTTGCTCCACTCACCAGCTCCAATGTGCACATAGGCCGTGCACCCAAATACCCGTAGATGGCCCAGTCTAACTGTCCTCCCAGACCACACCTCCTCTGGAAGCCTACCATCCAACTTGGTGTGAGGTGACCGATTGACCAAGTAACCCGCTGCATCTACTGTGTGAACCCAGAACTCCTTTGGAAGCCTTGCCTGCAGCCTCATGCATCGTGCCTTTTCCAGAAGTGTTCTGTTCATCCTCTCAGCCACCCCATTCTACTATGGAGTCCCCTTAACTGAGAAGTGTCTCCTGATCCCACACTCCTCACAGTAGTCCTGGAACTCTCTGCTGGTGTACTCCCTGCCATTGTCTGACCTCAGACACTTCACGCTCCTCCCCTGCTCCTTCTCCACCTCAGCTCTCCAGATCTTGAACTTGGTGAAGACCTCTGACTTCTCTCTCATGAAGTAAATCCAGAGTTTCCTTGAGAAATCATCAATCAGGGTCATGAAGTATCTGGCCCCATTCCTAGCTGAAACTGAGGCTGGTCCCCACACATCCGTGTGTACTAACTCCAGAGGGGCTGCACAGCGGGCTGTACCGATGTTGAACTGAACTCTCCTCTACTTTCCCATCTAGCAAGGCTCACAGATTTTCCCTGTAGCACCATCCTCCAGATCAGAGATGAGTCCTCTCCTACTCAACTCCCTCAGCCCCCTGTCACCCATGTGGCCTAGGCGGTAGTGCCACATCTTATAAGCCCCCTGTTGGTCCTGTGCTGCAGCTGCTGCATCAGACTCTTCGATCACCACAGATCCCTCCATGCGATAGAGGTTATTGTCCAACCTCCTGCCTCTCATTACTACCATAGCTCCATTGGAGATGTTCAGTACTCCGCTTCTAGCCCTACTGCTGAAGCTGTATCCACTGCGCTCCAAGTAGCCTAGTGACACCAGATTCTTTTCCAGCTCCGGGATGTGCTTTACATTTGTCAATGTCCTCACAATTCCATCAAACATCCTCACCCTGACTATCCCTATCCCAGCCACCTTGCAAGGATGATTGTCGCCTAGAGTCACTGATCCCTCATCTGTCTTGGTGTATGTCGCAAACCAAGACCTGTGTGGTGTGTAGTGATGTGAGCACGCAAGTCTAGTGTCCACTCCTCTGTGTAATGCCTGTGACCATCTGATACCACAAGTAGATCATCCTCCACCTGCTGCCCAGCAACTGCACTCACTGATTCTGAGCCACTTCTTTCTCCCTTCTTACTCTTCCATAGTGGACATTCTCATTTGAAGTGTCCGAACTCATTGCACTTGAAGCATTTTACCTCTTTCTTTCCCTTCCTGGACTTGGACCGCCCCCTAGACTTGCTTCTGCCTCTGCCTCTACCTATCCTCTCTCCTACTGCCAAACCCTCCTGAGGAGCCCGATCTCTAATCAACTTTTTTCTCTGCTCATTAGACCTCAACATCGAGACCATATCCTCATATTCCAGAGTCTCCTTGCCGTAGAGTAGTGTAGTCACCAAAAAGTCATATGATCCTTGTAGTGAACACAAAAGCAACAGAGACTTGTCCTCCTCATCCAGCTTCACCCCGATATTCATTAACTCCGTGCACAACTGGTCGAACCTCTGAATATGGCCAATCACATCAGATCCCTCCTGCATCCGAAGACTGTACAACCTCTTCTTCAGCATCAGCTTGTTGCACATATTCTTCCCCATATACATGGTGTGCAACTTCGACCAAAGGTCCTTCGGGGTCTTTTCTTCCAGCACCGAATACAATGCCGCATTCGCCAAACATCCTCTGATCACCGAGCATGCTTTCTTCTCCAATGATGCCCACTGTCTATCTGTCATTCCCTCAGGCTTCTCATCCAAAGCCTGATCCAGATCTGCTTGCACCAGAAGATCCTCCACCCAATTTTCACATGAAAAAATTTTTCTTGCCATCAAACTTCTCGAAATTGACCTTCATATTGCTGCCCATGACTGGATCCAAGCCAAATAAGCAATATAAAATCAAGAAGTGTAGAATATACCTTGATAGTACCTTGCTAAAAATTTTCAGCACTTGGGATCTTCAACTTCTTGTGCTTGGAACCGCTTCCCCACCATCATGGCTCTAATACCAACTATTAGAGCATGATCCCAACTCCTCCCATGGACCTTGGGTGTAGCAGAACCAGCAACGAATAGATCTGAAGACTTCTGGACTCGATTCAAGGCCCTTGACGAAATCAGCCTGGTTGCTATCTTCTTCGTCAGCCTTTTGTTCCAAATGAAGAACACCTCTGAAATCACCTCTAAAAAATTTAAGATCTAGTACCCAACTAGATCAGACCTAGACTGAGGTCCTCCAATTCATAAATCTTAAATTAGGGCATTCTAGATAGGGAAGAAGGTAGATGAAAATAGACCTTACAGATCTGTCCTGCTGCAGCCTTTCTTATAGATCTGTTGATAGAGATCTCACCCGCACCTCAAACGACCTCAGATCAACTCCAGATCTGAGAGGGACTTGTACCAACCTCTTCTCAAGAGATTTTATGTCTTGGACCTGGTGTTTGGGTGACTGCAAGAGAGGAGGGGAGCAATCTGGTTGGCGGCTGCAAGGAGGAAGGGGCTAGCACCTCCCTTCTTTTCTTTCCTTATCTGGACTTGGCGGCAAGAAACCCTAGGGTTTCTTGCTCCTGGGGTGTGGAGGATGGCTGGAAAGAGAGGGAGAAGAGAAAGAGAGACTTGGGAGAAAGAGTCATCTATTACTTGGCTTGATCAAACCTATACAAGTACATGTATATATAAACACCGGGTCAAGTGACCCAAACCCAAAACTCCCTTGACCAACTCTATGGAAGATTAGGTTAACCCAAGCCCATATACACCCATGACTCAACCTAATCTCACCTATCCTGGGTCCAGACCTGCCCCATAAAGAGTTGGTCCCTTGAGGCCCACATAACCTAGACCTCAAGAACCTGAAAGGCCCACAGCCTTTCAACCTAGGGCCCAACTAGCCCTAGAGCCTCCATGAAGCCCTCATGAATGATGGACCTTGGCCTTAGCCTTGGTCCCCTGGGCCTTGGGTATGCCACCTGGATCATAACATGCCATGCTATGTAAATGACCTGATATAGCCCATGCTGTGAGTGTCACAAGCAGATATCAATCGAATCCAGGTGAAGAGCACTGGACTTCTGTGAAATGTATCCTTAAGTACTTGAGAAGGACTAAGGATATGTTTCTAGTCTTTGAGAATGAAGAACTCCAGATTCAGAGATATACAGACTCAGACTTTATGTCTAATATAGATGATCGAAAGTCGACATCTGAAAGTCTGTTCATTTGCAATGGTGGTGTAGTTAGCTGGAAAAATTTTAAGCAGACGGTGATTGCTGATTCCACCATGGAGGCAGAGTATATTGCTGCATAGAAAGCTGCAAAAGAGATATTCTAGTACAAAAAGTTTGCCGCGGAGCTTGGAGTGATGTCATCAGATGCCATCTCTCTTTACTATGACAATAATGGCGCCATAGCCCTAACTAAGGAGCCAAGGTCTCACCAGAAGTCCAAGCACATCGAGCGGCGATTCCATCTGATCTGTGATTATCTCGAAAAGGGTTATGTCGAGGTCAAGAGAGTCGACTCCACAGACAATGTGGCAGACCCACTGACAAAGCCATTAGGCCAGCAAAAGATCGAAGCCCACCTTGAGAAGATGGGACTTAGATATGTAGCCAATTGGCATTAGGTCAAGTGGGAGTTTGTTAGATGTGTGCCCTAGATGCCAGATTGGCTGACATATTTCTATACAAATCTAAGGGTAAATTTATAATTTTGACTATAAATCAATAAATGGGTTATTCTTCTATCACATTGTGTACATTGTGTCTGTGATACATCCTTTGAGTTAGTAGGAATGTCAATTCATATTTTCAAGAGTTGAAAATTTAAAGCATGAATTTACATAACTAACTCATAAACAGCTCCTGACCATAGGATCATCATGAGGATGGTGATCGATCTGGAAGGTTGGTGTATGATCACTTTCTTAGGGTAGATGTGTCTTGAGTCTATGGTGTGGAGACATCGAAGTGAGAGTACAGGTATTCATTGAGAACGAGAGTACTGAGCATGACCACCTCGAGCAATCATAAGGAAGTCTACCTTCTCGCCGATGACTAGCTCGATGCTGTAGTTGTGTGTCTAGTTCTTTGACTTGAGATGCATCGATAGTTCATCTTGAGTGTGTTATAGTTTGACTACACCATAACTCGATCTTCTAACCATTCAAAACCCTGAGGTGTATGTTGGCTGTAGTATATTCATTATAGCAATTAGGTCGCACCAAGATGGGATCTATCAACCTTGGTAGATGAAAGGAGTAGTCCTATGATGATCGAAAGATCGAGTCCTTAAGCCCATGGCCATGGCAGAGTGAAATAATGAAAAAAGAATTTTCTATTGAAATTTCATATCAGATTCGGATCGATCGATTGATTCATATGACTGATGTTGGGTTTGATGAGTTCACCTTAATCCTAATTCAGTCAGGACTCGTGATAGAGGAACTCAATCACATAGGTAGCTGCATCGAGAGGTTCATCTTCAGTTCTAATGGATTGTCACCACATACTGCTAAGTGTCACTGGTGGATTTTGGGAGCAATTAGAATGATCTTGATGATCGATCATTCTAATTGTATGAATCAGAAGAGTTCTAATCCATCGAAAGGAGTTTTGATGATGTTGATGATGAGATCACGACATGTCTCATTACCATATGGAATTGAACCTAACTAGGTCACACAAATAAGGGTTAGGGTCTGGATGTCATCAATTGGGCTAACCTAATTGATTTGGATAAGATCCAATTAGGTTCAAGAAAATCGTGCTAGCACACGATTGAGCCTAACTTTCTCCTCGTATAAACTTTTCTGTCTCTATTGAGCCAAATATGATTTGACTCATCCAGAGAACCTTGGGAAGGTTTTTCTCAATCTAAATAAAGCTTGTCCAGCTCAAAAAAGGCTTATCTTAATTCATGAGATGAATTTAAGACAAGCATCTGCTAATTCCTGTCACCTGCCAATTTTATTTTAGGACATTTGTCAAAACTTGACATATGGGTCTTAAATTGAAGGCCACTTGGCAAGAGCTTATTGGAGGATTTTTGTGGAGCCAAACCACATCAAATTGGGCACCATAATCAGATTATGGTGCGAGCCCAATTGGATTAAGTGGGCACCCCAAGTGGATAAGGTTGGAGAGTCTTGATAAGATTGGACTCTTTGGCGCCAACCTCTCTTTGTCCTTATCCAGTGTTGGAACCAACTTTGAGATAGAGGCTTAGGTTCTTATCTGATGTGATCAGATGATATCAAGCAACCAATCAAAATTTTTTCAAAATTTATTAGAATTTTTTGATTGGTTGAATGATGTGGCACTGCGCAGCATACAGGGTCTATATAAACCCTTCTGCACCTAGGGTTATAGGCTGAAGTTATTTTATGCACCAAACCCAATAGCTGCCACCCCCTCCCTTCTTCTCCACATCCTCCCTATTCTCCTATCTCCCCTCTTGATGTCCAAGGAGTTGGACGTTCATCTGGTGCAAGGAAAAGGCATGGTGATGCCTGGAACAGAAAAGCTGCAGGACATCTTCGATAGGCTGCTGCTCCAACTTCAGAAGGAGTTCTGAAGCACTTCCAAATCAGATAGAGAATTGATTTTTGAAGTGTAGATTCATAAGGAGAAGACATTCTAGATTTTACCTAAGTAGATACCTGTAGAGGCTAGGTGCTTGCGTGGCTACATCAGAACCTCGGGCTGTGCTGAGATCATCTACAGGATAATCAGATTACCCTTGAGGTATGTCTATACTTCTCATACTTTTAGATTTAATTTTAGATTTTAAATATCAGATAATAAAATTAGATCTAATAGATATTAGATCTGAAATAGTGTAGGATAAAATTTTTAAATTATTCCACCCCAGATTTGATGAAATCTGGAAGATCCTACAAAGGAAAAAAGTGATTTTTCCTTCAGTTGGGACGTCCAACTCTTGGACTCCCCCACCTTATTTTTTTTTATGACATGAAGAAGGGAGGGATGCCTCTTATCTCACACATGAAAGAGAGGAGAAGGGGTGCACCATCTAATTTTGGGCATGAGGAATTCCATGGTGAAAGATGTGGGGTGTGAGGATTAAATAGATGGGTGGTTTAGGAGTTGGTTCATTCCTATTCCAAATAAAATTCAAGAATCTTGTTCCAACTCTAACTAACTCTTGGATCAAATCCTAACCAATTTAGAAATTAGTTATAATAAACTAATTAATTACATCCTAGCTCAATTATGAAATCAATTAGACCTCAATCCAATTGAAAATTAGTTAGATTAAAAATTCTATTGATCCAGAGAATGAAACTAGATGGATATTAGGAAAGCTATTTGATAATAGAGCTTAATCCAATCAAGCCTATTATCCAATTAGATTTGATCCAAATAAAATTTATATAAAATTAATTTAATTCTATTCAACTTCAAATTTAATTTATATCCCTAAGATTAATTGGAACAAGTCCTGTTATTCAACAGGGATGCATCCAAACTATCCAAAGCCAATCTAATTGAATCCAATTAAACTAGATCTAATCCAATCCTTATTGCTCAATCAAATTGAGCTAATTAATAATCATATTATTAATTAATTATTCTTTTAATTTACTAACCAATAGAAATAATTTATTACAACCTTTGCATAGGATTAATCATCAATCAAATTGATAATTAAACCCTTCAATGATTCATAATCATCGATCAGCCATTTGATCAGATAAATACTTCTATATGTATAACCCCATAGATTCGAACCTAAGCCGGTAGCATAAGAATAATTTATATACTAATCGATGTTACCATCTAGTAATGATTCTCGACATTCGAATAGGTCGAATGTATGCCCAGCAATACTTTAGAACCCATGTGGATATAATTACTGTATAATTTATCCTTTCGATACTTGATGCTCAAGGATGACTCAGGGTTAAACTGTCCACCCAAAAGGATTAGTCCACATTATGTCTCAATCTCAAAAATTCTGTGACTTCTCACTAGGACTATTTTGGCCAAAATTTTACTGAATTAAAATATAATGATGCATCATCTCTAATTTTACTTGAAATGATCAATCCTATCTTGACTCGCACTCAGACTTCATAAGTATTTGACTGTACCTAGAAATCATTCATCATCAAATTAAAAATTCAAATAGTACAACACCAAAGCACATTGAGTTGCTTGTAAGTCACTGAGGCAGCCTCAGATCAAAGAAATATTTATACCCATATCCCATCAAAGCAACCTTTGACAATAGAGTGCTCCGAAAGTGATCACACTTAGTGAAATATACTCCTATATATCACCCATATGCCATACCCACATCACCATATGCTTTGATTAAAAAGACAACCAACTAATATGGCACACAATGACCTACACTCGATACAATTATCATCATTGTAACAATTGTATCATTTAGTCACAAGTAAGATTTAAGAACCATACAATAAATCTTCTTTATTATTTTAG
Source organism: Elaeis guineensis (assembly GCF_000442705.2). NCBI lineage: Eukaryota > Viridiplantae > Streptophyta > Magnoliopsida > Arecales > Arecaceae > Elaeis > Elaeis guineensis. The sequence goes on along the minus strand of NC_026000.2, from coordinate 108,366,178 downwards.
AAGTAGCTCTAAGGACTTCATCATAATCTTTAAGTTCTATTTAGAAAGATGTATTCCTTATGATGAATCTGTCAGATAATATTTATCATTTTATAATTCATATACATGTATGTAACACAATCATCTATAACCTAGATAATTGGCTTTAGGATACATTTTTCAATAACTCCCACTTGGACTAAAGCCAATCAAATCGGTATCAAATATCCATCTTCCATTTAATATCATCAAACTCATCAGATCAAATTGCTTTAGTCAATGGGTCGATCAAATTCTCCTTTCGATCGATCTTCCTAAGGTTGACTTTATTTCAATCTTATCGAATAAGATGATAGCGATGCAGAAAGTATTTGATTCACAGATGCAACATCGATTCTTCAACTTGAGCTATGACTTCAGTACTGCTGTCAATACAGAAAGACTGGACCATCAACAAAGGGTGCCACTCCAAGCTTGCTAATGAACTTTCATAACTAAATAACTTCTTTACCAGCATCAAATATTGTAAAGAACTCCATATCGCAAATAAAACTGCCTAATGAATACTGTATGAAATCTTTCCAGCATGTCGATCCTCTTTTTTTTAGGATAAAAATATAACTTGACATAACTTTGTCATTTCGATCCGATTAGAAACTAGAATCAATATTCCACAGGTTTTAAGTCAGACTCTTCATAAACGAACCATTGATCCTTAGTATTTCATAAATACTTAAGAATGGTTCTCATAACCTTCCAAACCTTTATGGAGACTAGAGATGACAACCAAGCTTTTATTCCATGTAATGTAGGGATGTCGTTCCCTATTAAGAGAATTGCATCCAAACAACACAAAGAATACTTTTACAAAACTATTAGTCCATTTATACATACAGGATTCTGCTTCATTCTCAATAAGCCATATATTCAAAATGTATATTCTAACTTTGAGAAGCTTTATTCAATCTGAATGGACTTGAGGATTGCCATAAGAAAAATTTTTCATCATAGTTAATACTATAACTTTGATGAAATTCTTTGATAATCAGATAGAATTAATAGATCTCCACCTTTTGGTCTGTGCCTCTTATCCATCTAAAATCTACTTACCCTATGGGTCTCATCCTTTCAAGTGAATCAACAAATGTCCATACATCATCGATCTTTATGGACTTTATTTCAGATTTAATAGCTCCAAGCCACTTTTCAAAGTTAGATCCCTATATGGTATACGTATGGGAGATCAAATCCTCATCTCAAATCTAGAAATCGAAGTATCTATTCGACTGATATGGTACTCTACTATATCTACTCAAGAATGCCTTTACATTGGACTCTGAAATTGATCTAATCAATTTCGGTTCTGTTGGTTTGTGTTAGAGTCAATTCCTCTACCTATTAAGCTTCACCAAGCTTTCTCTTAACGGCATCAGTTCCTTTACCAAGAAACTTTTTTTTCAAAAAGAATGCCTTAAAATTTATGAACATCTTATATCCATTAGAAAGGTAAAAGAAATATCTCTAATATTATATTTATCAGACCAAGATCCAAGTTAGTTGGTTTGTAAATGTTTCACATAAGCTTGATATCCCAAACCCTAAGGTAAAAGAGCATCGAATTATCCAAGTTTATATCTCATATGAAGTTTTGGTGATCGATTTACTAAGAATATTCTTGAGCACATATTAAGTAGTCTCTAAGACATAACTTCTGGTAGACTAGCAAACCCATAATGGACCAAACCATGTCTAACAAAGTTTGATTTTTTCTTTCAGACACCCTTTTAAATAGTAGTATCTCGAAGAGATCTATTGAGAGAGAATCAAATTTTTTTCAAGACATATCAAAAATTTACTATAAAAGTATTCACTTCATCAGTCTAACTGATGAGTTCTAATATTTTTTATAGTTTATTTTTCTATCTCATGATGAAATCATTTGAACATTTTAATCAATTCAAACTTGTACTTCATAAGCAAGATGCACCCATACCAAGATAGGTCGTCTAAGATTTTAATGGTAGTAAAGTCCTCTTCTGACACTTATATTTATAAGTGTAAATATATCAATATGAATCAAACTCAGAATATTACTGTCTCATTCACTTTTTTCAATAAAAGGTGACTAAGTCAACTATGTCAAAAGCAGACTTTAGTGACATTATCTAATCTAAGGTGCTAATTAGATATGTACATTACACTAACAGGCTATGGTACTGAGTTTATGTCATTTTTAATTATTCACTCATTATTTTAGTATCATTCATAATGATATCACAATAATTATTCTTATTGACACTATCAATAAGATTGGACAATAGTGACAATCATTTAAAATGACATCTTCAGAATTGAAAATAAGCTTGATGATTCCTAATATTAAGACTAGAACAAACTTCCATCTCTTACATTCAGGAGTCTTTTACCATTTACAAATCTTCTACTATCCTAAAGTCTTTTGCAACTATTTACAAATAAGACATATTATCGGTATCCTATACCCAGATAGTAGTATTACCAATAGACTTCAAGGAGTTATCATATAAATATCTTAACTAGCAACTATTTGCTAATTTCTCTTTTAAGTCTGTTTTGGTTAGCCTGAGATTTTTTGATCAATTTGCTCAAAAACTATACTCAACTTTTAATACTGGCTATCAAAGTTAGGTCTGATAACATTTTCACTGTTTAACAGTGAAGAGAGCGATAATTTTTTAGCCATTTCTAAAAAAAATAATTGATCTATCAGTATATTTTAAGCCTAAAGATTTGAACTTTAGTCTAAAGGTTCTCTCACTATTTTATATGAATTGGTAGTCTCTACCTCCAATTCGAAGAATTACTTTAATTACTTAACGGATACTAGAATCCACATAGGCTGCATACAGGTCCGAGTATGGCTCGACCAACCCATATGCATTTATAGGTAGGTTCTCAACCAATTATTTTTCTAAATAATTTTTAGTAATTAGTTTCACCCTGAATTTTATTTAGTAGGTGATGGGCCTCCACTGAAAGTCCTAGTTAGGTCCAACCATTAACATGAACCTACTAATGATTCTAACTAACAAATGATCAGGTCCGAGGAAGGCTCGGCCAACCTAACCACCATCAAAGAGACTCGACTAAGTCATCATATGATGAATAATAATTCTATCATTCAGAAAAATATCAGACGGATGGCACCTGTAATGTCAATATGAAATAATGGATCCATTATCATTCACCTTAATGGGAGGCTATGATATAGTTATCCCCATAACTAGCTCATTTTATAGACCTAATAATTTAAAGAATTTGATTAAATCTTTTAGAAGACATCAGTCAACCTACAAGTTATAAATTTTCCCACTAACTTCATCAAGTCATGAAAAAGACTAGTGACTAGCAGGTCCAATCGACAAGTCGTAAATCCTCTCACTGACTTCATCAAATCATAAGAAGGACTAGAGACAAGTCGGTCCAAGGCATCTAAATTAGTCATACTGATTAACCTTAATGACATGGATCAACTTGAGTCACTTAGTGATCTAATCAGCCTAATGACTCGAGCTTAACCATTGAGCCATAATCAAGATCTATTTGGTCTAATCAAAGATACGAACTCGACCAACTATAACTATTATGTTTGATCAGGAGTATTCTTTGATCTAATCTAAATCAACTATTAGTTAGATTTGATCAACTACTCTTTAGTCTGTTAAGTCTTTGAATCTAACCTTTGGTCTAATCTAATTAGAAGGATCTGATTTGAGCTGATCCATATCCTATGTTTTATGCAATATCATTAGATCTTTAATCACAATTTTAGATCTAAAATATATTTCTTAATTTTTAATTAAGTATGGCATTAACATGGGTTAAGATTATTAATTGAAACTATTTTAATTTTATAAAATAATTTTATATCATTTTTATGTAAAATTTTTTATTCTGAAAACTAGATCGGCTCACCCCTGAACTAAATTGGCTCACTTTAGTTGATAGACTAAATGTTGTACTTAGTCGACTAACTGATTATGAACAGTAATCATTACTGTTCAGCCTGAGATAAATGGATCAGATCAGCCAATACTAAGCCGATTAAATCAGGAAACTGGGTTGATATAGTTCAAAATTGAGTCGACTCAATTGGCATGCCAATAGGTATCACATAGTTTCCAATCTGAAAATTTTCACATAAACTGAAATAAAATCAATCATAAACAAACTTTAGATCATATCTAGATATTTTTTGATTTCAAATTTTATTTTTTATGATTAAAATAATTTTAATTATATAGATCAGATATTCTACTTTTCATACAACTCAAATTTTGTATCATATACAATAAATCCTAGGGTTTCATCATCTAGGGTTTTGCAGAAAAGTAAGTTCTTTCTTTCACTTTCTTCATCATGGGATTAAATCATATGGCACCCCTACACACCATAAGAGCATCCTATTGAATAAAGAGATGGTTTTTAAACCCTTTTGTAGGAACCAGATCTAGGGTTTCAGGGTTAGATCTTGAAACTTTTTCAAGATCATACAGCGGAAGACTAAAATAAATCAAAATTTATTTTCTAAAATAAAAAAATCTCTAGATCTAAGATTCTATTACATGATTTTTACATAGCATTAAATCAAAAATTAAAATATATAAATATAGCATGAACTACATGTTGATCATATCAACATGTTTCTATACTACATCTAATGTATGTATTAAACAATAGATCAGATCTATTACCTTGCAAGTTAGACGTTCTAACCTTGTTGATCTGGGCTTGAGGATGATGTTGCAAGCCGCACATGCATCCGGCCTCTAGGAGTCATCCACACGAGCCCACGAATCTCGATCAGAAGTCCTGCTTCAGAAAATCAGCACAGTATGCTAGTACTGCGCTGATCCTTCTTTGATGGTTGATCAGGTGCCTCCTTCTTCTTGATTTGGACTCTTCCAAAGATGAAAAGTAAAAGGAGGAGTTTCAGATCTGAGACACTCTCAGGAAACTCAAGATGGAGGGAGGAAAGATATGAAAACAAAAACTCTAGAAGAAGACCCTCTTCTTCTTCACGTTTTTCTCTCTAGATACCTAAACTTGCATCTTTTATATCTCCACGACCCAAAGGCATTTCTCTCTGATTTTTGGATGGCACAAAGGTCTCTCAAATCTATGATTTTTCCTAAAATTTCATGAAGAAACTCATCTTATATAGAGAGATATGATAAAGTCCTTGTCTCGATCAAACACCTAGTCAAGGCTTATCCAAACATGGCAAGTTAAGGGACGCCCAACTCTTGAGCACCTCCTTCATATTTTTGTGCATGGATTACCAAAAAAGGGTACACAATGTATACCCTAAAAGCCATGAAAATTCTAAAAAAAATTGAATAAATTCGGTGCAAAATTGAAAGAGTTTTGGATTTCTAAAACTCTATCTCATAGAATTCGAAATCCAAACTTATTCCTTTTAGATTTGATCCAAACCACCTTCCATGTAAGAAAGAAGAGAGGAGACCTTTTGTGAACGTGGGAGAGATCTGGGAGAGGGCTTTTGTTGCACAAAATAAGTGGAGATTGGCGTTGAATAAGAGAGAGGGCGTGGAGAAGGCTTATGTGGCGCAAGGTGGAATCCTAGTCTTACTAGGATTCTGTCTTATGACTTGTTTTAATTTGGTTTCTCAAATCAAATCAAATCAAAATTAGATCAACCTAATTAAAATAGGTCTTAACCCAATTAAGAACCTAATTTAATCAGATTAAATTAGATTTAAATCTAATTTAATTTTTTAATCAAATTAAAAATTAGATTGATCCAAGTCCTAGTTGAACTAGGACTAGTTTTTCCTTGCACTTGACTTATCCAATAAATCAATTGGACTTGATCCAATCAAATCCAAACTAAATCTAATTAAATTATATTTAATTAAACTTAATCTCAGTCCATTGGCTTAATCAAATTAAGTCAATCAGTAATCGAATTGCTAATAGATCCTCCTGCAACACTTGCACTGGGTTAAATGTCAATTGTATTGATTATTTAACCCTAGAACGATTCTTAATCGTTGATCAACCATCCGATCGGATCATGAACTCTAATGTTGTGACCTCATAGGTCCGAACCTAAGCGGTAGCATAGGAACAAATTTCTATACCAATCAAATAATCATCTAGCAATGGTACCCGACGATCGGATAGGTCGAATGTGTAGAACAACATCCTTAGAACCCATGCGGATATAGTTTTCATATAATTCATCCCCTTGACCAAAATGATCATAGGACACCCCAGAGTTTAACTGTCAACTCTGATCAGGTTGTCCACATTGTATTTCAAAATATCAAATCCATCTAATGGATTATCCTGGCCAAGGTTTTGCTAAATTGAAATACAGCGACTCATTCTTCTCCAACTCTTGGAGTGGTCAATCCCATCTCGATCACACTCTAACTTTGCAAGTACTTGACTGTGCCCAGAAGCCTTCCATCCCTGAATTAGAAATTCAGTTAGTCCAGTACCAAAGCACATGAGTTGCTTGCAAGTCACTGAGGCGATCTCAAGTCTAAGGGACACTTATACCTATATCCCATCAGAGACATTCTCGACAGCAGAATGCTCTGGAGTTGATCACGTTCAATGATGATGTACCCTTACATCTCACCTGTATGCCATACCAGTTCTCCACACTCCTTGGTTAAGAGGACAACCAACCCATATGGCCTACAGCGACCTATGCTCGATAGAAGCTGTCGTCCTTATTAACAGCTTATCATTTGGTCGTGAACAGTTTTAAGGACTAATCGATAAATCCTCTCTTTATCGAACTTAAAGTCCTAAGGACTTCATCATAACAACGGAGTTCATTAGAAGATGAAAGCTTATGATGAAGATGCCAAATATATATTTTATTTATTAACAAATCAATTACAATATTTGGTTGCTCAACCGTCAACAGCTTGACGATTGGCTTTTTGGGACACATTTCCCAACAACTCCCACTTGTCCTAAAGCCACTCGGCACAGTATCTAATACCCATCTTCGACTTGTGGTTGTCGAACTCCTTTATCGCCAGGGCTTTAGTGAAGGGGTGACTAGGTTCTCCTTTCTGTCGATCTTCTGAAGGTCGACGTCATCTCGATCCACGATCTCCCAGACCAGGTGGAAGCGGCGCAAGATGTGCTTCGTCCGCTGATGTGCTTTGGGTTCCTTCATCTGAGCTATGACACCAGTGCTGTCGCAGTAGAGCAGGACTGGACCATCGAGGGAGGGTGCTACTCCGAGCTCGATGATGAATTTCCTTAGCCACACAGCTTCCTTCGCGGCATCCGATGCTGCGATGTACTCCGCTTCACAAACAGAGTCTGCCACAGTATGCTGCTTGGAACTCTTCCAGCAGATGGCTCCACCATCCAGAGTAAAGATATAACCCGACACGCTCCTACTGTCATCATGGTCAATTGGAAGCTAGAGTCTGTGAACCCCACAAGTTTCAGATCTGACTCGCCAAAAACCAACCATTGATCCTTAGTATTTCTTAAATACTTAAGGATGGCTTTAACCACTTTTCAGTGATTTTCTCCAGGATCAGATTGGTATCTACTCACTACTCCTAGTGAGTATGCCACATCTAGTCTTGTACATGTCATGGCGTACATGATAGATCCCACGGCTGAAGCATATGGGACTCTACTCATACGCTCTCTCTCTTCAGGAGTTGTCGGACAATCCTTCTTAGAGAGAGAAATTCCATGGCCTATCGGTAGATAGCCCTTCTTGGAATTCTCCATGCTGAACCTCTTCAGCACAGTGTCTATGTACATGGACTGGGATAACCCAAACATCCTTTTAGATCTATCCCTATAGATCTTCATCCCTAGGATGTAGGATGCTTCACCCAAGTCCTTCATGGAGAACTATGATGACAACCAAACTTTTATTCCCTGTAGTGGGGGATGTCATTCCCGATTAAGAGAATATCGTCCACGTACAAGATAAGGAATACCATAACTGGACCATTTGTCCATTTATAGATGCAGGGCTCTTCTCCATTCTTAATGAAGCCATACATTTTGATCACCTTATCAAAATACATGTTCCAACTCCGAGAAGCTTGCTTCAATCCATAAATGGATCTCTGAAGCTTGCACACCTTGGACTCATCTGTGGATGCAAACCCCTCAGGTTGTATCATATACACCTCTTCGGTCAGCTCTCCAATCAGAAAAGATGTCTTTACATCCATCTGCCAGATCTCATAATCCAGATGGGCAGCTATTGGGGTACCCTATGGATGAGTATTTGTCAGACCTAGGTCCAAGTTTGTCTATGACTAATCATTTGACATAGGCCGGGCACCCCCAGACCCTAAGGTGTGAAAGTGCTGGCTTACGTCCCGTCCATATCTCATATGGAGTCTTAATTAGAGACTAACTTGGAATCCTATTTAATAGATAATAGGCCGATTCGAGTGCATATCCCCAGAAGGATATCGGCAAGCTAGCAAAATCCATCATGGATCGGACCATGTCTAACAGAGTCCAATTCCTCCTTTCAGACACACCATTATGCTGTGATATTCCTGGAGGAGTCCATTGGGAGAGAATCCCATTCTCTCTTAGATATGTGAGAAACTCACTAGAAAGGTATTCTCCTCCTCGATCAGATCGAAGAGTTTTAATACTCTTCCCAGTTTGTTTTTCTACTTCACTTCGGAATCGTTTGAACATTTCAAATGAATCCGACTTATGTTTCATCAGATAGACATATCCATATCTGGATAGGTCATCCATAAAAGTTATGAAGTAGAAATATCCATCTCTAGCACTTGTGCTAATGGGCCCGCATACATCGGTATGTATTAGGCCCAAGAGCTCAGTAGCTCTCTCACCTTTTCCAGTAAAAGGTGACTTGGTCATTTTACCAAGAAGACAGGACTCACAGGTTGGAAGTGATTCACAATCACTAACTTCGAGGATTCCTCTTGATTCAACCTGTTTATTCTATTCTTGTTTATATGACCTAGCCTACAGTGCCATAAGTAGATATCTGACACACTATCTAATCTAGGGTGCTTGCCAGTAGAATAGACTCTTATCAGGCTTGATCTTTTTGGTCTGGCTCTGCACTGATGTCCCAGCCTGAACTTGCACCTTCTTCACTTTCTTCTTCTTGTTCTTCTTCACTTTCTTCTTCTTGTTCTTCTTCCCTTTCTCAAAAGGTCGAGAACCAGAAGACGAACCTCCCACTAAGTTCACCGACTCCTTGTGAAGTTGGTGATCCTTCTCAAAGTTCTGAAGCAACCCCAGTAACCCGTGGTAGTTCTCTTCAGGTTTTGTCATTCTATAATGAGTGAGGAATGGGAGATAAGACTTGGGCAGCGAGTTCAGTATTGCATCTTTCCTAAGCTACTCATGCAAAGAAAAGTCGAGCTTGCTCAATCATTCCATCAGCTCGATCATGTACAATACATGATCAGTGACAGAGGCACCATCCCATATTTTGGCGTTGAAGATGGCACAACTAGTCTTGTGCCTCTCTATGTCATCGGGTGTGCCAAAGGCATCCTCCAACACTTGAAGCATGTCCTTTGGCTGAGCCATCTCGAATCTACGACTGAACTCGTCGCTCATGGTAGCCAGCATGATACAGCGCACCGTGGTCCGGTCACTGAGCCACTTCTGATAAGTGTCTCTGACTGTTCCACGTGCATTGGCAGCTGGCTCCTCAAGTGCAGGATCCATTATCACATATAGGATCCATTCATGCTCCAGGACTATCTTCAACTTTCGATACCAGCTATCAAAGTTGGGTCCCATCAACTTATCATTGTCCACAATGATCGGAGCGATAGGGAGTGGCCATATTTGCACAAAGGAGAACCATAACCTAATTAGTAATTGATTCATTAAACCTAAAGATTTAGACTTTAATCAAAAGGTTTCTCCCACTATTTTATTCGAATTGGTAGCCTCTACCTCCAACTCGAGGAATTATCCTAATTCTTTAACAGGTACTAGAATCCACTTAGACTGCACACAAGCCCAACTTTGGTTGGTCAACCCATGTACATCTAAGGGTAGGTTCATAACCAATTGTTTCTCTAAATAATTTCTAGTAATTTTAATTTTGCCCCAAAAACCTAATCAGTAGGCTTTGGCCTCCACTGTAAGGATCCGGTTAGGTCCAACCATTAACATGATCATACTTGGTGTATCTAACCAACGAATGATTAAGCCCAACTTTGGTTGGCTCACCTAACCACCATTAGAGAGACACTTCCAAGTCATCATATGATGAGTGATAATTCCATTAGTCAACAAGCACCAGGCCTTTGGGTCTGCAATGATTATTGAGTTAATGGACTCATTATCAAACACCTTAATGGGAGGCTATGACTCAGTTATCTCCATAACTTTGTCATTCTAAGGACCTAATAATTTTAGAGGATTTAAATAATTTAGAGGATGAGGTCAGATGAACCAGCTTATCATGATCCTCTGTTGCCCAGCTATGAAACCCAAGAGGGGGGGGTGAATTGGGTTTTTAAAAATTTTAAGCTCAACTTATTACTTATGAAAAGTTTTTGTTAAAAGCTTGATGAAAGAGAAGAAAGACTTTAAATCAAGATTAATCACCTAAAGCAAGAATGCAAGGATATAAGAAAGAAATAAAGAGAAACAATAAAGCACACCACAAACACAAGGATTTATAGTGGTTCGGTGCCAACCTTGCACCTACATCCACTCTCCAAGCTCCTACTTGGGAATTCTAATCCACTATACGTGTATTCAACCCGAATACAAACATCGAAAACTTCGACACTAGTTATCCCAAGCTAGTCCACTTGTTTCTTGGGTACAAGCCAACCCAAAACACTCCGATTTCAGGTTCGGATCAACCTTCCCTTGTTTTGGAAACCCTCCAAAAACAAGAACAATTACTCACAAAGAGTAAGACAGTTTAGAGCATAAATAAGTACAAGAATAGCTCCTTAAATGAGCGAATATAACAATAAAAATACTTTACTCAAATGAAGAATCTCCTTTTGGATTTTCTCAAGGTGGATGAAGAGTTGAATGAACGCTTGAGAAGAAGATGAACTTTGATTGAAGACTTCTTGAAGGCTTTGAAAGAACTCTTGATCAAGGTTGAACAGTTGGCTTGAAAAACCCTCTCTTTGAATGCTCTTGAATGCCCTTTTGATCGCTCTTGCTTTTCACAATCTCTCGTGTATATTGTAGATCACCTGTCTCTTCGAGTATATTGTGGATCCCTTTTCTTTTTCTCTCGTGTAGATTTTGGATCCCCTCGTGTATATTTTTGTGTATTTCGTTGATCTCCTCGTGTATATTTTTGGATCTCTGTATGTATCCTGTATTTTCACCTTTTGAAACCTTTTATAGCATTAAGAAACAAGAGAAAATAATTTAGGCAGAAAAAGAGCCGTTAGAGCATTTTTAGGGAGCATAAAAGGCAATTAAAACGGGCAAAAAACTAGCCGTTGCGGATGATTTTCGTCGCAGGGGTCGACTCATGAGTCGACTCATGCTTCAGGGGTCGACTCATGAGTCGACCTCTGTTGCAAAGACCAGAGATTTGGTTTCTGGAATTTTTTGGCCAAATCAGCAGAGGTCGACTCATGAGTCGACTCATGCCTTGTGGGTCGACTCATGAGTCGACTCACAGGTCGTGCCAAGCCAAAAATCCAGCGTGCCAAGGGAAATTTTTGCGTGCCAATCAGCTCATTGTGCCATGAGTCGACTCATGCACTTCAAACATTCATAACTTCAAAAGTATAAGTCCAAAAATAATGAAATTTTCACCAATAGATTACAAATCATTTATTCTACCAAATGGTACTATCAAATCAGGATTTTAGTAAAATTATGATTTTGCCCCTGAAGAGCATAAAGACTTTTTCAATTTAAAAATATTTGTATCCCTTCAATCTGCTTTGTAATCATCAAAATCAATTTAGGAGCAACAATCTCCCCCTTTTTGATGATGACAAAATATTTGAACAAAAGCATTTATGTGAATGCATTATAGATGCTTGAAAAGAGTATGATTCTTTTGGCATGTAATATAAATGGTCATATACAAAAATAGTTTGTCCATTTTCTTAAAGATTTGAAAATATGCTCATTGGATTATGTGATTTTGGTGTTAGAGCGAAAAACTTATTTTTGTTATCAGATTAAGCTGTATTTTGAAAATTTGCTCATTCTCATTTGATTTTAGTTTTAGCATCAAGCAAAAAATAATTATGTGCTTTAATTGCTTTTGATACAAAAAATAATTATGTGTGCCAAAGCATGTTTAAGAGTTGATTTGGAATGTGTATTAGATCATTTTGAGTTTAAGATGTATCAGAGCAAGAGAAAGATAAATTTTGCAATGTATCAGAGCAAGAAAAATAATTTTACAATGTTATCAGAAAAAATTTTACAATGTATCAGAGAAAATTTACAATGTATCAGAGCAAATTTTATAATGTATCAGAGCAAATTTTATAATGTATCAGAGCAAGTTAAAAAAAAATTTTAAGATGTATCAGAGTAAGTTAAATTTCTTAAGATGTATCAAGGTAAATAAAATTTCAAAAGATGTATCAGAGCAAGTTGGAATTTTGAAGTATATCAGAGCATATTTAAATTTTTAAAGCAAATCAGAGCATATGTAAAGAAGTAATTTAAAAGTTACTTATTTGCATTATACTTAGCATTGTATTTTTGATATTGTTCTTTAAATTTTCCAATTCATTCATTAATTTCTCATAATTTGTAGTTTTGCTTTTGATGGGTTGCTTTTTCTTTAATTGCTCATAATTTATGGTTTTGCTTTTGATGGATTGCTTTTTCTTAAATTTGTTTAATTTCTCCCCCTTTTTGACATCATCAAACATGGTTATCTCCTCCTTTTTCTGAAACATTCTTTAATTTCTTCCCCTTTAGGGTTTATCACAGATGTTTGCTCCCCCTTAATACAGCAATTATTAACAGCAAACAACAACAAAGAGAAGACAATATTTCAACAAGGAGAATATATATATAACCAAAATATGATCGTCATCATTACAAAAGGTAGAAGTAAAAGATGATACCATAAAACTATAATTGTTTCAATACATAGTTCTTAATATAAAAGTCAACCAGCTAATTGTCAATACATGGCCCCAAAATACAGATCCTAGAACAAGACACTAACACCTAGGATCTAGTAATGATCATGAGAAGTCATGGATCGGAGTCATCAGATATGGGATGAGAAGCTGATGGATCAGAAGTGCGTCCTCTACCCCGTCTGCCTCTGGCACGAGCAGGAGAGCGAGATGAACTGGGAGGCTGAGAATGCTGAGAGGCTAAGGACTGAACAGAAAGGGTGAGTCTGATGGAATCAAGTACGTTCAGTGCTCTGGAAACAGACTGAAGTAGAGCAGTGAACTGAGTGGTTGCATGCTCACTCGATCCTCGGATTTCTTTCCTCAGTAACTCATATCCACCCTCTAGTGCTCCTCTGAGCCTGCCAGCCTCTGCAGTGAGGTCTGTGACCTCAATAGTTGACTCCTGTGGCTTAGGATGGGCCAAAGCAAGGACTTGCCCCTGCAAGTCAAGAACTCTGCCAGTCAGTCTCCAGACTGTGTCCTCAAGCTGCTGAATCGGATGGACTGATCTGATATCATCTGAAACACAGTGGAGATGTGGGGAGTCATAGTCTGATCAGAAGAAGTGGCTCCAGGTGTAAAAGAAGTACTGCTCCACTGACTAGATAGCAGAGAGGCCACACGCTGTGATATATGCTCGATCTGATCGTCAGCCAGTCTGAACTCTGATTGAGGTGCTCTGCTCTCTGGCTGATACACTGGTGTGGGCATCCTAGTAAACTCTGAAGGGCCAGCCTCTGTCTCAGGAATGAACTGGATATTTGGTGATGCTGCCCTGAAGTCATGGACAGGAGATGATGGACCTTCTTCTTCAGCTCTGTCTTCAGTTCTGTCTTCAGCTCTCTCCTCAGCTCTCTCCTCAGAGCCCTTGATCCAACCACCATCAGTCTTTGTAAATCCCATTCGGTGCAGGGTGTGTTGGTTGAAAGTGTCCACATGAGAGAGCTTAGTAGAAGCCTCCCCCTCACAGCTAACTCCAAACCTCCTAAATACTCTAGTAAGGGCCATACCATAAGGCAAGTGTGCCTTGGATCTGTTCAAAGTTTCTCTCATGGCCTCTATCATAAGTGCAGGGAGGTTCAGAGGGGTCTGAGTGATGACATGAAACATGATACAAACATCTCTGCTGGAAAGTAAATCATGCCTACCACTCCTAGGAAAGAAGAGCTTCGTTACCATCTGATGCAGGATCCTCATCTCAATGGACAAAATCTTTGCTTCCAATTTATTTAAACTCCCTGAATAAGTTCCCCCTAGTATAACTCTGATCCCCTCTTCTTTTACTGGGAGTTCCATATAAGAGTAACCCTCACTAGGCAACTGAAGTATTTCTCCCAATATACTAGAATCCAAGCAAATATCAATACCCTTGACTGTTGAAGTCACTGACCCATTTCCATAATGTAGATTCTGGTAGAATTCTCTAACTAGGTCAACATAGGTGACTTCCTTAAGGGAGCAGTAGAGATCCCATCCTTGGTTTTTAATCTTAGTTGCAAATGTAAAGCCCTCTTTTTCAAAGAACGAAAATCTATATTCTTCTCGGTTTCGACTTTTCTATCAGAAAGAGGATTCGCACTGGGGCTTAGGAAGGATTGAGGGGGACCTTGAGCAGATACTGAAGCTGGAGTTGGAGCAGTGGAAGACTGACCAGCTTGCCTTTTCTTTCGGACAATTTCTTCAGGCTCACGGATTGACTTTCTTCTTTGGGGAAGCTTCATCTTCGGAGCCATATTCACTACAGTAGCAGACAAGAAGACTTGGAGGAACAAGTGAATGAGTGGAGGAGGGATCACAAGAGAGTGAAGAGGAATTTTGGTGGAGAAAAGAAGTGGATTTGGGAAGAACGGTGGAGTGCTAGGGCACGCTCCAACCGTGCCAAACAATGGGAGAAAGCACAAAAAATTCTTTCCAAGGTGGCGATTTTTGGTGGAGAGGAGGGAGAAGTGCCTCGAACTAAATCCTTGGATTTGGAGCAAAAGGAATTGGAGAAGTCGGCTTTTGGAAGGAAGAAGATGAGAAGATGAGTCGTCTCACGAATAGGGTCCCTTATAAAAACAATGAGCCCGTGGGAAGTTTGAGGAAATAACAAGTTTGCCATTGAGTCGACTCATGGGGGTCGACTCATGAAGTTCAGAAATTCAGAAAAAATGTGAATAATTTCCAAAAAAATTTGAAATTTTGGGAGAGGAGTTTTACTCAAAGATAAGTTTTTAGAATGATAAATTTGAGCTTTTGGGACCAGGATAGATGTTGGAAATTGAGCTCTAAGAATTTTTGACATCAATTCTTGGAAATTGAGAAAAATTTAGGCATATGGATCTAGAATTCCTAGATTTCTCCTAATTTCACAGAATCTATCCTCACTAAGGGCTTTTGTAAAGATATCAGCTAATTGATTTTCAGTGCAAACATATTCAAGAATTATATTTTTGTTTTGAACATATTCTCTTATAAAATGATGTCTTATTTCAATATGTTTGGATCTTGAGTGTTGAATTGGATTTTTAGATAGATTTATGGCACTTGTGTTGTCACATCTTATTGGTGTTTCATTAAGTTTGATTCCAAAGTCTTCGAGTTATTGCTTAATCCACAAGATTTGAGCACAACAACTTCCGACTGCAATGTATTCGGCCTCAGCCGTAGACAGTGCCACCGAATTTTGTTTCTTGCTAAACCATGAGATTAGGTTAACTCCAAGAAATTGGCAAGTTCCACTTGTGCTTTTTCTATCTAATTTACATCCAGCAAAATCAGCATCTGAATATCCTAATAAATCAATTTGTGAGTCCTTAGAGTACCATAACCCTAGAGTTTGAGTACCATTTAAGTATCTAAGGATTCTTTTAACAGCATTCAAATGAGATTCTTTAGGATTAGATTGATATCTAGCACATAAACAAACACTAAACATGATATCAGGCCTACTTGCAGTTAAATATAATAATGAGCCAATCATACCTCTATAGTATTTTAAGTCTACATATTTACCTTCATCATCCTTGTCAAGCTTACATGAAGGACTCATTGGTGTGCCAATTGGTTTGCAGTTCTCCATTCCAAATCTTTTGAGTAGTTCCTTGGTGTACTTGCTTTGGGTGATGGAGATTCCCTCTTTTGATTGTTTGATTTGGAGTCCGAGGAAGAAGGTGAGTTCTCCCATCATGCTCATCTCGAACTCCCCCTGCATAAGCTTAGCAAAGTCTTGACAAAGGGATTCATTAGTAGATCCAAAAATTATGTCATCAACATAAATCTGTATAACTAGCATATCATTTTGATTTCTTTTAATAAAGAGGGTCATATCTACATTACCTCTTAAAAAACATTATTTAGTAGAAATTTGCTTAGCCTATCATACCATGCTCTAGGTGCTTGTTTTAATCCATATAAAGCTTTATTTAATCTAAAGACATGATTAGGAAAAGCATGATTTTCAAATCCAGGAGGTTGTTCTACATATACTTCTTCAGCAATATATCCATTTAAAAATGCACTTTTAACATCCATTTGAAATAATTTGAATTTCATAAAGCAAGCATATGCAAGTAGAAGTCTAATAGCTTCTAATCTAGCAACAGGTGCAAAGGTTTCATCAAAATCAATTCCTTCTTCTTGATTATATCCCTTAGCAACCAGTCTTGCTTTATTTCTAATTACATTTCCATGCTCATCTAATTTGTTTCTAAAGACCCATTTTGTGCCAATTATTGAATATTTTTAGATCTTGATACTAAGGTCCAAACATTATTTCTTTCAAATTGATTAAGTTCCTCTTGCATTGCATTAATCCAATTATGATCATTTTCAGCTTCTTCAAAAGTTTTAGGTTCAAGATGAGATACAAAAGCACAATGATTAACTACATCTCTAAGTGAAGAAGGGTTTTTACCCCATGCATAGGATCACCAATAATTAACTCCTTAGGGTGGTTGTGCACATACCTCCATTCCTTGGGTAGGTCATTTGTACCTTGAGGTTGTTCTTGAATTTCTTCACCTCTCTCATCTTGTTCGTCTTCTTGATCCTTGTCTTCTGGAGTTGCTGAATCTTTCAGATTTATCTCCTTCATACCTTCTATTAGTGGATCTGCATCATCAACACCCTCATTCTTCCTTGAAGGAAGATTGTTAGATTCATCAAAAACAACATGTATGGACTCCTCAACTACTAAAGTTCTTTTGTTGAAAACTCTAAATGCTTTACTAGTGGAGGAGTAACCTAGAAAGATTGCTTCATCTGATTTTGCATCAAATTTATCAAGTTTTTCTTTGCCATTATTTAATACAAAACATCGGCAACCAAAACATGAAAATATGCAATATTTGGTTTTCTTCCTTTCCAAAGTTCATAGGGGGTTTTCTTTAAAAATTGTCTAATCAAAGCACGATTTAAAATGTAACATGCTGTGTTAATTGCTTCCGCCCAAAAATATCTTGGAAGGTTGCTTTCACAAAGCATGGTACGGGCCATTTCTTCTAAAGTTCTATTTTTCCTTTCAACTACCCCATTCTGTTGGGGTGTCCTAGGAGCAGAGAAGTTATGGCCAATTCCATTTTCATCACAAAAATTTTCAAAATCTTAATTTTCAAATTCAGTTCCATGATCACTTCTAATATTTTGAATTGAAAACCCTTTTTCATTAGTGACTTTTCGGTGAAATTTAGTGAAAATATGAAAAGTTTCATCTTTGTGTGCCAAAAAGAAAACCCAAGTAAAACGAGAGTAATCATCTATAATTACAAAGCCATATCATTTTCCTCCTAGACTAGTGGTTCTAGTTGGTCCAAATAAGTCCATATGTAAGAGCTCTAAAGGTCTAGAAGTTGAAACAGTATTTTTGGATTTAAATGAAACTCTAGTTTGTTTACCTAATTGGCATGCATCACAAATTCTATCCTTATCAAAATTCAGTTTTGGCAAACCAAGAACTATTTCTTTCTTAATTAATTTTGAGAGAGAATGCATGCTGATATGTGCAAGTCTACGATGCCACAGCCAACTAGTCTCATTAACTTTAGCATTCAAGGATACTAGGCATTGCATGTCTAATTTGGCTAAATCATTCAAATCTACCATATAAACATTGCCATGCCTATGTCCTATAAATTTAATGCCATCGTTAATAGGACTAGTCACAATGCAAACAGATGATTCAAAAATAACTTTATATCCTTTATCACAAAATTGACTAATGCTAAGTAAGTTATGCTTTAAACCTTTAACTAACAAAATATTTTTAATGTATTTGGAGGGAGTGATACCAATGTTACCTATCCCGATGATCTTTCCTTTGCCATTATCTCCAAAGGTGACCATCCCTCCATCCTTAGCATCAAGCATGATGAATTGTGATTCATCACCAGTCATGTGTCTCGAGCATCCACTGTCAAGATACCATTTCCTGTTTCCTCCTTGAGATGCTAGACACACCTGCAAGCAAAGGTCAAGTTTCTGTCTTAGGTACCCAAGCTTTCTTGGGTCCTTTTAGGTTAGTCAAAATGGTTCCTTTTGGAACCCATATTTTCTTTGTAGTTGTGTTTGCAGATTTGTTAATAAGGCATGTGTATGATTTATGTCCTATTCTACCACATTTGAAGCAAGTAATATTTGTAGACTTGTTACTTGAATAATTTACATAAATATTCTTCAGAAATTTTTGTTTCTTCAAGGGGTTATAGCCAAGTCCAGCCTTATCATATACAGCTTTTTGATTATCAAGAATCATATTTAGTTTGTTTGAACTTAAGGTGAACTTATCTACTATAGGTTTCAGCTTGTTAATTTCATTCTTTAAGCTTTGATTTTCGTGAATCAAGGTGGATTTTTCAATTGAAAGGTTTTCAGCTTGTTTCACTAAGGACTGATTTTTCAATTTCAGTTCTTTGTTTTTCATCCCTAGTTTCTTTAATTCATCAATTAAATCATAGAATGCTTCATGCAATTCTTCAAAAGTAAATTCACTAGTGGATTCAGAAGTTACCTCATTTTCGTGTGCCATAAGGCACAGGTTGGCTTGTTCTGTTGAGGTTTCTTCATCGGAGCTTGAGTCATCACTCGCACTCCAAGTCACCATCATTGCTTTCTTTTTGAACTTTTTGGGACCTTTCTTCAGTTGTGGACATTCGGATTTGAAATGTCCCGGCTTCTTGCACTCGTAGCATATAAGGGGTTGATCTTTCTCTTTCTCTTTGCTTTGTTCCCCTTTTGTGAATGACTTCTTTCTCATCCCCTGTTTCCTTTTTCTTAGAAACTTCTTAAATCTCCGGGTGATGAGTGCCATCTCTTCATCCTGTTCTTCATCTTCAGTGTCATCCGTTTCATCATCAGGCGAAGCTGTGGATTTGAGGGAAATGGTTCTTTTCTTTTTGACTTCATCCTCTTGATGTTGCTTCATGCTAAGTTCATGAGTCATCAAGGATCCAAGAAGCTCTTCTAGAGGTAGAGTGTTCAAGTCCTTTGCTTCTTGGATGGCAGCCACCTTGGCTTCCCAAGTTCTTGGCAATGACCTGAGAATTTTTCTTACAAGCTCACTGTTAGTATAAGATTTGCCAAAACTCTTCAAACCATTAATTATATCAGTAAAACGAGTAAACATAGCAGTTATGGACTCATCATGCTCCATTTTAAACAATTCATATTTATGCACAAGCATGTTTATTTTAGACTCTTTTACTTGATTTGTTCCCTCATGGGTTACTTCTAACCTATCCCATATTTCTTTAGCAGATGCACAAGTAGAAATGCGATTAAATTCATTTGCGTCAAGTGCACAATAAAGAACATTCATAGCTTTAGCATTTAATTGTGCCAATTTCTTATCAACCTCATCCCATTCTTTCTCGGGTTTGGTTGACTCCTCACCATCTATAATCTTGGTGAGTGTGTGAGGATCGTTCACTATGATACTCCACATATCATAGTCGAGTGTTGTATGAATATCTTCATCCGAGCTTTCCAATAGGTGTAATTAGACCCATTGAAAAGTGGAGGTCGGTTTGTAGATTGCCCCTCGGCTAGAGAAGTACCGACATGGGTTGCCATAGATCTTTTGGCTCTTTGATTGTTAGATCAAAGAAGGGCTAGAGCACCGGGCTCTGATACCACTTGTTGCCCAGCTATGCAATCCAAGAGGGGGGGGTGAATTGGGTTTTTAAAAATTTTAAGCTCAACTTATTACTTATGAAAAGTTTTTGTTAAAAGCTTGATGAAAGAGAAGAAAGACTTTAAATCAAGATTAATCACCTAAAGCAAGAATGCAAGGATATAATAAAGAAATAAAGAGAAACAATAAAGCACACCACAAACACAAAGATTTATAGTGGTTCGGTGCCAACCTTGCACCTACATCCACTCCCCAAGCTCCTACTTGGGAATTTAATCCACTATACTTGTATTCAACCCGAATACAAACGTCAAAACTCCGACACTAGCTATCCCAAGCTAGTCCACTTGTTTCCGGGTACAAGCCAATCCAAAATACTCCGATTTCAGGTTCGGATCAACCTTCCTTGTTTTGGAAACCCTCCAAAAATAAGAACAATTACTCACAAAGAGTAAGACAGTTTAGAGCATAAATAAGTACAAGAATAGCTCCTTAAATGAGCGAATATAACAATAAAAATACTTTACTCAAATGAAGAATCCCCTTTTGAATTTTCTCAAGGTGGATGAAGAGTTGAATGAACGCTTGAGAAGAAGATGAACTTTGATTGAAGACTTCTTGAAGGCTTTGAAAGAACTCTTGATCAAGATTGAACAGTTGGCTTGAAAAACCCTCTCTTTGAATGCTCTTGAATGCCCTTTTGATCGCTCTTGCTTTTCACAATCTCTCATGTATATTGTAGATCACCTATCTCTCTCGAGCATATTGTGGATCCCTTTTCTTTTTCTCTCGTGTAGATTTTGGATCCCCTCGTGTATATCTTTTGTGTATTTCGTTGATCTCCTCGTGTATATTTTTGGATCTCTGTATGTATTCTGTATTTTCACCTTTTGAAACCTTTTATAGCATTAAGAAACAAGAGAAAATAATTTAGGCAGAAAAAGAGCCGTTAGAGCATTTTTAGGGAGCATAAAAGGCAATTAAAACGGGCAAAAAACTAGCCGTTGCGGACGATTTCCATCGTAGGGGTCGACTCATGAGTCGACTCATGCTTTAGAGGTCGACTCATGAGTCGACCTCTGTTGCAAAGACCAGAGATTTGGTTTCTGAATTTTTTGGCCCAAATCAGCAGAGGTCGACTCATGAGTCGACTCATGCCTTGTGGGTCGACTCATGAGTCGACTCACAGGTCGTGCCAAGCCAAAAATCCAGCGTGCCAAGGGAAATTTTTGCATGCCAATCAGCTCATTGTGCCATGAGTTGACTCATGAGTCGACTCATGCACTTCAAACATTCATAACTTCAAAAGTATAAGTCCAAAAAAATGAAATTTTTACCAATAGATTACAAATCATTTATTCTACCAAATGGTACTATCAAATCAGGATTTTAGTAAAATTATGATTTTGCCCCTGAAGAGCATAAAGATTTTTTCAATTTAAAAATATTTGTATCCCTTCAATCTGCTTTGTAATCATCAAAATCAATTTAGAAGCAACATCCTCCCACTGGCTTCACCAAGTCAGCTTAAGGGAGACCATTAAAAGGGCTGATCTAGGAGCACCTAAATCAGTCACACTGATTTACCTAGCTGACATGGGTCAGCTCAAATAGTCAAGTGATCCGATCAAAACATAATTTCACCAAGAGGCCAGGTAAGTTCGATCAGTGGGAGGGTCTGCCAAAGCTTGCCTTAGACACCATCAGAAATGGCCAGGTAAGCGGACTCCCAATTAAAAACCACCGGTTTGGTTTACCTTAGACACCAACTGGTTTAATTAGTTTCGATTAGATCAACCTAACAGTTCGTGCTAGACCGCTTAGCCAAGAATCAAGTCCATTTGGTTCTCGTTAAAGACATGGACTTGACCAACTACAACTATTGTAATTGATCTAGAGAATCCTTGACCTAATCTAAGACAATAATTGATTAGATTTAGTCAATTCTCTAATTAAGTCCATCTTTAATCTAACCATAGGTCTAACCCAATTAATGGACCTAATTCCCACTAACCCATTAACCCAATGTGTTATGATTTGTGTCTTAGGTTCTTCAATTCACAATCCTAGAACCTAATCAAACAACTTCTTAATTCTTAATTAAATTTTGGGCTGAGGATTGGATTCGGCTTTTCAAAAAATAATTTTTATATTTGTAAAATAATTTTACAATATGATTCTACCAACCATATTGCATGTTTGATTCATAATCAAGATACAAGTGAAATAAATATGAAACTACTTTAGATCTAATCTAAACAGGTTCATGTAATTGAAACAATTTCAACTTTAAATAATTTTTTTGCATAAAAATTATTAACAAAGAAATTTTATTTTAGATTTAAATATCTTTTAAATCTAATAAATCATAAATTTAATCTAGATCATATCTAACAAATTTATGATTAAAGCTAGATCTACACAAACTAGGACAACCTTTGCACTGTAAGGGGTAAACCTTACAGCAGGACAACCTTACAGTTTGTGATTGATCTAAAATTTTAATTTTAGATTTAATAATCAGATTATAAATTAGATCTAATCTAAAAATAATCTAAGTATGTATAAATAATCATGTAATAAAGAACCTAGGCTCTGATACCAATTGTAGGAACCAGATCTAGGGTTTCAGGGTTAGATCTTGAAACTTTTTCAAGATCATACAGCGGAAGACTAAAATAAATCAAAATTTATTTTCTAAAATCAAAAAATCTCTAGATCTAAGATCCTATTACATGATTATTATATAGCATTAAATTAAAAATTAAAATATATAAATATAGCATGAACTACATGTTGATCATATCAACATGTTTCTATACTACATCTAATGTATGTATTAAACAATAGATCAGATCTATTACCTTGCAAGTTAGACATTCTAACCTTGTTGATCTGGGCTTGAGGATGATATTGCAAGCCGCACACGCATCCGGCCTCTAGGAGTCGTCCACACGAGCCCACGAATCTCGATCAGAAGTCCTGCTTCAGGAAATCAGCACAGTATGCTAGTACTGCGCTGATCCTTCTTTGATGGTTGATCAGGTGCCTCCTTCTTATTGATTTGGACTCTTCCAAAGATAGAAAGTAGAAGGAGGAGTTTCAGATCTGAGACACTCTCAGGAAACTCAAGATGGAGGGAGGAAAGATATGAAAAAAAAATCCTAGAAAAGACCCTCTTCTTCTTCACGTTTTTCTCTCTAGACACCTAAACTTGCATCTTTTATATCTCCATGACCCAAAAGTATTTCTCTCTAATTTTTAAATGGACAAAGGTCTCTAAAATCTCTAACTTCTTCTAAAATTTCATGAAGAAACTCATCTTATATAGAGAGATATGATAGAGTCCTTATCTAGGTCAAACACCTAGTCAAGCTTATCCAAACATGGCAAGTTAAGGGACGCCCAACTCTTGAGCACCTCCTTCATATTTTCATACATAGATTACCAGAAAAGGGTTACAATATATACCTAAAATCATAAAAATTCCAAAAAAAATTTGGATAAATTCGGTGCAAAATTGAAAGCATTTTGGATTTTAAAACTCTATCTCATAGAATTCGAAATCCAAACTTATTCCTTTTAGATTTGATCCAAACCACCTTCCATGTAAGAAAGAAGAGAGGAGACCTTTTGTGAAGTGGGAGAGATCTGGGAGAGGGCTTTTGTCACACAAAATAAGTGGAGATTGGCATTGAATAAGAGAGAGGGCGTGGAGAAGGCTTATGTGGCGCAAGGTGGAATCCTAGTCTTACTAGGATTCTGTCTTATGACTTGTTTTAATTTGGTTTCCCAAACCAAATCAAATTAAAATTAGATCAACCCAATTAAAATAGGTCTTAACCTAATTAAGAACCTAATTTAATAGATTAAATTAGATTTAAATCTGATTTAATTTTCTAATCAAATTAGAAATTAGATTGACCCAAGTCCTAGTTGAACTAGGACTAGTTTTTCCTTGCACTTGGCTTACCCAATAAACCAATTGGACTTGATCCAATCAATCTTAAACTAAATCTAATTAAATCATATTTAATTAGACTTAATCTCAGCCCATTGGCTTAATCAAATTAAGTCAATCAGCAATCGAATTGCTAATAGATCCTCCTGCAACACTTGCACTGGATTAAATGTCAATCGTATTGATCATTTAACCCTAGAACGATTCTTAATCATTGATCAACCATCCGATCGGATCATGAACTCTAATGTGTGTGACCTCATAGGTCCAAACCTAAGCCGATAGCATAGGAATAAATTTCTATACCAATCGAAGTGACCATCTAGCAATGGTACCCGACGATCGGATAGGTCGAATGTGTAGAACAACATCCTTAGAACCCATGCGGATATAGTTTTCATATAATTCATCTCCTTGACCAAAATGATCATAGGACACCCCAGAGTTTAACTGTCAACTCTGATCAGGTTGTCCACATTGTATTTCAAAATATCAAATCCATCTAATGGATTACCCTGGCCAAGGTTTTGCTAAATTGAAATACAGCGACTCATTCTTCTCCAACTCTTGGAGTGGTCAATCCCATCTCGATCACACTCTAACTTTGCAAGTACTTGACTATGCCCAGAAGCCTTCCGTCCCTGAATTAGAAATTCAGTTAGTCCAGTACCAAAGCACAGTGAGTTGTTTGCAAGTCACTGAGGCGATCTCAAGTCTAAGGGACACTTATACCTATATCCCATCAGAGACATTCTCGACAGCAGAATGCTCTGAAGTTGTCACGTTCAATGATGATGTACCCTTACATCTCACCTGTATGCCATACCAGTGTCTCCACACTCCTTGGTTAAGAGGACAACCAACCCATATGGCCTACAGCGACCTATGCTCGATAGAAGCTGTCGTCCTTATTAACAGCTTATCATTTGGTCGTGAACAGTTTTAAGGACTAATCGATAAATCCTCTCTTTATCGAACTTAAAGTCCTAAGGACTTCATCATAACAACGGAGTTCATTAGAAGATGAAAGCTTATGATGAAGATGCCAAATATATATTTTATTTATTAACAAATCAATTACAATATTTGGTTGCTCAACCATCAACAGTTTGACGATTGGCTTTTTGGGACACATTTCCCAACACCTTTTGCTCTTATGATTGAATAGTTTGGTGATCAACCCAATCCAAGTACTTGCTAATCGGATCATCTAATCTATTTCATATATTATATATGCAAAAATTTAGATCTAATCTAAATTATATTAGATCTGATTTTACATTGAATCATATTTAAAATTAGATCATAACACATCTCACGTATTACTAAATCTAGATTTTAGCTCTACATGTATATATGTTCATGTCATAATGAACCTTCACTCTGATACCATTTAAAAGGAAGCATGGTGGTTTTGTACATATATTTTTTAAATTTTATAGTAGAACATACATAGATTAAATAATTTAATCTATAATGCATGCATAGATCAAATCTAAAGCTATCATATAGGATCCATGACATGAACTAATATACATGTATGTAAATCTGAAATATAAAATTCAGCAAGTATAGATCATATCTATATGTAATTAGATCATATCTAAATTATATTTAGATCATATCTAAATATGAATTAAGTTTAAAACTTCATACCTGAATGTGGGTAGCAGATCACCGTATCCAAAATTCATGATAATTGGTTCTTCATAATGCTCGACAGCCACATACGTGTCCGACCTCTACAGATATTCACACGAAGCCCTTATGCTGATCGATGACACCGAGAGTGCTAGCTCGTGAAGACACCATACTTTGACTAATCTAAAAAGAATATGAAGAAGATGAAGAATAAGAAGATCCACTTTTTTTCTTTTTGGATCTACGTATCAAATCTCTACGATAGAGATCAAGAGAAGAACCCTTTTTTCTTAATTCTCCCATGCACAAGAGAACTTTTCTCTCTTCCTTTCATACTTTTAAGAAGAACTTTTCTTCTCTAATTTTTTATGATTAAAATTAGATCTAATTTAATTTTTTATACTAAAAATTATATAAAATTCTAAGCCCTAGAAGAATCCAAAAGAGAGATCCAAGAGAAGAACCGTTCTTCGCTCTTCTTCTTTTTTTTCTCTTTGATTTAGAACTCTAGGAAGCACCAAACATCCAACCAAATTTTTTTGATATTTTTTATCTAAATTTTTATATTAAAAATTAAATTTAATCTAATTTTTATCCTAAAAAAATAGAGAAAAAAATTGAAAGAAGATCTCCTTCTTCTCTAAGGCTATGCACAAGAAAGAAGACCCTTCTTCTTCCTTCTTTTTCTCTCGTTGGAAAGAATTTTTTTTCTTTAATTTTTTACTATAAAATTAGTAGAGGAGCCTCTCTTTGATGCCTAAGAACCAGTAGTAAAAGCTCTAAAAAATCTCTTCCAAAGAGACAAGGAGAAGAGGCTTGGCATGTGGGTGTCGGGGCGTCCAACTCTTGGATGCCCCCTCATTTTTTTTTATGACATGAAGAAGGGAGGGACGCCTCTTATCTCATGCACAAAAGAGAGGAGAAGGGGCATGCCATCTAATTTTGGGCATGAGGAATTCCACAGTGAAAGGTGTGGGGTGTGAGGATTAAATAGATGGGTGGTTTAGGAGTTGGTTCATTTCTATTCCAAATAGAATTCAAGAATCTTGTTCCAACTCTAAATATGTTCACCAAACAACTCTTATAGGTGAGCCAACATTTGGCGGGTAGTCAAAATATTTTCATGTTGGCACTGTGAGTCATCAGAGATTGCACCCAACATATAGTACCTTGCTTTGTTATCATCATCCATCCACTTTTTTAGAGACGCTCTCTATTCAGCAGTCGGACGTGCTGGCATGGTAGGTGGGTCCTGGTCCAAGATATGAGTCAATTTTTTGAAACCCAGAATAATTCTGTAGTTTCTCAACCAGTCCTTGAAATTGGATCCAGTCAATCTGTGGGTGTCTAGTATTTTGGCCAGGGGGTTGGACGTAGACATGTTTTCTGTAGAGAGTCAATAGTTTCTAGTTAGATTTTGTAATCAGACTTAATAAATTTATTTAAGGGTTTCATTTGTAAACAAATTAGGCTTCCACTATTTTTTCAGATCCCTACACTCCCTTGGTAGAGATGTGAAAATCTCCATGATTAGTAATTTCTAGTGGGTGGTGCGGTCTCACCAACTGGCTCATCACCTCACCTAACAGTTATTGGTGATAGGTCAACTGATGAGTGGATAACTCTTGTCCAATAATTCTCTAATCATGGTGCACCCAAAACTTGATCTCTAATTCAAGAAGCTCATTGTGCCCAGAATATTGCTCCAATCCTTAGTTAAGTCAAACCCACCATTTGCATGAACTAGATTCCTGATTGGGTCCCTCACCGTATCCGAAATATTGAGCCCATCCTATCCTCTGATTCATAGCATCCAATGCCTAATGGACATGGTTTCATCTTCCCGATGCAACTGAGCCACTATATCCAGCCAAAAATAATCAACTCCGAAAAGAGCCCGCACATCCACAATGGTGGAAGATCTAGACTTAATATTTTCTTAGAGATATTTGATTTAGATCTCATTAAACTTGACTTGACATAGTCATAACAATTATGACTAACCTAGTGGCATGGGTTAGCTTGACTTGTTAGCCACCTCAAATCAGAACTGGATCGACACATGTTGCCAGATAAGTGAGACCGGTGGAAGGGATATGCCATTAACTCGACAAGAACGTATTCAAGTCGAGTAGTTCCCAATTAAAAACCAATCGATCGCATCTGCCCAACTTACCTTAGACACCAAATTGTTGAACCAGAACCAATTGGGTTAGCCTATAATTCAGGCTCTAACCTTTGAGCCAAATTAGGTGTTAACTTGATCGAGTCACATCTAAATATGATTCGACCTTGACCCAGACTTAATCCTATTAGGCTGGTCAATTATTAGCTTTCATGATCCCACCTAACCAACTATTGATTCGGTTTGATCAACCGCTAGACCTAATTGAGCTACCCAAGTCCGAACCCAATTTTATGAAAATGACTTAGATCTAAAATTTTTAATTTTAGACCTAATTTAATTAAATAAGCTTAATTTATTAATTAAGTCTTGGGTTCATAAACAAAATATGTAAAATAAATCCTAGGGTTTCAGGTAGGATTTTGCAGAAAAGTAAGTTTTGATTTCTGATTAAGGATGAATGCATAGCACCCCTACATGTCATAAGAACACCCATTGAATTAGAAGAGAGGGCCTTTAAACCCTATTTTGTTCTTATGATCGGACGGCCATGAGGAACACATTAATCAAAAATATAAATTTAACTACAAAACTAGTTAGATCTAAATTTATATATCACATATACAATTTAAGATCTAACTAATATATGCTTTGCATACATCTCATGTATCAAAAATTGATCTAATTAACATGCTTTCAGATTTAATACATCACATGTAACATCTAAAAAATAAAATTTAAATTGAACTATTCAACATAAAATTTATTCTAGACAGTTAATAGAATAATTCTATAACTAGTCTAGGCATAGAACAGATCAATCTTATGTATTATCCAAATTTTTATTTTCTATTTTTGATCTAAATATATAACATTTATATCATCAAAATTAAAGAATAAATTAAATCTAAATTATATTTTAATCTCATTAAAACATAAACTTACAAGACTATTCATAGATCAAACTATTCCTAGTTTAGTCATGCATCTCATGCATGTTAGATCTTCTCAGATTTAATTTTAAATATTTTGATTTTAGATTTTATCATATCTGATGTAATATCTAAAATTTTTAATATCAAATAAATTAAAATTAAAATCAGATCTAAATTAGATCTGAAACTGAACCATCAATCTGGCTCTGATACCAGTTGAAAGAAAAAATCGCCTTTTTCTTTGTAGGATCTTCCAGATTTCATCAAATCTGGGATAGAATAATTTTAAAAAAATTTATCATATATTTATTTTAGATCTAAATCTCTAGATCTAATTTTATTACCTAATATTAATTCTAAAATAAGTCTAAAAGCATGAGGAAACATGAAATACCTCAAGGATAATCTGATTACCCTGTAGATGATCGCAGCAAGCCTAAGGTTCTGATTTAGCCACGCAATCGCCTGGCCTCTACTAGTATCCACTTGGGCAGGACCTGGATCATCTTCTCCTTGCAAATCTTTGTTCCAAAAATCAAAACTAAATCTAATTAGAAAGATCTTCAAAAGTCTTTCTGAAGTTGGAGCAGCAGCTTATCGAAGAACTCCTGCAGCCTTCCTGTTCAAGGCATCACCACACCTTGATCTTGCATCAGATGGATGCCCAACTCCTTGGGCATGAAGAGGGGAGGGAGGACTTCAGATGGGATGTGGAGAAGAGGAAGGGGGTGGCAGCTTTGATGGGTTTGGTGCAATCACAAGAAACCCTAGGCGCAGATAGGGTTTATATAGACCCTGCTGCACTGCGCAGTGCCACATCATTCAACCAATCAGAAAATTTTAATAAATTTAAAAAAAATTTGATTGGTGGAGTGATATCATCTGATCATATCAGATAAGAACCCAAGCCTCTCTTCAAGAGTTGGCACCAACATTGGATAAGCACAATCATGTTGGCGCCAAAGAGTCCATGTTGATCAAATCAACTTCCATCCTTATCCACTTGGGGTGCCCTCTTTATCCAATTGGGCTCACTCCATAATTTGATTATGGCACCTAATTTGATGCTGATTTGGCATGTGGATACTCCATAAAAATCCTCCAATGAGCTCTTGCTAAGTGGCCTTCAATTTAAGACCTATATGTCAACTTTTGACTGATATCCTAAAATGAAATTGGCAGGTGACAGGAATTAGCAGGTGCTTGTCTTAAATTCATCTCATGAATTAAGACAAGCCTTTTCTGAACTGGACAAGCTTCATTTAGATTGAGAAAAATTTTTCAAGGTTCTTTGGGTGAGTCAAATCACATTTGGCTTAATCGAGATAGAAAAGATTATACGAAGAGAAAATTAGGCTCAATCGTGTGCTAGCACGATTTTCTTGAACCTAATTGGATCTAATCCAAATCAATTGGACTAGCCCAATTGATGATATCCAGATCCTAACCCTTGTTTGTATAATTCAATTAGGTTCAATTTCGTATGGTAATGAGACATGTCATGATCTCATCATCGACATCATCGAAACTCCTTTCGATGGACCAGAACTCTTCTGATTCATACAATTAGAATGATCGATCATCAAGATCATTCTAATTGCTCCCAAAATCCATCAGTGATACCTAGCAGTATGTGGTGGCAACCCATCGAACTAAAGATGAACCTCTTAGTGCAGCTACATATGTGATTGAGTTCCTCTATGATGAGTCCCGACTGAATTAGGGTTAAGGTGAACTCGTCAAACCCAACATCAGTCATATGAATCAATCAATCGATCTGAGTCGATGTGAAACTCCAATAGAAAACTCTTTTTCATTATTTCACTCTGCCATGGCCATGGGCTTAAGAACTCGATCTTTCGATCACCATAGGACTACTCCTCTCATCTATCGAGGTTGATAGATCCCATCTTGGTGGACCTAGTTCCTACAATGAATATGCTACAGCCAACATACACCTCAAGGTTTCGAATGGCTAGGAGATCGAGTTATAGTGTAGTCAAACTATAACACACTCAAGGTGAACTGTCGATGCACCTCAGGTCAAAGAACTAGACACACAACTGCAGCATCGAGCTAGTCATCGACGAGAAGGTAGACTTCCTTATGACTGCTCGAGGTGGTCACGCTCAGTACTCTCGTTCTCAATGAATACCTGTATTCTCACTTTGGTGTCTCTACACTGTAGACTCAAGACACATTTACCCTAAGAAAGCGATCGTACACCAACCTTCCGGATCGATCACCATCCTCGTGATGATTTAAATGGTCAGGAGCTTTTATGAGTTAGTTATGTAAATTCATGCCTTAAATTTTCAACTCTTGAAAATATGAATTGACATTCCTACTAACTCAAAGGATGTATCACAGACACAATACACACAATGTAATAGAAGAATAACCCATTTATTGATTTATAGTCAAAATTATAAATTTGCCCTTAGATTTGTACAGGAATGTGTCAGCCAATCTGGCATCTAGGGCACACATCTAACAAACTCCCACTTGACCTAATGCCAATTGGCTACATATCTAAGTCCCATCTTCTCAAGGTGGGCTTCGATCTTTTGCTAGCCTAATGACTTTGTCAGCGGGTCTGCCACATTGTCTGTGGAGTCGACTCTCTTAACCTCGACATAACTTTTTTCGAGATAATCATGGATCAGATGGAATCACCGCTCGATATGCTTGGACTTCTGGTGAGATCTTGACTCCTTAGCTAGGGCTATGGTGCCATTATTATCGCAGTAAAGAGAGATGGCATCCGATGACATCACTCCAAGCTCCGTGACAAACTTCTTATATCAGAATGCCTCCTTCGCAGCTTCTGATGCAGCAATATACTCTGCCTCCATGGTGGAATCTGCAATCACCGTCTGCTTGAAACACTACACCACCATTGCAAATGAACAGACTCTCAGATGTCGACTTTCGATCATCTATATCAGACATAAAGTTTGAGTCTGTATATCCCTGAATCTGGAGTTCTCCATTCCCAAAGACTAAAAACATATCCTTAGTCCTTCTCAAGTACTTAAGGATACATTTCACAGAAGTCTAATGCTCTTCACCTGGATTCGACTGATATCTGCTTGTGACACTCACAGCATGGGCTATATTAGCTCGTGTACATAGCATGGCATACATGAGGCTCCCTATTGCGAAGCATAAGGGATTTTGCTCATGCGTTCAATCTCCTCAGGTGTGCTAGGGCACATCTTTTTGGAGAGATGAATGACATATCTAAAAGGTACTAAACCTCTTTTGGAGTTTTCCATGCTAAACCATTTTAGCACCTCTTCTATGTACATCTTCTGTGAAAGTCCTAGCATCCTATTTTATCTATCTCTATAGACCTTAATACCGAGTATAAAGGATGCCTCTCCTAGATCTTTCATAGAAAACTCCTTAGACAACCATACTTTGACTAAGGTAAACATGGGAATGTCATTTCCAATTAGGAGGATGTCATCTACGTACAATACGAGGAGGACAACTACGCTCCCACTGACCTTTTTGAATACACATGATTCCTCTCGTTCTTGATGAAACCAAATATTTTGATCACATCATTGAAATGAGTATTTCAGCTTCGAGATACTTGCTTAAGTTCATAAATGGATCTTTGTAGCTTGCAGACCTTGTGATTATCATCACTGGATGTGAAACCAAGTGGCTATTCCATATAGATATCTTCCTCAAGATGTCCATTTAAGAATGCCATTTTCATGTCCATCTACCATATTTCATAATCGAAATAGACTGCAACAGCAAGCAATGTATAGATGGATTTTAGCATGGCTACAGACGAGAAGGTATCCTGATAGTCAATGCCTTCGCACTGACTATAACCTTTCACCACGAGCCTAGCCTTGAATGTCTCTACATTCTCATCTGCACCTATCTTTCTCTTGAAGATCCATTTACACCCAATAGGTACAATACCTTCAGGTGGATCTACCAAGGTCCAGACTTGGTTTGAGTGCATCGAGTCAATTTCTGATCTCATTGCCTCTAACCATTGCTCGGAGTCGATATCTGATATCCCTCGTCATAGGTCTTGGGATCATCACCATGAGCCCCATTTTCCATGAGGAACATTTCGTCTATATCCTCTTGTATAGTACCTAAGTACCTTTTAGGAGGATGGAAAATCTTAGTCGATCTACGAGGTGGAAGAGGTTGTATTAGGACTGGTTCTAATTGATTGGGTTCCTCAGGTTCTTTAGCTCGTTGCTCTTGGGAGACATTCTCCTTGAGCTTAATTATTCTTCTGATGCCACCATCTTGAATAAACTGTTTTTCAAGAAAAATAGTATTTCGACTCACAATCACATTGTGGTCTTCCGGAATATAGAAATAGTATCCTAATGACTCTTTAGGATATCCTATGAATCGAGCTCTAAAAGATCTGAACTCTAACTTATCCACCTGCTGTCTCTTGACATAAGCCGGACAACCCCAAATTCTGAGATGATTCAGACTTGACTTCTTACCATGCCATATCTCATATGGTGTGGTAGGAATGGTTTTAGATGAAACCCTATTCAATACATATATTACTGTCATGAGATAATATCCAAAGAAACTTAGGGAGGTTCGTGAAGCTCATCATGGAACGGACCATATCTAATAGGGTTCGATTTCTCTATTCTAAAATCCCATTGAGTTGTGGCGTTCCAGGTGGAGTCCATTGAAAGACTATGCCATTGTCCTTAAGATAGTCTAGGAACTTCCGACTAAGGTATTCACCTCCTCGATCTGATCGAAGAACCTTAATGGGCTTTCCTGTTTGTTTTTCTACTTCATGTCTGAATTCTTTGAACCTTTCAAAAGCTTCAGACTTATGTTTCATTAGAAACACATACCCGTACCTAGACATATCATCGATAAAGATAATGAAGTAGACATAGTTGCCTCTAGCTGGCACATCAAATGGGCCACACACATCCGTATGTACTAGGACAAGTAGGTCTGTGGCCCTTTCCTCATGTCCTACAAAAGGGAGTTTGGTCATTTTGCCTTGAAGGCATGATTCACAAACTGGATATGACTCGAAAGTCAACAGACTCAATAGCCCGAATTTCTCCAATTTGTTAACCCTGTCTTCTGCTATATGACCTAGCCTTAGGTGTCATAGATACCTATTATTTAGACTATCTCTAGGTCTTTTAATTCTTATGGCATTCACATTTTATTCGATATTAAATACAGATACATCAATATGTAGCAGATAGAGACCATTAATAAAAAATCATTTGCAACTTTATTATTTTTATAAAACATGTTACAATGATCCTTATGAAAGCTAATCACATAGCCTTCTTGTGCTAAACATGAAACAGAAATCAAATTCCTGCTTGCTGCAGGCACATAATAACAATCTCTAAGAACTAAATCTAATCCTAACGGTAATCGCAGAGGGTAGATTCCCACGGCCACAGCAGCAACTCTTGCTCCATTCCCGACGTGTAGGATCATCTCCCCATCCCTCAGCCTCCTGCTCTCCTCAAGACCCTGCATAGAAGTGCACAAATGAGCACTAGAACCAGAGTCAAGCACCCAACTGGATGCAGAAGAAACCGTAAGATTAGATTCTAAAATGAGCATACTTTCAGAAGGATCATCCTTCTTGTTCTTCAGAGTGGCTAGATACTGAGGACAGTTTCGCTTCCAATGGCCGTCTGATTGACAGTAAAAATATTTTTCCTTTTCAGCAACCTTCTTCTTCGATTCTGTCTTCTTCTTCTTGCCATCCACCTTCTGCTTCTTTGCAGACTTCTTTTTCTTTCCAAAAGATTTTCTCTTGGAAGAAGTCCGCTCCACAGTGAAAATTGAGCCTTTTGAACCCTTCA
Organism: Elaeis guineensis; assembly: GCF_000442705.2. NCBI lineage: Eukaryota > Viridiplantae > Streptophyta > Magnoliopsida > Arecales > Arecaceae > Elaeis > Elaeis guineensis. The sequence continues at coordinate 108,331,423 of NC_026000.2, read as the reverse complement.
TAGAAAGCTCAGCCGTAACCAGCATGTTCATTAACTTGATCAAGGTACACTGCATCTTATGTATATGAAAGTTTATGATGAACTGACCATATGCATCAGACAAGGACTGAAGGATCACATCAATCTAAAAATCTTTGTCTAAGATGACACCGAGCTTCTCAAGCTCCTTAAGATCCTTGATCATTGTCAAACAATGATCTTGGACTGACTGCCCATCACGCATTTTAGCCTTAAAAAATCTTTGACAGACTTGATACTTGGCTGCATGACTTTATTCACCAAACAACTCTTGTAGGTGAGCCAACATTTGGTGGGTAGTCAAAATATTCTCATGTTGGCGCTGCAAGTCATCAGATATTGCACCCAACATATAGTACCTTGCTTTGTTATCATCATCCGTCCACTTTTTCAGAGACGCTCTCTGTTCAGCAGTCGGACGTGCTGGCATGGTAGCTGGGTCCTGGTCCAAGACATGAGTCAATTTTTTGAAATCCAGAATAATTCTGTAGTTCCTCAACCAATCTTTAAAATTAGGTCCAGTCAATCTATGGGTGTCTAGTATTTTGGTCAGGGGGTTGGACGCAGACATGTTTTCTATAGAGAGTCAACAGTTTCTAGTTAGATTTTATAATCAGACTTAACCAATTTGTTAAGAGGTTTTATTTTTAAACAAATTAGGCTCCCACTATTTTCTCATATCTCTACACTCCCTTGGTAGAGATGTAAAAATCTTCATGATTAGTAATTTTTAGTGAGTGGTGCGGTCTTACTGACTGGCTCATCACCTCACCTAACAGTTATTGGTGATGGATCAACCGATGAGTGGACAACTCTTATCCAATGATTCTCTAATCATGATGTACCCAAAACTTGATCTCTAATTCATGAAGCTCACCGTGCCCAGAATATTGCTCCAATCCTTAGTTAAGTCCAACCCACCATTTGCATGAACTAGATTCCTGATTGGATCCCTCACCATATCCAAAATATTGAGCCCAACCCATCCTCTAATTCGTAGCATCTAATGCCTAATAGACATGGTTGCATCTTCCTGATGCAACTGAGCCATTGTATCCAGTCGAGAACAATCAACCTCGGGAAGGGTCCGCACATCCATAATGGTGGAAGACCTAGACTTAATATTTTCTTAGAGAGATTTGATTTAGGTCTCATTAAACTTGGCTTGACATAGTCATAACAATTATGACTAACCTAGTGGCATGGATTAGTTTGAATTGTTAGCCACCTCAAATCAGAATCGGATCGACACATATAGCCAGGTAATTGAGACCAGTGAAAGGGATATGTCATTAACTCGACAAGAATGCATTCAAGTCGAGTAGCTCCCAATTAAAAACCAGTCGGTCGCATCTGCCCAACTTACCTTAGACACCAAATTATCTAACCAGAATCAATTGGGTTAGCCTATAATCCAGGCTCTAATCTCTGAGCCAAATTAGGTGTTAACTTGATCGAGTCACATCTAAATGTGATTCGACCTTGACCCAGACTTAATCCTATTATGCTGATCAATTATTAGCTTTCATGATCCCGTCTAACCAACTGTTGATTCGATTTGATCAACCGCCAGACCTAATTAAGCTACCCAAGTCCGAACTCAATTTTATGAAAATGACTTAGATCTGAAATTTTCAATTTTAGACCTAATTTAATTTTATAAGCTTAATTTATTAATTAAGTCTTGGATTTATAAATAAAATATATAAAAAAATCCTAGGATTTCAGGATCTAGGGTTTTGCAGAAAAATAAATTTTGATTTCTAATTAAGGATGAACGCGCAGCACCCCTACACGTCATAAGAACACCCATTGAATGGGAGGAGAGGGTCTTTAAACCCTACTTTGTTCTTATGACCAGATGGCCATGAGGAACACCTTAATCAAAAATATAAATTTAACTACAAAACTAGTTAGATCTAAATTTACATATCACATATACAATTTAAGATCTAACTAATACATGCTTTGCATACATCTCATGTATCAAAAATTGATCTAATTAATATGCTTTCAGATTTAATACATCACATGTAATATCTGAAAAATAAAATTTAAATTGAACTATTCAACATAAAATTTATTCTAGACAGTTACGAGAATAATTTTATAACTAGTCTAGGCATACAACAGATCAATCTTATGTATTATCCAAATTTTTATTTTTTATTTTTGATCTGAATATATAATATTTATATCATGAAAATCAAAGAATAAATTAGATCTAAATTATATTTTAATCTCATTAAAACATAAACTTATAAGACTATTCATAGATCAAACTATTCCTAGTCTAGTCATGCATCTCATGCATGTTAGATCTTCTCAGATTTAATTTTAAATATTTTGATTTTAGATCTTATCACATATGATATAAAATCTAAAATATTTTAATATCAGATAAATTAAAATTAAAATCAGATCTAAATTAGATCTGAAACTGAGCCATCAATCTGGCTCTGATACCAGTTAAAGGAAAAAATCATCTTTTTCTTTGTAGGATCTTCCAGATTTCATCAAATCTGAGACAGAATAATTTTAAAAAAAATTATCATATATTTATTTTAGATCTAAATCTTTAGATATAATTTTATTATCTAATATTAATTCTAAAATAAGTCTAAAAGTATGAGGAAACATGAAATACCTCAAGGGTAATCTGATTACCCTGTAGATGATCGCAGCAAGCCTGAGGTTCTGATTTAGCCATGCAATCGCCTGGCCTCTACCAGTATCCACTTAGATAGGACCTAGATCATCTTCTCCTCATAAATCTCTATTCTAAAAATTAGAAGAAAATCTGATTAGGATGATCTTCAAAAGTCTTTCTGAAGTTGGAGTAGCAGCTTGTCGAAGAATTCCTGCAGCCTTCCTATTCAAGGCATCACCACACCTTGATCTTGCATCAGATGGATGCCCAACTCCTTAGACGTGAAGAGAGGAGGGAGGACTTCAGATGGGATGTAGAGAAGAGGAAGGGGGCAGCAGCTTTGATGGGTTTGGCACAATCACAAGAAACCCTAGGCGCAGACAGGGTTTATATAGACCCTGCTGCACTGCGCAGTGCCACATCATTCGACCAATCAAAAAATTTAAATAAATCTGAAAAAAAAAAATTTGATTGGTGGAGTGATATCATCTGATCACATCAAATAAGAATCCAAGCTTCTCTCCAAGAGTTGGCACCAACATTGGATAAGCACAATCATGTTGACGCCAAAGAGTCCATGTTGATCAAATCAACTTCCATCCTTATCCACTTGGGGTGCCCTCTTTATCCAATTGGGCTCATGCCATAATTTGATTATGGCACCTAATTTGATGTTGATTTGGCATGTGGATACTTCACAAAAATTCTTCAATAAGCTCTTGCTAAGTAGCCTTCAATTTAAGACCCATATGTCAATTTTTGACTGATGTCCTAAAATAAAATTGGCAGGTGACAGGAATTAGCAGGTGCTTGTCTTAAATTCATCTCATGAATTAAGACAAGCCTTTTCTGAGCTGGACAAGATTCATTTAGACTGAGAAAAACCTTCTCAAGGTTCTCTGGGTGATTTAAATCATATTTGGCTCAATCGAGATAGAAAAGATTACACGAGGAGAAAATTAGGCTCAATTATGTGCTAGCACGATTTCTTGAACCTAATTGGATCTAATCCAAATTAATTGGGCTAGCCTAATTGATGATATCCAGATCTTAACCCTTATTAGTGTGATCCAGTTAGGTTCAATTTTGTATGATAATGAGACATATCGTGATCTCATCATCGACATCATCAAAACTCTTTTTATGGACCAGAACTCTTCTGATTCATACAATTAGAATGATCGATCATCAAGATTATTCTAATTGCTCTCAAAATCCACCAGTGATATCTAGCAGTATATGGTGGCACCCCATCAGAACTGAAGATGAACCTCTCGGTGCAGCTACCTGTGTGATTGAGTTTCTCTATCATGAGTCCTGACTGAATTAGGGTTAAGATAAACTCGTCAAACCCAACATCAGTTATATGAATCAATCGATCGATCCGAGTCTGATATGAAACTCCAATAGAAATTTTTTTTTCATTATTTCACTCTGCCATGGCCATGGACTTAAGGACTCGATCTTTCGATCACCATAGGACTACTCCTCTCATCTACCGAGGTTGATAGATCCCATCTTGGTGCGACCTAGTTCTTACAATGAATATGCTACAGCCAACATACATCTCAAGATTCTGAATGGCTAGGAGATCGAGTTATGGTATAGTCAAACTATAACACACTCAAGGTGAACTGTCGATGTACTTCAGATCAAAGAACTAGATACACAACTACAGCATCGAGCTAGTCATCGACGAGAAGGTAGACTTCCTTATGACTGCTCGAGGTGATCACGCTCAGTACTCTCATTCTCAATGAATACCTGTACTCTCACTTCGATATCTTCACACTGTAGACTCAAGACACATCTATCCTAAGGAAGCGATCGTACACCAACCTTTCGGATCTATCACCATCCTCGTGATGATCCTATGGTCAGGAGCTGTTTATGAGTTAGTTATGTAAATTCATGCCTTAAATTTTCAACTCTTGAAAATATGAATTGACATTCCTACTAACTCAAAGGATGTATCATAGACACAATGTATACAATGTGATAGAAGAATAACTCATTTATTAATTTATAGTCAAAATTATAAATTTGTCCTTAGATTTGTACAGGAATGTGTCAGCCAATCTGGCATCTAGGGCACACATCTAATAGTAGAGAGAAATAATTTTAGAGAGAGAAATTTAAGAGAGAAGATAGAGAGAGAAAGTAAAAAAGATGAGAGAAGAGAGGGAAGAGAGAGAAAGTTTCTCTTTTTTTCTATTTTTTCTTTCTTTCTTTCTTTTCTATTTTTTCCTTCTCTCCTCTTTCTATTCATTTAGGTGAAATAGGGGACCCATTTCCTCTTTCTTTACCAGAACAAGAGAGAGTCCCTACTAGCAATGGCGATGGCCGACTATGGCTAGGCCATAGCATTGCTACTAAGTGCTTCACAGCCAATGATTAGTGGTGAAGATGGTCGGAAAATCAAAGTAAAATAACAGAAAAAGAGGGCTCATAATCATAATCATCCAGCTTTCAAAAAGGCAAAAGGCTCAAATAGAGGATAAGCTAGTATGAAGGTTTCAAAAATAGTTAGAGCTTGTAAATCTGGTATAATATAGTAGTAAATGTCACAATCTCAATCCAAAATTACAAGCCATGGGTTATGGCAACCGCCGCATACTCATAAGGAACTCTCCCCATAAGCATGCAAGATATCTTGTCATACTATCATAAAATAATAATAGAATAAATAATCAATAAATTAAGTCCAAAATTTAACTAATTAAAATTTGATTTTGATATCCCATAAAATTTAATAATATTTAAAAAATCTTACAACAATTAAATCTCAAATAATAATTTCATAAAATATAATAATAAATCTATATCTAAACTCAGTTGATACTATCAACTCTTGCCTCTAAACTCACTCTCCAAGCAATACCAATATCCATAATTAGGAATCTGAATCTAAAAAGAAAGGAGAGGTAAGGAGCTTGATAGTCTAGTAAATAATGAATATCTCAACTACATATTTGAGATACTATCATAAAATATGATATTTAAAAATAAATCTCATGAATAAACATAAGAACATATTTCATGCTAATTTATGCAAAATAAATATTTTCAAATATTCATACATATATATATAATAATAAATCTAATTCAAAATAAATCAACATATAACTCAATAGTCTTTGACTATTTCCAATGTTTTACCTTCATTAGCAGGATCTACTAAATACCAACGTCTAATCCAATTGGTAAGATCCACTGAATACCAATATTTAACCTTCATTGGTAGGATCCACTAAATATCAATATTTAACCCTCATTGATAGGGTCCATTGAGTACCAATATTTAATTTTATTAGCAGGATCCATTGAGTACTAATATTTAACCCCCATTGATAGGGTCCATTAAGTACCAATGTCTAACCACCATTAGCCGGATCCATTGAAACATAGTTAGGCTAAGAGTGCAAATTTGATGTATATCAAAGTACTTTTATAAGATAATATATATCATAATTCTATTCAATATATGCATATTTTGTAACAAATCAATAAACCATAATATTCTAAAAATCTTAAATTTTTCAAACTATAGTTTCATAAATCAAACATAAATTAAAGATTAATTATTTATTTTCAAAATAAATTATGAAATATCTCAAAAAGATGGTTCATTACTTACATCTGCAGAATACTGAATAGATAGATTCAATCAATTTTGAAAATATCTTTCAAAATTTATTATTCAAAATATATTCTTCTATCATTTTTAAGTAATGACTAGTAAAAATTTTAAATTCTGACACCCACAAAAGGCTGACAAAAGCAGTAGCATATATGGCCTTTCAGTTCTTTGACAATGATTTGAGAATTTTACGAATAAGTTCACTATTAGTATAGTTTTTGTCAAAACTTTTTAAACCATTTATAATATCAATGAATCTAGTGACTATATTAGTGATACTTTGACTAAGTTTTATTTGAAATAGTTTATATTTATATACAAGCATATTTATTTTTTTATTTTTTTACTTGATTAGTATCCTCATGGATAACTTCTAATAGATCCATATTTGTTTAGTAGATATGCATGTAGATATTTTATTAAACTCATTATCATCTATAAAATATTTATAGTTTTAGCATTTAATTGAGCTAGTTTTCTATCTAAATTATCCCAATCCTTTTTAGGTTTAGGAGAAGGCATGCCATCAATCATAATAGTTGGTGTGTGTGGACCATTTACTATGACATTCCACATATTATAGTCTATTTTCATTCATACTTTCCAGTACGTGTAATTGAAGCTATTAAACAATGGAGGTCTATTGGTTGATTGGCCTTCAATAATGATGTATCAATTAGGGTTGCTATGAATCTTTAACTCTTGATAGTTAGATCAATTGGGCTAAGTACCTTCTTTGATATCACTTGTTTTCTAGAGGAGATAATCCAAGAAGGGGATGAATTGGATTTCTTAAAAGTTAACTAAAAACTCATGCCCAAAAAAATAAATTCAAGAGTGTTTGTCAAGTGCTTAATAGAAAATAAATATGTAGTAGAAAATAAAAGATGAACACAACAACATAATTATAAATATAAAAGATTTAGTAGTTCGGTGCTAAACTCAATACCTACATCCACTCTCCAAGTCAACCCACTTAGAAACTCCAACTGTAGCCCCTCTAGATTATAGTCTGATTATTTTTTCAGGTTCACAATTTAATCTAACTAATTTTTACAGGATTATCAACCATAACCTTATAATCGATTGTTTTTTAGATTCACAGTCAACCCAATTGATTTTTATGGAGATACCAGTCAAAATCTTACAACATCCAACTTAAGGCTTAGACCAACCCTAAGGTTCTTCATCCAAAAAATTTGTCACAACAAACAAAGTAAGATATATAAGAATTTAAAATTTAAAACAATAAAACTCTTTAAATTCTGAAAGAAAACAAAGTAATTGAGCTATTGATTGCTTTAACTTCTTCCTTGAATACTTAAAAGGATTGATAAAAGTTTCAATGCTTTTACTCAGAAGTAGTTGGCTTAAATTAATATGCTCTTCCTCTCTTATGAGTTGAATAAATATGAAAAAAATTGAATTAAAAATACTCTTAATTTTCTTCCACCTTTTCTCTTGAGTTCTACTCAATAGTAATGAGAATAAGATTAATGAACTCTCTATAGCACTTCCACTTATATTTCTATTTGAATTTTTTTCATTTATGATCTCAAACATATTTGCAATTATTACTCTAACCATTATAAGCTTGAAAATACTTATTGAAAATAAATTTTGATTATTCAAAAAAAATTAAAAACTAACCATTATTCTATCAGAATTCTATAAGTCAGCTCATCCAGGCTCTTAGTCGGCTAATCTAAAATTTTGAGTTAGCTAAGTGAAACTTCTGAGATGGCTCAATAGCATATATAGATTTTTTAATTTTCTATCTATTTTGTCTGTTTAAGAATAGGTCGGATTAAATCTCTTCTTAATCGGCTAACTTTGTAACTTGACCAGCTAACCTTTTGATCAGCTAACTAACTTTCTAGATCGACTCAAAGAACTTACTAATTTATATTGCTTTCTATATTCTTCTGTCTCTGAGACTTAGTCGGCTATCTTTTTTTGTGAGTGGGCTAAACTCCAATCTTGGTTGGCTATGTTGATGCTGAGTCAGCTTAGAAATTTTTTTTAAATCTTCATCTTTCTGTTTTCATCCTAAGTCTGAGATTGAGTCAGCTATCCAAATGCTTAAGTTAGCTAAGACCCAATCTTGGTCTGCTAAGATGAAACTTGATCAGCTAAGGGAGTTCTTCTGAATTTCTACTCTTTCTATCTTTCTCTTAGATTGAGACTAGATTGACTAAGCTCCTTATTTTATCGACTTAATGGCATGCAAAACATACCAAAATTGATTTTAGATAGCTTTTCTCATTCAAACTTGTTCTATGCTAGGCTTGCCTTCTCAAACTTAATTTATGTATAATTTAGCTTGTTGAGAGATCCTTCCAGACTAAACTTTCTATTTATCCAAAATATTTCATATCGAACTCAATTTTTTTGCTTCCAAACATAAGTTTTTGACTTGAAAATATGAATTTATTTGAGTCTTAGATAAACCATTGAACATTTTGAAAAATCCTACAATCAGTCTCAAGAGCATCATCAGTAATCATGATTTATACTCAAATATTTTTGACATCATCAAAATCAATTTTATGACTAATAGAAACTTTAGGAATTACACTTAATTTGAATAGGCCTTTATAGACAAAGCCTTATTTAGCAAATGCATTACGAGTGATTACAAGCTTAATAACCTCTAGATACAAAAAAAGGTCTACTAATTAGGTTCCTGCTAATGTTCGGGATGTATAGTACTTTGTGAAGGATTAGAATGTTTCTAGATGTCATCTTTAGGTCTATCTAATCTCTTCCTAAAACTTATTCTATAGATAGTTCTTAAGCATTACATCTCCACCACTTGATTCCTAAAAGATAGACAACCAAGAGTGATCAAAATAAATATGTACATTAGCTTCCAAATCAAGCCACCAATCATAAGAAGAATGTATAAAGAATACCGAAGGATTTTGACTTTTTAACTTGAAGGAAGGTCCGGCACCATCTTCAACTATGTTCACTTGATGTTTAGGTAAAACTTTCTTCCATCATTCAGTCTTCCTATAGTAGCAATCCTTCACCATATGATTTGTCTATCTGCACATGGAGCAAAAGACCTCCTTATTTGGCTTCTGATTTGGATGATTATAGCTTCTAGGAGATTTGAAGGAAGAGACTACATTTGAAGGATTTAAATTTTTTTTTTTTGAAGAATTTTCTTTGGTTTGATTGGACTTGATCAAACTGATCTTAGGTCCAAAATCAAATTCAGGGTTATTCTTAAGTCGATGATCTTCTTCGATCCTAGTAGAGTTTATAATCTTTGATTGGGTTAAGTCAACTTGCTTATGACTTAACTCATAAGAAAAGTTTAATCAAGAAAGAGGAAGAGAATAGATTAACACTTGAACCTTATAACTTTTGGAGAATTCATAACCAATTAGTTCAACTTTTCTAAGATCTTGAAATTCAGAGATTTAGACAATAATAAATTTAGAATCTACCATAGCACATTTATGGAATTTACATACGATGAACCGATCTAGATTGGCATCATCCATTCTATGCTTTACTTCAAATGCATCCTCAAGCTCCTTAGATGATTTGGTAGGAAGATATACATCATACAATGAATCAAAAAAGGCATTAAGAATCCTATGGTGGCAATGGAAATCAATTCCTTCAGGGATTTTTGAATGAAGGCTAGAGGATCTTATATCTTAAGGACTAAGAGAGGTTGATAGAGAAGAAAATCTAGGATATGGTAATTTTAGGATAGAAATCAACCCTAAAGCCAAGAGCCAATAGTTTAGTCAGCTTTGCCCCCTTCTAAAGATAGATCCACTAAACTTCTCTAGTCTAATTGACCTATGCTGTTTCGTTTGTTTACTTTGTTTTGCAAACACAAGTTTTGAGGAGTTTAGTCTTATATATTTGAGTAACTAATTAATGACTTTCAATAATATAATTTTAGATTTTAAAATAAATATGATAAAAAAGTAATAAGAGCAAAATTAAATAATTATATAAAGTATATGACAAATAGAATTACTATATGATTATGCAAGTTTTTCAAAGCAGCACCAATATGTATTTTGAAAGAACTAATAATTTATGTAGTTTTAAAAACAACAAAAATTTCTACGTGGTTTTTGAAGATATAGAAATTTCTACCCAAGTTTCAAAGATGTAGAGAAGTTCTAGCAAAATTTAAAACCTTTAGGAATTAAGTTATACAAAATTTTAGTTGTATAGAACTTTTATGCAAATTTTAAGGCTGTAGCAAATTTCTACACTAGTTTCTAAATCCGTAGAAAAATTAAAAAAATTATTTATAGGTCCCTCGATTGATCTGGACTTATTTTTAAGTCTTTGAACCTCTCAGGTGGAATAAAATCTTTCTGAACTATATAAGGAGTTATTTTTAGGTCCTGCCATCCACTCAAGTCATCTGTTGCCGTTTAAATCCATGGAAATGACAAAAGTATCCTTGGATGATTTTGGATAATTGGTTATGTAGGTTTATGTTTAGGTTACACAGATATATGCCTTAGTTATATGGTCATTTGGTCCGGTTATCCAGTTTTTATTTCTGGTTATACATAATAAATTTTTGATTACATGGATACATGGTTTAGTTACAAAGATTAATCTTTTCCTTCAAAATCATCCAAGGATATTTTTGTCATTTCTGTGGACTTAAATAGTAGCAGGTGGCTTGAGTGTATGACAAAGACCTAAAAATAACTTCTTATGCAGTTTAGAAAGATTTTATTCCATCCGAGAGGTTCGAGGACTTTAAAGTAAGTCCAGGTCAATTGAGAGATCTATAGATAATTTTTTCAGAAAAATTCTGCACGATTTTTAAAATTTTAGAAAACTCTTGTAAAGAAATCAAAACTGCAAAAAATTTCTGTATTATTTTAAAAAATGACAAAAATCAGTTTGCCTTATTTTTAAAGAAATATGAATTTCTTAAAAAGCTGATTTAGAAAAGAAAACAACCTTTAAATGATAAAACTTTATAATTCTATACAAATAAAGCAAATCTAGTTCTATGCAATTAAATTAAACTTGATAAAAAAACTAATAAAAATTTTTATTATAATCACGAATTACAGCCTTAGATTGTTTGGAATAAATCTTACCTAGAAATTACTATGTTATTGCTATCATTATTTTAAACCAAGATTATATAAGAAATAATAAACTATTAATTAAAACAAAATCTGAAAATTAAATGTGATTCACTACCTATATGTGGGTCAGTAGCAATCTCATCTCTAAGATACAACAGTCTGGCTCAGCCTGATCCTCCTCTAATAAGCATGATCATTAGAGAGGCTTGATTTACATGACTTCCTTCGGAAGCCAAAAAAAAAGAAAGAGGAGTGAAAAAAAAAAAGAAAGAGGAAAGATGGATTGTCTATGAAAGAAAGAATCTTTTGGAATCGAACACATGTGAATAAAAAGTCAGATCATAGCCTATTTATAGGCTCTATTCGGATGATCAAGGAGGTGCCATAGTTTCGATAAGATATGAGGTTTTAGAAACATCATATTTCTTCAGAATCAATGTTTGCTTTAAGTATCATTATTCTTTGGAAAGAGGTATATGATAAAAAGAGTTTTTAAGCATTTAAACCAACAAGCATTTAAAAGATAAGATTTTTATTTAAAAAAATAAATTCTTTTTAAATTAAAACTTCAACAATCAACTATTAATATCACCCCATGAAGATTGATCATGGATTAAAAAAGTGCCAAACTTCCCTACTCCATTTACTAATGAGATAATTTAATGCAAGATTGGAGATGGTAATAGGTCGAGTATAGGTTAAGTCGGCCAATACCCATACCAGCTCTACAATTAAAAGTTTCATATCCATATCCGTCCTCTACCCATCTTGAATCGGGTCGAGTAAAGATATGGGTTAAGTTGGGCTGGATCAAATCAGAACTCATCATATAAGTATTACAAAATAATTATAGTTTTTAAAATAAATTAAAATTATATTGAATCGAATTTAAAGTGGGATATATCATTATCCACATCCAATCTGAATCTATTTTAGATATTTTTTTAAAAAATTATATTTATTTTAAATTTTAATCGAATCGAATAAAATCTATCACGTTCAGATTAGATTTGATACTCGATGAATCAATTAAAATTATCATCTTCAGATCAAATAAAGAACATTAGGGATGTATGCTCAAAATAATAAGGAGCTAAAACAATGACTTTTTTTTTTTAATAAATGTAACGGTGCACATGAGATACGGCCCACGGCGACCGGTTGGCAGACACGTGATTGGGACTCGTACCTACCAAAATAAAAATTTATATTGTTCCATCTGCCCCTCGCAAAGGAACGGTCTCCATGTTCCCATGGGTCAATCACTTATTTGCTTCCTCTCCCTCTCCGAAGTCCCAAACCATTTAGAAGGTAGACTGAGCTTTTAGCTCTCCTGCCCAAACTGAAGAGGGTCCTCTTTGTTGGAAGTTTTAGGTAAAAAGAGCCAAAAAGCAAATACATACCAAAGATTTCCTTGAGGAGGAAGCTCAGTCTGAAACTTGTTCCATTGGTTTGTTCCCTCTTCTTTTACTCTGCAGCAGCTGAGCCAGTTTATACTCCATCAGAGTTTTCTGGTCTTCTTTAAGCATGAATAGAAGGGAGATATGCAGGCTGGTATTCATATTATTTCTGGGTCAGCTGGTATCATTCTTCCTTGCAGTTGCTAGTTTCACTTCCTCTTACATAGCAGATCTGGGTAACTTTTCAACTTCATATTATCTCTCTTAAAATTTGGTGTTTTAATGGTTTCTGGGTCTTGGAACTTCATGGCTATTGTTCATTTGAAGGTGCTGATGTACCGCTTACACAGTCTTTCTTCACATATCTCTCTCTGTCTCTGGTCTATGGTGCTGTCCTCCTATATCGGCGACAGAAGCTATTGGTGAGGCTCCAAGCCCTTGATTTGAGATTATTCTGGTAGTGGAGATGGAGGACTAAACTTTATTGCATTACTGCTGCAATTTCTATCTCAGAAGATTGAAGAAAGCTAATGTTGACGATTTTGATCTATCAAATGTTTGGTCATTTCCAGGTTCCTTGGTATTGGTACATTGTCTTGGCCATTGTTGATGTACAGGGGAATTATTTGGGTAATGTCTTTCTCCTTCTCAGTTCTGTGCCATATACAATGCATTATTAGCCATCTACACTTTTGCATCGTGACGTCACGTTATGCACACCAGACCATGTGAACAGCACTGCCGGCCAAGGTCCAACTTGCCATTAAATTTTTGTATTACTTACATTTTAATATCCAAATGATAAAATCATGAATGTTTAAAAATTTTAAAAGTTCTTTTCAGAAATTAAATTATTCTATCATGATGTGAATAAATAGTCTTGTCACCTTTTGCAGTGCAATTGTCTGCACATCAGCTGAATTATGTCACTTTCATTTTTACAAAATTTGGAAAAAATAATAATTCTCTTGCTTTTTTGTTTTTGTTTTGTTTTTTTTTTTTTTTTTTTGATAAAAGTTATAAGTAGAGTATCACCATGAAACCCTGCATCATCCCCCAAAAATTTGAAAACTGGGACTAAGATCGAGTGTACAGGGGATTTGTTGCCGTCTTTTCCTTTCAACTTAGAGGAGGTGGTGATGCCAATTACACAATGTCAGTTGATCATGGCATCTTTGGCTTCTTGAAAATTTACTAGTCTTGTGGCCAAAGTCCCTGTATTGCCGTCTTTTCCTTTCAGCTCATATGAGGTGGTTCAGGAACATTTAAGTGTGATGCGAATTGCACAGTTTCAGCTGATCATGACATCCTTGACTTCTTAAAAATTTTCTAGTGTTGCTGCCGCCAGACACAAGAAAAGATTTTTAGAAAATAAAAAAATAAAAAAATTTTGAAGAATGAGAATAATATAGTAGCACATCACTATTGTTGTATTATATTATATTTATAGATTTATGATTATATAAGAATATAAATAAAAAGTTTAACCTAAACAATTTGAATTTTAATTATAAATTTCAAATTCAAAATTAAATTATAACAAAGATAGTAATCATGTTTGCATATTTTATGGTTGCATGAATCAAATATGCTATTAGTAGTTGATGTCTGAAATTCAAATTTTTAAATATAAAATGCACCAAAAAAAGCAATTATATTGACATATCTTGTAATCGAGACGGTATGGATCAAGTTTGCTATCATGTCCTCTCAACCTAGATAGGCGAGTCTAAATGTTGAACTTAACTTGTAAACAGCACAGATGGCTAGAATGTAAACCTTTAATAAAGATATCAGCTACTTGATCAAGAGTAGAAATAAATCGGACATCCAATTCTTTATGGGCCATCTTTTCATAGATAAAATAATAGTACCCAGCTCAAGATGCTTAATGCAAGCATGAAAAAAAATGAGTGAATGTGATAAAGATGGCACAAACATTATCATACCAAATGAGAAGAATAGTCTGGAGTGGAAGGTGAAGTTCATTAAAGAGAGAGGAAAGATATTTGATTTCAAAGCAATATGGGCCAAGCTTCTATATTCAGCCTCCATAGATGATCGAACGATACTAAGTTGCTTCTTAGCAAACCAAGAGATTGGATTAAAGTCAAGATGAACACAATATCCACTTATTGAGCAACAATCAAAAGTGCAGCCAACCCATTTTGCATCATTGTATGCTTCAAGTTTAATTGGACTAGGTCATAGAAATAGCCCATAACTAAGAGTAGCTTTTAGGTAACGAACGATGCATTTGACACCAATTAATGGTCTTCCACTGGGGACTATATATGTTGGATAATTTGGTTTACTGCAAAGGAGAGATCTGGCCGGGCAAGGGTAAGGTATTACAAATCACCGACAATACTACGATAACGAGTTGGGTCAGATGATAAGAGATTAGTGGTGCAACCTAACTTGGATGAAGCAACTGGTGCTCTAATAGGTTTACATTCAAGTATTTTTAGTTCATCCAAAGAGGTCAAGAATATATAGTTTGAGATAAGTGAAGGCCGTGAGTAAGTCGATGGACCTCAATGCCAAGGAAATAAAGTAGGAGCCTACAATCTTTCACTTTGAAATGCAAGCTTAAATTAGTGATAAGCATGGAGATATGAATAGAACTATTGCTAGTGATAATCAAATCATCAATATAAAGGAGAAAATTAAAGTGGAAGCCCTCATGATGAATGAAGCGTAATGGATCACATTAGGATTGAAGAAATCCGACTCAAAAGTTTTGAAGCAAATTTCTCATATCGCACTCTAGGGGTCTATCGAAAACTCTAAATAGGCTTGTATATGTGCCAGACATATGTGGGCTGCTTTGAATCCACAAAGCTAGGTGGTTGTGCTATGTATACCTTTTGTTAAAGATCTCCATGAAGAAAGGCACAATCAACATCAAATTGGTGAAGAGGCCAATTAAAAGTGAGGGCTAAAGTTAACATGATATAAATGATGTTATGCTTTACCACATGACTGAAAGTTTCAACGAAAATTTCTCCTGATTGTTAATGAAGCCTTTTGCAACAAGACATGCCTTGTAGTTGTTGATGAAACAATTAGGATTCGCCTAAGACAATACGTCCATTTATAGCTTGCAACATTCATGTTAGACTAAAATGGGACAAGAGACCATGTACAAGCATGTTAGAGATTGGTAAATTTAGTGTCTATACAACTCACCACTCAAGAACTTTACATGCTTTTATATAGCATGATGGCCCAGATGAATGATTAGCGAGTAATGCAATAGGAATATGATATTTAATGATGAAGAAGATATTTTTAACAATTTCATGTTTGGATCTTGTCACCACTGAATGAGTGCAGCTTAAATTTAAGGCTAGTTGAGGTGGGCTAGATAGGGACAAGTTAGATGTAGGTGAGGTTGCAGGATTGAATTATTTTGGGACTATTCTACATGAGTTGTTTGGAGTGGTTGGGAAGGTTGGTTGATGGTGATTAGCAATTGGATATGAAAAGCAATATGGGTTAGTAGATGAGTGTGCTGCTGTTGTAATACAAGCGGGCTTGAAGAGAGGTCCAATAGGACAGAGATAGACTCATTGCTGCTAGTAATATGCTCAAAATAGTTTGGAGATTTGAAGTGAAGCTTGGACATCGGATAGCATTTTGGCGTGGCACTACTAGCTGAGGCAATTGAAACTAAATATAACCCATGACATGTTTGCAAGTCTGAAAATGATAAGGATAAGGTGGAGAGAAAAGAGGTTTGCATTGCAATATGGAAAGAAAGACTCATCAAAGATGACATGTCTGGAAAACCTGACTTGATTTATTATCAAGACACCGATATCCCTTTTGATTGGTACTGTAGCCAAGGAAAATATAGTAAGAGGACATAAATTTCAACTTACGAGATCGATAAAGGGAAAGACAAGGATAAAATGCACATCCAAAATCTTTGAGATGGGTGCAATGTGATGATTTTTGAAATAAACCTTCATAAGATGATAAGTGGGATATAGGGGAAATAGGCAATCTGTTAATAAGATACGTGGTAGTTAAAAAGGTTTCAAGACAATACTTTAAGGATAAATTGGAGTGGGCCAATAAGCTTAGGACGGTTTCAATAATATGATGATATTTTTGTTTAGAAACACTGTTTTGTTTAAGCATATATGGACCAATCAATTGAGGGATAATACTATGAGATTTAAGAAAATTAGTGAATAATGTCCCATGAATTCGCCCCTACCATCCAAAGTAGAATTTTGATTTTTATTTCAAAGAGATTTTTAACTTGTTGCTTGAATTGAACAAATATGGTAAACACATCAGACCTACATTTAAGTAGACATAACAATGTATAATAGCTATGATCATCAACAAAATAAGATAGCACTTGAAATTTAAAATCGAAGCACTAGGAGCAGGGCCCCATGCATCATCATGTATTAGTTCTAAAGATTTAGAAGATAAGAAACTAGAATGGGTAAAGAAAATTTTATGACTTTTTCTAAGTTGACAAAATGGGAAAATGCTCTTAGAAGACTTTATTGAAGGAGAAATGTTGGACAAAACTAAGTGTTGTAGAGAAGAAAATGGATGCCCCAGCTGATAGTGTCATGCCTCATTCGACACCCGACTCCCAATGAATGATGTTGGAGAGATCAATTTATGTGATGGTTAGAGTAAGTGAAAGATATAGAGTCCATTCTCAGGTAACCTACAGTGGAGCATCCTTCATAGCCTTGTCCTATACTACAAAACTATTAGCATCAAATGTGAAGGAGCAATTATTATTATGAGCAAATTTTTGGATTGAAAGTAGATTGGCCGATGCATTTGGACAATAAAAGATATTATCTAATATAAATGATTGGGAGGAAGTGCTGAAATGAGAAGATCCAATATGTTTGATAACCAAACCTTCACCTTTTCCAACTTGCACATTATCTGAACTTTGATACTGAGAGTTGGATTCTAAGATCGTCAGTAATGTGGTGAGTGGCTCTGGTTATCCATATACCATATGGAGTCATTCAGGAGATATTGGCATGACCATCCTTGCAGCTAGATATTCAAGAGGAAGTTTACCTTAAGTGGAAAGCAAGATCAAGATGATAATAGCAATTCAAAGTTGTATGATTGGCTTTGTTACATATTTGATAGGTAGGTTGTATATTGTTTTGAATTGTGGCCTAATTGTTAGGCCCTTTACAATACTATTGAGATTGATTTTGGGTATCAAATGCCAGCTGTTGTTGTTGATGGTTGTTGGAGCATTGCTGTTGCTGGTTGTTGAATGGACGACGACCGTTATTCTATCTATTGGATCCATTGTGGTCTATCGCAAATGCAATAGCATTGTGTAGGATTGGATAGCTCACCAAGACTTAACTCTTCGTTTAAAAGAAGATTATGGAGTTTTTCTATAGTGATTGGTGCATGTTTTGCATATGCACGTTCTAATAGCAGTTTGGAATGGTCTATAAGATACTAGAAGCTCTATTAGGCTATAAATTAGAATATCCATATCATTTATAGGTTCTCTACTAACAGCTAGTTGGCCCTTGATTTGCTTAATTTTGTGTAAATACTCTTATATTGAAAATGGACCTTTTTCAATTTCACCCAACTGTTGCTCCAAATAAATGATGTGAGATTGGATAATGGTCCCGAAGCATCTCTCAAATGCTTCACATGCCTTCCTAGTAGATTTGACACCTACAATATATGGGATGGTGGTTTTCGAAAGGATACCATTAATTGAAAATAACACTATTTGATCTTTTTTATAATATTCACTATTCTGTTATCACTTTTTATGATGATTTCTAGATGGGCATGCTCCCATTTATGATATCCATTAATTTATGACCTCTTAGGATTGAGATAAAAAGAGAACTTTACATAAGATAATTATTAGAATCAAACTTAGTAGGAATTAGACTGGCGATGTTCACGATTACTAGAGGAGCTGATGAAGTTTCTGACATAGTGGCTGAAGATGATGATCCTTCCATGACCTTCGGATGTTTGATCTTAGGCATAGATGGTGATGAGTCATGTATGGCTTTGATATCAAGAAAGAAGAGAAGATTTTTGGAGAACGAGAGAGAAGAGAAGATTTTTGGAGAATGAGAATAGTGGTCACACAGCGCCACTGTTGTATTATGTTATATCATATTTATAGACTCATGATTATATAAGAATATAAATGAAAAATTTGACCCAATTGTTTTGTGTTTAAATTATAAATTTTAAATTCATATTTAAATTACAAAAAAAATAGTCATTATGTAGGCATATCTCATGATTGCATAAATTAAGACTATTAGCAACAGTTAATGTTCGGAATTCAAATTCATATTTGAAATGCAAAAAAATGGTAATCATGTTGGCATATTTCATGATTGCATCAATCAAAACTGCAATCAGTGGCTAATGGTTGAAATTTTGCATTCAAATTTAAAATGCATCAAAAATGGCAATTATGTTGATATATCTTGTGATTGAGGATGGTATGGATCAAGTCTGCTATCACCCCTTATGTCACTCATCATAAGAAAATGCCAGACCAACAATTGTTCTCAAACTTGAAGCTATATGAACTCTGATCAGGAATATTATGCCCCAATTTTTTTATGCCTGTGAGATCTTCAGAGGCTAATGGAATTTGTCACTGAACATTTGTAATTTATCAATTAAGTCATTTTTTTGGCTGAAGGATATGATATGCAACTATCATGGACCTGTTCAGCTGATGGGAACTCCGCAGTAATACACAATAGCATGACACAAGTCCTTTTCATCTGAATGCATTTCCTGGATCAAAAATTGTGATATCGTCTTTTGGGTTTATATTCACTTCTACTCATTCTTCTGCTTTTGCTAATCATGACTAGGAAATGTCTGTGTGTTACTGCTGATTGCTTCTTTATCCTTCTGTTTTTAATTGTCCAAGCTGATGATACCTGGTTTAAATGTTAATGTGGATACTGAGGGACATGAATCTTCTGATGCAGTTATCAAGGCTTACCAGTACTCATCAATTACCAGCGTGACGCTGCTGGACTGTTGGACTATACCATGGGTTATAATCCTAACGTGGCTTGTGTTGGGAACACGGTATTCCTTGTGGCAGTTTTTTGGAGCTGCCCTTTGTGTGGTAGGCCTTTCCTTGGTTCTTCTCTCAGATTCAACAGACTCTAGTGGAGGTAATTGTTACACCATAGAGTTTAACAATGATTCTCCATGAAGCTCTGAAAGCGTACCTCAGCAATGTATCTGTGACATTCCTTAGACTAGGGAAATATTTTTGTATTTAATAATCATTTGATATCTTGAACATTTTCCAGTATTTTTTTCTAATAAGGTGCAACAAGTGGAAAGTTCTACCATATGAGCTTTAAATTTTAGGTTCGACGAATATGTCTTAACACTAGTCTCACAACTTAGTTGCCTTGTAGATGCGAAGAAACCTCTTTTGGGAGATGCACTTGTTATAGCAGGGACATTTTGTTATGCATTTAGCAATGTTGGAGAGGTTAGCGAAGCCCTTTATAATGTTTTGACCCTTTCTGATTTCCATCACAGCTGCTATTTTAGGTTTGTAATTTAGGGAAGCATGCTAGCAGTTGGCAGTTTTTTCTAATGTTCTATTGTTTGTTAACATAGGAATTTTGTGTCAAAAGGAAAGACCGAGTTGAAGTTGTAACGATGCTTGGAGTTTTTGGGGTGCTAGTTAGTGCATGTGAGATGTATCCTTTGGACTGCCAGGACTGCAATTCATATACACATGGTTGAGCATTTCTGTTCTTATTGTCACTTGCTAATCAGTTATGATTATGATTTACAAAATGCTCAGGTGTATATTGTTCTATGAGATCAAACTACAGAATATGTGTATAAAGATGTTTTATGGTGTTGATCTGCTTCTGTTGGCAGATCTTACCTTAGGATAACATCTCGCTCAAAAGCATGAAAGTAATTGATATAGTTTTCCTTCCACGACACTCTTAGAGCTATTTTTGAGCGTAAAGATCTTGAAGCTGTCAAATGGACTTCCACAATGGTAAATCCTTTTTAACTATTGAAAATTTTCAATTAGTGATGTCTTCTCACAAACTCCATTTTATATTTGCCAAAAATGCTAGGATCCATTCAATTGAATTGCCTCTATTATGTTGCAATGATACTGAAACAGAAATTAAAGTGGCATGATTGAACACTTTATCATATTTGAATTATGAATTGAAAAGAAGCTCCAGCATGCTAATTTTCTGATGACTATATACTGGCATGTCACAGAAATCTTGAACAAACATTTTACAGACTAATCTGGAGGTTTCTTCTTGTGCTTTTTGAGTTTGATTCTTTGCAGGATGTTAAACAAGAAGGAAGAAAACACTTATATGTTGGCTGTGACTTTTCTCTTTTGAGTTATTGTGTTACTAAATCATTTCCTAGGTCCATACAATGTTTGATCCTCCTATCTGCCTCTTGTAACTTCAATAAATCAACACAAACAAGACATCGACCCTTATAGTATATTTTTTTTTTCTTTTCTATGCATGCCTTCGGGACGTGCTTTCTCAGGAATTGATTGTGGTGCTGTTTTATATTTGTCAGATATCTCTATTTTTTGGCTTCGTGGCCGCAACATTTCTCTTCTATACTGTTGTCCCGTTTGTCCTGAAGGTCAGATTTCTACATGCTCCTTTTATTTAGACATTTATTTTCCTCAAGAAACATTTTAAATAGAGAATTGAGTTGGCATTACCAACAGTGTTAGTAAGCATTAGTTCCAAGTTGCCAATTAATTTGGCCAATCTTAAGAGAGCTCTATTAACATCAAACATGAACCAGAAAATTTTTGCAGCCACCCGAACAGTTTACAGTTATGTAATTATATGACTAAAGGATAATCCATTTTGGAAACTCCATTTTTATCTCACATGCAGATGAGTGGAGCCACTTTATTCAATCTCTCCCTTCTCACATCTGACATGTGGGCAGTGGTCATTCGCATCTTCTTTTACCATCAACAGGTTGTCTCATCTTTCCTTGGTTCTTTGCTCATGATAACAGTCCCATTGCTTTATTGTGTTAGCGAGTTTGCCGAATTTATTGCAGGTAGACTGGTTATACTATCTTGCATTTGTCGTTGTGGCCATTGGACTGCTCATCTACTCATTGAAGTAAGTTCCATGAAACCCTTCTAGGTGGTGCCTAGCAACCTTAATATTATACCTTAAACATTTCCCCCACTTTTTTATCTCAAAGCAATCGCATCTCTAATACATCTGATATAAATGATTGTAACTTGCTGACCACAAGTTTTATATGCATCCTTCATTGCTTTCAGTGGTGTATGGATCTAATAAGCCTCAAATTTCCTTCTGTTTTGGTAGTGAGACTGGTCCCCTCAGTGCGACAGCCACTGGGGATGAGGAAGCAACTATTCCGTATGAACGACTCACTCAAGAAAATTCAGCACCAGTGATGCTGTCTTGAAGAGGGTGCATCAAGCAACACAAAGCCAATAAGTTGTTGATTCTACACAAAACTGTAATTAAAAAAAAAAAATCTGAAAGGTTTATGAATATATGTCCCAAAGTTGTGCCTTGTTCATTATAGTGGTTCAGCTAAGAAGCTGTGTAAAATAAGATCTCCCCAACTTTTTGCATATGAACAAATTTAACCCATAATGCTTGTGACTGTTTCGACCACTACACCCCCAACTACATATTATCATGCTAGTTGTCCAACATAACTAATATTTGTTGAGTAAAGATCAATGTTAGTGAAACCCAAAAATGAACAGATTTGGGGATAACTGCTTTTGGCAGCCCAATCTCATGCTATGTGGTCTCTTCGGACTTGGTTGACCACTAGTTGGGAATCACAATAAGCTTGAAGTTGAGTTACCATGACAGCTTAGGCTAATCTTGATCCAGTATCGAGGGTCTTGTATTCCACCTCGTTAGTGGAAGGGTTGAAGATGAATCTTAAGGCATGCTTTGCCGCAATATCTTCTGGGCTTGAAAGAATCAACTTGGCTCAACACCCTCCTGTGGTGGAGGATCCCTCAACATGAAGCATCCAATAAGATTATTTTTTTGATTTATATATGGTTCATTTTTCATTTTTATATGATCCTCAGAATTAGCTTGTTCCAAGATCGTGCATTCAACAATGAAATCGGTAAGGGCTTATGCCTTTATAATAGTTCAGGGTCAAAAATTTATATTGAATATTTCAAGCTCAATGGCCCACTTGGCCAAGTAGCCAAAGATCTTTGGTCTTTATAATACTTGCTTCAACAGAGGATCCCTTGACATGAAGCATTCAATAAGATTGTTTTTTGGATTCATATATGGTTCATTTTCAATTTTTATATGATCCTCAGCATTAGCTTGTTCCAAGATCGTGCATTCAACAATGAAATCGGCAAGGGCCTATGCCTTTATAATAGTTCAGGGTCAAAAATTTATATTGAATTTTTTAAGCTCAATGGTTCACTTGGCCAAGTAGCCAGAGATCTTTGGTCTTTGTAATATTTGCTTCAACAGTTGATTTGTTATGATGATGTAACATTTGTGCTGAGATGACCAAGGCATACGCTATCTTCTCTATTCTTGGGTATCTTATCACAGCATTTGGGAGTAATTTTCTTCTCTATTCTTGGGTATCTTATCACAGCATTTGGAAGTAATTTACTTACACAGTAAATAGGCTTCTAATTTTCAGATTCTTCTCCAACGAGAGCCAAACTAATTATTGAAGATACGACAGCCATGTAGAGGTACAAGTCCTCCCAAATCTTAGATTTAATAATAAGTGACAAAGGCCCAAGGCGTTGCTCAGCTAATCAAATGTTAGCTAATATTCTTCCATCCATTCAAAGTTTTTGGTATTCTATATGACCTTGAAGAAAGGTAAGCATCTTTCCGTTGATTTGCACATAAATCGACTTAGGATGGTTATCCATCTAATTTGTCTTTGGATGGTCTTTCACCATCTTTGGAACAATCATCACCGACACTACTCGAATTTTCTCTAAGTCTACTTCGATTCCTTGCTGAGTTATCAAAAAGTCTAGTAACTTTTTCGAGGTGACTCCAAACACATATTTGCTCATGTAGGTTGGCAACATGTTGTTCTACCTTCCGATTTTTCATGGCCAATTTAATCTTCGAAAACTCGATTTGCCAGCCTTTGGTACATGCTCCGACGTTCTTCAACCCAAATGGCATCATATTGTGGTAATATAATCCCTCATCGATGATGAAAGCTATCTTTGCTTAATCTTTGGGATACATTCTGAGCTAATTGTATCTCTAAAAGACATTCATAGAGTTAAAAATCCATCTTCGTGGATAAGTTGGTCAATCCTCGGGAGAAAAAAACTATCCTTTGGATAGATTTTGGTGAGGTCGGTGAAGTTGATGCTGGCTCTCCAATATCCATTAGCTTTTCTGACTAGCACCATGCTAGCTATCCGCTTTGGGTAATCGACTTCTGAATGACCTTATCAACCTCTTCGTCTATGGCTTATAGTTTCTCAGAGGCAAATCTTCTTTTCTTTTATTTGACTGGCCAGTACTTGGGATCTGCATTAAATATATGCATTATAATAGAGGGATCTATACCTAGCATGTTGATAGTTGACCAAGTGAATGCATTAGTGCTGGAGCGAAGGAACTGAATAAGTTGTGTTGGGTATAAAATAACCCCAGCCAAAGTTCGTAAAAGACCGACCCTTCCAGGGCTCTTCCGGCTTTCGATCTTGTGTGGTGTCTTTCTGAACTCCCCCGACCATCCGAGCTTCCATAATACTATCCGGACTTCTCCGATAATGAGCTCCTCCATTCATCTACCGGGTTGCTCCAAACACTTTCTGAGCTTCACTATCAGCCAATTTTCTACAGCGATCGACTATTCTCCGAATCTCTTCCAGACTTCTTTCGGCCACGAACGACTTTACTCCGAACTTCTTCCGAACTTCGTCAATGTCCGAGCTTCTCCAACAGCAGGACTTCTACAGTAACCAGACTCCATCCAAGTTTCTACGGCAGTCGACTACCTTCCGGATTTCATCTGAGCTCCTACGAGAGCCGGATCCCAGCCGAACTCCTACAGTGGATGGATCCCAGACGAACTTCTATAACGGACGGGCTCCACCAGTCGAATTTCTATTCCGAACTTCTTTCGGACTTCGTCAATGATCGGGCTTCTCCAGCAGTGGGACTTCTATAATAAGAAGTCTCCATCCGAGCTTCCACGATAACTGATCTTCGTCCGAGCTTCTACAATAAGCGGCCTTCTTTCAGACTCCTACAAGAGTCGGACTCCATCCGAACTTCTACAATAGAATTGAATCCCTGACTCCTCCAACGTTCGACCTTCCCCAGTGTCTTCGAGACTCCTCCAGCGGACGAACCTCCACAGCACCATCCGAACTCCACTGTCGGTCGACCCTCTGTCGGATTCCTCATGAAATTGGACCTCTCTGACGGACAGTCCTCAAACGAGCTTCTACATCAGGCAAATTTCAGACGGACTCCTCTAGCAATCAGACTCTTACCAGACTTCTCCAACAGAAAGTCTCCATCCGAGCTTCTACAGCAGATGACTTCCGCCTGCAGCATCAGTGCCCAAGGCACCCGACAATAGTAGACTCGTCAGCAACCTCGAAAACATCCGAGCTTCTCTTAGATTGCAGAGATAGAGAGCCACTCCGCTCCATCAGACGTCCCAGTCGAGCTTCAGCCGTCAGGCCCGAACTCTCTGGCAAGTCGCGACAATGGCCACTACCCCACTCCACTCTCTGTAACAGATTCCACATGGCCCCACCACTCTCTGGCAAGTCACGACAACGGACACCACTTCACTCTCCATAACAAACTCCACGTGGCTCTGAACGGCCCACTGATGCCACTACTCTCCGTAACAAACTCCGCGTAGCCACGAACGGCCCACTACCAAGCGGTTACAGACGTCGCTGTCAATCAGTTACACTTTCCGTCTATAAAAAGAGATCCCCAGATACGTTCTTCTCTAAGCTCAAAATTCTATCTCGAAACTCTGCTAAAATTTCATTCGAGTGCTCCATTTCTGTTGAGGCAGAGTACTGACTTGAGCGTCGGAGGGTCTTGCCGGAGCATCCCTTAACTCTGGTTTAGACTTTTCTTGTAGGTCCCGACGGCGGATACGATCCCCTCGACTCCAGCTTCTCCGGCATCGGTGAAATTCTGCACTAACAGAATTGACACTAGAGGAAGGGACTGTGTCTTCACAGTACCCTTATTCTTAAAGGAGTACTCAACGGGATTGTCTTTGGTCATCTTCTTCGACATTTTCTCCTTCTTCTCCTGCCAGATCTCCACCTGATGCCTCCCCGAAAGGCATCCACTAGGCGATCTACGGCCTCCGCGGCCAGATCTCAGCAAGACCCGCAAGCTCCAGCCTCGTCTCCAATTTTTTCGGCTCTTCCTCCTCCGACAATGGTAGTCGGCATGAAGCAGTTTGACTTGCTGGTTCAGCAGGTCAGGGGCCTCATCGAAGTAGTGCAGGCCATGCAGCAGCAGCCGCAACAGCCGTAGGCATCAATGCGGCTGGAAAGAGCATCATCGGAGTTTCAGAATCCGGTGACCGGGCGGGCCACTTGGGCCAGTCACCCTGTCTTCCTCAGAAAGGGGAAGCAGAAGGTGGAGAGCCCTTCGTCCGATCATGATTCCACCCCCGGAGGGTCTCTACCTCCGTTCTACCAGGAGATCCTCGAGACTCGCAGTCGAGAAGATTCCAAATCAAAGGTTTCAAGAGATGAACCGACGGATCGAGGAGCTCATCAGACGAGGTCGGCTCGACAGATTCATCCGACGCCGACCTGAAGGTAGGGAGGATCGATCGAGGGCCCTACCACAGCCAGAGCCGCCAAAGAGGGAGGAAATCCTGAAGATCGGCCTCCAACCGGGATCGTCAACACCATCTCTGAAGGACCCCAGTGGGGAGCAGCCAGTGGATTGGCCGTACCACCCAAGCGACAAAGGACTGAAGAGTCTATAACCTTTACTGAAGAAGATACCCGGGAGATTCAATTCTCCCATAATGATGCGGTTGTAGTTTTTTTAAATATTGCTGACTATGATATACGCTGCATTCTTGTTGATAGTGGAAGCTCGATCGATATTCTGTTTTACGATGTATTCTCGAAAATATCCATTTCGGATGGTCAATTAGGGCCGATAAACTCCCCATTGGTTGGGTTCACTGGCGATGCTGTGCCAGTGGAAGGAGTAATAACTTTAACCGTGGTTGCAGGCCGGTACCCAAAGCAATTAAGAGCGCAAGTGGATTTTCTGGTAGTAAGGGCACTGTCTGCCTACAATGCAATACTCGGTCGATCTGACCTCAACGCCCTCCGAGCTGTGATATCGACCTACCACTTGAAGCTGAAATTTTTTACTAGCCAAAGAGTTGGAGAGGTCAGAGGAGATCAAGCCCTGGCAAGACACTGCTACAATATAGCCCTTCAAAGAAATGGTCAGTCTGACCCCTGTCCGATTGATGGATTGGACACCCACGATGACCTTGCTGAAGAATGGGGTGAGCCAATTGAAGATCTTGTCTCAATTTTTTTGAGCAATGAGAATGAGGAGCATATGGTGAAGATCGGCTCTAACCTAGGAGAAGAGGTACGGACACAGCTCATCAATTTTCTATAAAAGAATGCGGATGTTTTCGCTTGGGTTTCAGCAGACATGTCAGGGATTGATGCGGGAGTCATGGAATACTGCCTGGCTGTTGATCCCAAACATCGGCCGACGAAGAAAAAAATCTGAAGTCATGCACCAGAAAGGCAAGTGGCAATAGCTGAGGAAGTTGATAAACTCCTGAAAGTCGGGTTCATCAGAGAAGTCAATTATCCAAACTGGGTCTCCAATGTGGTTCTCGTCAAGAAGGCGAACGGCAAGTGGAGGATGTGTATAGACTTCAAAAAGCTAAACAAAGCCTGCCCGAAGGACAGTTACCCTCTGCCCAGAATTGACCAATTAGTAGATGCAACCTCGGGCTATGAGCTTCTCACTTTCATGGATGCATATTTCGGCTACAATCAAATCAGGATGGCACCGGAGGACGAAGAAAAAACTGCTTTTATTACTAACCGTGGTCTTTATTGTTACAGGGTCATACCTTTTGACCTCAAAAATACAGGGGCGACCTATCAACGGCTGGTGAATAAGATCTTCAAAGAGCAGATCGGCCACAATATGGAGGTCTACATGGACGATATGCTTGTAAAAAATAAATCCACAAAGAACCATGTCGCTGACCTTGAGGAGACCTTCAGCGCCCTCCGAAAATATAAGATGAAGCTGAACCCGGCCAAGTGCGCTTTTGGAGTAACCTCAGAAAAATTCTTGGGCTTCATGGTATCGGCGTGCGGGATCGAAGCAAATCCAGAAAAGATTCGTGCCATCCAGAAAATGACCACCCTGAAGTCAATAAAGAAAGTTCAGTGCCTTACTGGGAGAGTAGCAGCTCTGAATCGCTTCGTCTAAGGTCGGCCGAACGATGCTTGCCTTTCTTTCAGACCCTCAAGCAACCAAAGAACTTCTATTGGACCACTGAATGTCAGCAACCATTCGAAAAATTAAAGAGCTACCTCAGCTCACCTCCATTATTGGCAAAGTTCAAACCTGGAAAGGAGTTGTTCCTTTACTTGGTAGTCTCCCCTGTGACTCTCGCAGCAGTTCTGGTTAAGGAAGAAGCAAAAATTCAACGGCCAATCTACTACATTAGTCGAGTATTGAGAGACGCCGAAACCAAGTATACTAAGTTAGAGAAACTAACTTACACCTTGTTGATTGCAGCTCGAAGGCTCCGACCTTACTTTCAAGGGCACACCATAACACTGCTCACCGACCAGCCGATCAAGGTGGTTCTGCATCGAGCGGATGCTTTCGGAAGGATAGCGAAATGGATAGTCAAGCTCATGAAATTCGACATCAACTATCAACCTCGGCCAACGATTAAAGTTCAGATATTAGCAGACTTCATAGTGGAGTGCACTATTCCGAAAGAGGCCGAACTTGAACGAGGTGAAGCTGACAACTCAGGGCTTCAGTTGAACTCCCCTGAAGAAAGAACAGATCTCCCTGATGGCTTTTGAGCCCTCTACGTGGACGGTTCCTCCAACATGTCAGGCGCAGGCGCAGGCCTGATCTTGGTCAATCCAGAAGAAATTATTGCGGAGTACGCACTGCGCTTCGAATTTCTTGCGATAAATAATGGAGCAGAATATGAAGCTCTGATTGCAGGACTGAGGATCACCAAAGAGTTAGAAGTAGATCGGCTCCAAGTCTACAGTGACTCCCAATTGGTGGTGGGACAAGTCAGCGGAAACTATGAAGCTCGGGAGGACAGTATGGCCAAGTATCTCGAAAAGGTAAAAGAGATCATCCCTGTCTTCGGTAGCTTTGACATCAAGCAGATTCCTAGTGTAAAAAATACCAGGGCCGACCTTCTCTCCAAGTTGGCTACACTGGCTCTGGCTGAACTGCCCAAGAAAGTCTTCTTCAAAGTTCTAAAGTGCCCAAGTACGGAAGAGCCGCAGCTTGTGATAGAGATCAACCATGAACCCAGCTGGATTGACCCACTGGTTGCGTACCTCAAGGACGGGGTTCTTCCTCCTGATGTAAAAGAAGCTCGAAAGCTTAGGAACCAGGTCTCTCGATATATTCTTTATGAAGGCAAGCTGTACAAGAGGTCGTACTCTTTGCCCCTTCCGAAATGTCTCCGGCCTTCTGAAGCCGACTTCACCTTGTGGGAGGTACATAAGAGAGTTTGCGGAAGTCACCTGAGGCCAGATCTTTATCCCATAAACTACTCCGACAAGGCTATTACTGGCCTACCATGTACCACGACTCCATCGAATATGTCAGAAGGTGTGATCGGTGTCAGAGATATGCAAATATCCAAAGGCAACCCGCCTTCGAACTTACACCCTTGAGTGCCCCATGGCCGTTTGCATAATGGGGGATGGATATCCTCGGACCTTTTTTCATGGCATCCGGGCAGCGAAAGTTCCTCCTGGTGGCAATTGACTACTTCACCAAGTGGATCGAAGCTGAACCTTTGGCGAAAATCACAGAAGCTAAGGTGCAGGATTTTGTTTGGAAGTCAATTGTCTGTAGGTTCGGCTTATCCAGAACTCTTATTACTGATAATGGGCGATAATTTGCTGGGGCAAGATTTGCTAAATTTTGTGAGGACTTAAACATCTCCCATAACTTCACGTCAGTAGCCCATCCGCAAGCAAACGGTAAAGTCGAGATTACTAACAAGACTCTGTTGCAAGGAATCAAGGCGAGACTTAAAAGAGCAAAGAAAACTTGGGCAGATGAGCTTTATCATGTATTATGGGCATACCGAACTACCCAAAGACTGCCCACAGGGGAGACCCCCTTTGCCTTAGTCTTCGAAACAGAAGCTGTGATCCCGATCAAACTCAAACTTCCGTCAGCGCGAGTTGTGGCATTCGACGAGCAGTGCAACTCACAGGATCTCAAGGCCAACCTCGACTTATTAGAAGAAAAGTGAGAGACAGCTCAAGTTCGGATGGCCGCCTACAAGCAGAAAGTGGCCCGCTACTACAACTCCCGAGTCAAGAGCAAGGCCTTCAGAGCGGGGGACTTAGTACTTTGGCGAGCCACTGTCTCACAACCTCAGAATCAAGGAAACTTATCCATAACTGGGAAGGCCCGTATGAAGTCAGGGAGGTGGTTCGGCCCGGATCATACTATTTAAAAAAGCTTAGAGGAGCAAACCTTCCGCGACTATGAAATTCGAAAAATCTACGAATGTATTACTGATAACTTTGCCTTAAATAAAATTTTTTTCATATTCGCATATCTTTTTTTTTGGTATGAGCTTATAACGACAGGGAGTAGCTCCTTTAGACAATCGAAATTAAGTATGTCAGAAACAAGAGAAAAATCTCGTCCCGACACGAACAAAGGTCTGATTATTTAGAGACCGGATGGGTGGAGAGGCCCTTGCAACGGTCCTTATGCGCCCCCATAGCCATGTTAGGAACAGGAGGAGAACCTCATCCTAACATGAGCAAAGTCGAAGGTCCGATTATTTAGAGACCGGATGGGGGGAGAGGCCCTTGCAACGGTCCTTATGCACCTCCACAGTCATGTTAGGAATAGGAGGAGAACCTCGTCCTAACATGAGCAAAGTTGAAGGCCCGATTATTTAGAGATCGGATGGGGGGAGAGGCCCTTGCAATGGTCCTTATGTGCCCCCACAGCCATGTTAGGAACTGGAGGAGAACCTCGTCCTAACATAAGCAAAGTTGAAAGCCCGATTATTTAGAGATCGGATGGAGGGAGAGGCCCTTGCAACGGCCCTTATGCGCCCCCACAGTCATGTTAGGAACAGGAGGAGAACCTCGTCCTAACATGAGCAAAGTCGAAGGCCTGATTATTTAGAGACCGGATGGGGGGAGAGGTCCTTGCAATGACCCTTATGCGCCCCCACAGTCATGTTAGGAATAGGAGGAGAACCTCATCCTAACATGAGCAAAATCGAAGGCCCGGTTATTTAGAGACCGAATGAGGGGAGAGGTCCTTGCAACGGCCCTTATGTGTCCCCGCAGTCCTGTTAGGAACAGGAGGAAGACCTCATCCTAACAAGAGCTGAAATTGATTGTATCAGAAACAGGAGGAGAACCTCATCCTGACACAAATGAAAATCTGATCGTTTGAGATCGGATGAAGGAAAAAGTCCCTCAGCAACTCCTCTACACCCCTATAATTCCGTTAGGAGCAGAAGGAAAATCCTCATCCTAACATAAAAAAAAAAGAGAAGAAAAAGTGACGAGCTACACCAGAGATAAAAAAAAATGAACTACATCCAAGGTTCAAGGACCTTATCTCAATGAGGAAGAAAACTCTTGTCGAAAATCTCTAGTCCCTAAGGGCGAATCAATACGGCGATGATCAGAAATCTTCAAACAACGTCGACATCGAATAAGACAGAAGACAAAAGAAGTTCGGTAAACGACAACTTAATGCAAGAATGGACAAGATAATGAAAAATTTTCTTTTCATTTTATTAGTAAAGTACGTGTTACAAAGCTTTTGAAGGCCAAAAAAAAAAAGCAACAAGAAAAGAAAGGAATACATAGAATAAAAGGTAAAAAAGCTCTAAAGAAGCTCGACTTCTTTAGACTTCGAACTCTCGGTTCCAGCCATCATCGAGGATTGCTTTAAGTACTTAACTTCTTCTTTCAATCCCCCTTCTGCTTCTCCCTTCTGTGAGATCGAGAAGTACTCGCGGTCGAAGATGTACCACAAGCACGGGCTCTGGGTGATCAAGGTGAAGCACGACCGGATCTGTCTCTTCTACCCTCACCTTCTTCGCCGACCCAGAAGTTGCAGTGCCTTTTATCTTGTGGGCCTTGAGACTCTTGGCTAACATCCGAGCCGCATCCGCATCCATATCTGTAACAAAAGAAGATCGACACAGCTTAGAAACAAAGCCACAAAAAAAGAGGGAGTTCTGGAACTAACCTAGGCTGGTCCGAAGGATGCAGAGATGCAGAGATGCAGAGATGGGGATGATTCGAAGAATACCTAAGGTCGAGAAGGATGCTAGGGAAGGACGAAACTCTCAGGAAGAAGGAGGGATCAAAGAAACTCTCAGGCAAAGTGAGACCCCTGAAGGAGGAAGGCAGGTTTAAATAGGCGATGGGGTCTGACACAATAATGACTGCAGATTTCCTCTAACCGATCTATAACCGCCGCACGACCCACTCACCATGGCAGGTGGCTGAAAGCGGCTGACAACTGATAGAACTATTATTGCACGTACCTAGAGTAACGCTCCAGCAAAAATTTTGAAAAATTTTTTCGGATCATCTCGATTTGAAAAGGCTCCAGCACTAGCATGCCAAATACCAAAATATCTAGAAACAATCGAGTACGAAAATTGAGGGAGGCAACTTTGGCTGTGAAAATTTCTCTGTACTTCCTTCATTCGGAACCCGAACTCGAAAGTAGGGGGACTGGTGTTGGGTATAAAATAACCCCAACCAAAGTTCGTAAAAGACCGACCCTTCCAGGGCTCTTCCGACTTTCGATCTTGTGTGGTGTCTTTCTAAACTCCCCCGACCATCTGAGCTTCCATAATACCATCCGGACTTCTCTGATAATGAGCTCCTCCATTCATCTACCGGGCTGCTCCAAACGCTTTCTGAGCTTCACTATCAGTCGATTTTCTACAGCGATCGACTATTCTTCAAATCTCTTCCAGACTTCTTTCGGTCATGAATGACTTTACTCCAAACTTCTTTCGGACTTCGTCAATGTCCGAGCTTCTCCAACAGCAGGACTTCTACAGTAACTAGACTCCATCCAAATTTTTACGACGGTCGACCGCCTTCCGAATTTCATCTGAGCTCCTACGAGAGCCAGATCCCAGCCGAACTCCTACAGTGGATGGATCCCAGACGAACTTCTACAACGGACGAGCTCCACCAGTCGGATTTCTATTCTGAACTTCTTTCGAACTTCGTCAATGATCGAGCTTCTCCAGCAGGGGGACTTCTACAATAAGAAGCCTCCATTCAAGCTTCCACAATAACTGATCTTCATCTGAGCTTCTACAATAAGCGGCCTCCTTTCAGACTCCTACAAGAGTCGGACTCCGTCTGAACTTCTACAACAGAATTGAATCCTGGACTCCTCCAACGTTCGACCTTCCCCATTATCCTCGAGACTCCTCCAACAGACGAACCTCCACAGCACCATTCGAACTCCACTGTCGGTCGACCCTCTGTCGGATTCCTCATGAAATCGGACATCTCCGACGGACAGTCCTCAGACGAGCTTCTACATCAGGCAAATTTCAGACGGACTCCTCTAGCAATCAGACTCTTACTGGACTTCTCCAACAGAAAATCCCCATCCGAGCTTCTACAGCAGATGACTTCGCCTGCAGCATTAGCACCCAAGGCACCCGACAACAGTGGACTCGTCAGCAACCTTAGAAACATCCGAGCTTCTCTTAGATTGCAGAGACAGAGAGCCACTCCGCTCCATCAGACGTCCCAACTGAGCTTCAGCCGTCAGGCTCGAACTCTCTGACAAGTCGCGACAATGACCACTACCCCACTCCACTCTCTGTAACAGATTCCACGTGGCCCTACCACTCTCTGACAAGTCACAACAATGGACACCACTCTACTCTCCATAACAAACTCCACGTGGCTCTGAACGGCCCACTGACGCCACTACTCTCCGTAACAAACTTCGCGTGGCCACGAACGGTCCACTACCAGGCAGTTACAGACGTCGCTGTCAATCAGTTACGCTCTCTGTCTATAAAAAGGGACCCCCAGATACGTTCTTCTCTAAGCTCAAAACTCTATCTCGAAACTCTATTAAAATTTTATTTGAGTGCTCCATTTCTGTTGAGGCAGAGTACTGACTTGAGCATCGGAAGGTCTTGCCGGAGCACCCCCAACTCCGGTTTAGACTTTCCTTGAGGTCCCGGTGGTGAACGCGATCCCCTCGACTCCAGCTTCTCCGGCGTCGGCAAAATTCTGCACCAACAAGTTGGATTTTCATCTCCTCATCGAGCATGAAGCCAATTTGGATAGTTCAACTATCTTCCTTGTCAAAGAGCAGGATGGAGAGAAGTTCCTCGATTGACTCTCCATGCTCTTCACTTTGGATATCAAGTCCTTTGATGGGCAATGTCTAGTGGGGAACCTCATCATCAAGTAGTAGGTGGACTCCACAGCTTGCATGGTGATCAATCGAGATTGATCAAAGATTGCATCATATGCTGAGAGAACATTGATGACCAAAACACCTAACATAATAGTTGCTTATCGAGGTTCCTTGCCGATTGTGATAGAAAAGGTGATTACTCTTTTCACTACTAAGGGTCTCCAGATAAACTGATCAATGGAGAGTTAAGTTTCGAAGTTGATCTTCTAGTAAATTCATCTTATAAAAGCTTCATAAAATAAAATATTAGCATTACTTCCATTATATATCAAAACTCTTTATACATCATGGTTTGCTATTGTTAAAAGAAATAATAACCACATTATTATGGGGGGTTGCACCCCCTCTAAGTCAATGTCTAAGAAAGATATAACCTCCTCAGATCTTAGTCTCTTTGAGGTTGAATGCCCTGTATGAGCTATCTAGGCATAATTCTTTTAAGCTGACAACTCGATCCTCCTATTACAAGCCCTCTCAAGATTGTGTTAATAACTCTATTATGGGTCAGTGATGCTCCAGCTTCTCAAGTGAGTGCATGTTTATTGTGCTTCCTTTTCTCGGTATTAGTTATGCACATATCGACCAAGATGTCCTTAATGAATAAGTGCTTCAATTTTATCCTTCAGCTGGATGCATTATTCAGTGTCATGAATATGGTCCTTATAAAAGTAATAGTACTTTTGAGGATTCCTAATATTTGAGGGAGTCTTCACCTTTTTCAGCCATTGAAGATATTCTCGATGCTCTATCTCCATTAGGATCTAAGTCTTGGGAGTATTAAGAGGAGTGTATTTGTTAAACTTGGATAGTGGACTCCTCAAACATTGACTGTTGTTCTTTTCTCATCTAGGCCTTTTTATTGGTTCTTTTTAGTATTCTCTCTCTTCCTTAGCCCCTTCCACCTCTAGTCTCTTCTCACCATGTTGCCATAGCCTCTTCAGCTTCAATGTACTTCTTGGCTCGGGATAACAACTCAACCAAATTTTTATGATTTTTTTTCTCTAAGGAGAAGTAAAAGTCATAGGACTCCAACCCACTATCGACTAGTGATACAGTATCCTTCTTGTCCAAATCGTGAACCTTCAACATCTTTATGTTGAAGCAGGTGATGAAACTCCTAAAGGATTCATCTTCCCTCTACTTTACTATGAACAAGTTGATAGAGTCTTTCTTATGCCTCTGGCTGCTTGCAAAATGAATCAAAAATTGTCAATTGAGTTGATCAAAGGAATAAATAGATCTAGGCTGGAGGTTAGAGAATTGAAGATATCCTACTTTCTGCAAGGTAGTCGGAAAAGCACTATATAAAACAACATCAATCGCCCTTTACAGCATCAATAGAGTCTTAAAACTCCCAAGGTGATCCATTGGATCCAAAATGCCATCATAAAACTCTAGTTGGGGCACTTTAAATCTTCTTAGCAACAACTTATCTATGATTGCTTTATGAAAAGGTGGATTAGTGGTGACCTCTAAATCTTCTCCCTGGTTGGATTGTCTTCTTAAGGTTTCAATTTTCAGGTTCATCTCCTCCATCTTTTGATCGAGGTCAACCTCTCTCTTGGAGAATCTTTTTGGCTGGAGGGGTTTTGAGTCTTTCAAGCTAGAGCCTATCTTGGAATGGGCACCAAGGGGATCATCTTCCACATAGTAGAATAAATTCTCATGGTGATGGTTAGCATTTGTCACAGGGCAATCATGTTGATCTAGTTGCACAGCTATCATTATAGATTTTGGTATTTTATTTCTCAAACAATCCTCATTAGATGCTGTACTTATTAGACAAGCAGATTGATTGCTTGGTTTGCATCATCTTAGGAGCTAGTTGTGAAGTTGGAGATCACTGAGGGCTAGGCTAAGAGTTATGGGACTGTTGTTGGGGCTAATTGGTAGAGTGATGATTGTTCCATCATGACTTTATCTCTCTCAGATCTCCAGATAAACTTCAAAAAATTGGAGCCCTTCCTCCGGTGCAAATTTGTTGTTACTTAAAATCTGACCTATCTAGATCGATAGATAAGCCACTCTGCTCATTAGCATTATAGAATCTTGACTCAGTGCTAGAGGGGATCTCAATCACAAAAAATGATTAGAGGTTTGTTAGATGTGTCTGACGAGGATCCTTCGATGCTTATGTTAAGTAGAGCTTTAAGAAGAAATAGGAGATCTGAAAGAGAGATACACTATGTGTGAAGCTTTCTTCATCATACATGAGGGTCTCCTGTACCTAATATTTTATAAAGGCAAGTATAAGAATCTTCATGATTGATATCACAAGATTATTGAACAAGTAGTTAAGCTCTTATCTTATTTGTTGATTGGAACAGTGAAGATATACCTTATTAGGTGTATTATGATTTGAGTACTTGCTTTATCTGCTAGTCAATTAAGATGTCTTTTTAGGCATATTGAGATCACATCGGGTGTAACTATTTATTGATTATTCTAAAATTTTATTAACCATTAATTTTGCTAGACACATGTTGTCATCTGATTTTGATGAGCTAAGCTATCAAGCAAGAATTTTAAGCAGCAAATCCGAGCTATATCAAAAGACAATACAATCTAGTAGAGCAATATGACATATTGTCAATGGTAAAAAGCCTACCTACTTATCTAGAATACTAGATAATGCATTATTAAGATTAATGAAATCGATACATACCTACCATTTTTTATTTGCCTTTTGACGAGTATGGCATTAATCAACCAGTTGGGGTAGTTCATCTCATGGATTTTGCATTAGCCAATCAATTGGGATAATTCACCTCACGGATGAAATCCATAGTAATGAGCATGTCCACCTCTTCATCGATGGCCTGCTATTGCTTTGGGATAGAGCTCCACTTTTTCTATCAAAAAATTGGTGTAGAGGGTCCATATTCAGTCTGTAAATGATGACCTTCGTGTTGATGCCTAGCATGTCTAAGGCTAACCTGAAGACCTCAATGTTGGCCTACAAGAAGTCCATGAACTAAGCTCTGGAGGCTTCACATCTTGTTGAACTTTGATCTGCAATGTTCTACTTGGGTTTGGTTTATGTAGGGGACTATGAGGAGTTCCTCTACTGGTTCTCTATGTAGCTACTTTTGTTCATCTCGAATATCGAAGCCCTCGATTGGTAGCATCTCGATCGACCTTTTGCCTTTGAGGGTGGCAATGTAGCATTATCAAGCAAGAACTTATTCACCTCATACTTCTCCTATGATGTTGACTGTTGGAAACCTTATCAACAAGTGGTAGGTAGAAATAATGGCATGTAAAATATTCGATGAGACCATCCCAATATGGCATTATAAGCTGAGGGAACCTTCACCACTAGAAAGTCAAGCATCACTATGGCTTACTTCGATGCATATTCAACTGTGATGGTAAAGATATGAATAAGATTAAATGATTTAATCTATTTTACATGCATAAGATCTAATCTAGACTACCATATCAAAATCTATAATATGATTTAATATGCATTAAAGATCTAAAAATAAAAATTACATCAATCTAATCAATGCTGCAAACTAGATCTAACACTTAGATCTATCATTACTAGTTTAACAAGTTCAAAACTCGTTACCATATTGTGGATTGCTGATTTGCACAAATATCTCACGTAGGAGAGAGTCTCTTCTGATTTCTTGCAGCCACACAAAGATATCTGATCTTTACAGAATGTCCACACAAAGATCGATGTAGATCAGACTCCTTGGAAGTACTAGCTTGCAAGGATCTTCAAGGGCTGAACTCTTCTTCTTCTTTTAATTTCTTGGACACTCCAAAGGAGAAGAAGATCTAGAGGAAGAAGAGAGGAAGAGAGAGAGAGCTCTGGAGAAAAAATAAAGCCAGTAAAGAATAACCTATATGGGGCATCAACAATAGAACCCCCTTTAAATAGCAAGGGATTAGGGTTTTGGGTCAAAGGGGAGGGCGCCAAAGAGTCCACACCAAGAATAATTTTTGGCATCCCAAATTTTCAAAAATTTGATGATGGTGTGAGAAAGAGTTCAGATCTTTCTCATGCCCAAAAACTCTTCAAAGAAAATGAGGAAAAAATCAATTGGCACCACCTTTGTTTCCAAACATGAAAAATCTCTTTCCTTCTTATCTCCTTATCTCTAATTCAGATTGCATTCAAAGTAGGCAGGAGAAAAGATCATGACTCATCATGCTTTGTTGCCTACCCTTACTGAGCCCTTTCTCTTCATATCAAAAATTATTAAAAAATATATTTCAAAGCCAATCGTCAGTCTGATGACGGTTGTGCTATTTGATGTAATTGTATATGAATTAATTAATAAAATATTTATTTGATAATTTTTATCATAGGCTTGTATATCTTCTACATCAAACTTTTATGTTATGATAAAAGTCCTTAGGACTATTTTAAATCAATAAAAGAGAATTTATCGTTTAGTCCTTAAATGAGTTCGCGATCAAATGATATACTATTACTAGGATGATAGACATATAAAATGTAGATCGTTATGTGCCATATAGTGGTTGGCCTCTTAACTAAGGAGCGTGAAGATGCTGGTGTGGCATGCAGATAAAATATAAGAGTATATTTTACTGAACGTAACCAACTTCAGAGCACTCTACGGTCAAGAGTCACTCCTAAAGGATATGGGTATAAGTGTCCCTCTGATCTGAGATCACCACGGTGACTTGCAAGCAACTCACTGTGCTTTGATGCCAGACTATCTGAATTTTTAATTTAAGATCGAAAAGTTTTTGGGCACAAAAATATTTATGAAGTCAGTGCATCAGTCAAGATGAAATTGACCACTCCAAGAGATTGGAGCGAATGCTTTGTATTTCAATTTAGTAAGACCTTGACCAGGACAATCTTTGTGAAGAGTCACAAAATTTATCAGGTTAAAACACATAATGGATGTATGTTAAGAGTTGACAGTTTAAACTCTAAGTCATCCTGGCATCATGGGTCAAAGGAATGAATTATATAGTAACTATATCCAAATAGGTTCTTGAGTGTTGCTTTGCATACATTCGATCTATCCGGACATCGGATACCATTGTTAGATGCTTACTTCGATTGGTACAGAAATTAATTTTTATGTTACTGACTTAGATTCAAATCTATGAGATCATACACATTAAAAGTTTTTCTTCGATCACATGGCTGATCTGAAGAGGCCCAGTGGATAAGGACTCTGGTGAAGAGTCCCACTGGATGGGGACTCTAGAGAAGAGTCCCACTTGACTTAGACTCTATCATTAATGGATGATTAATTAGTAATTAGATCATTAATTATCTTAATTTAATTGAGCATTAAATCTTAGATCAAGTTTGATTGAATTGGATTCAATCATGTCAGGTCTGATTAAATTATGAGATGACCTATCGGTAAGGGAGAAATGATCCTGATTTGATCGGATCTATGGCTCAATTAATTTATTGATTTGATTAAATTTAATTAAGATTATAAAAGTATAATTAGATTAGATTCATCATATTTTATTTGGGTCTAATTGGATTAGATTTGAAAGAAATCCAATTGGTTAAATCCTAGAGCCCCAAATGAATAGGACTCTTTCCCTTGCACCACCTAAATTGTCTCACATCTTTTCTCACCGTACAAAATTAATTTATATATGAGAAAATTAAAAAATAATTCTTCTTTTGTCATCCATTAAGGATAGAATTTGATTAGTTTTGATTTAAATTCAAATTGATTTGAATTTCAACTTAAAACCTTATCCATATTCTTCCACACGTCGGCAGTTTTTGAAGGTGCCCATTGTGTATATAAAAAGACTTCTTTTCAATTGATTTTTGTACCCAATTTTTTTTGATAAATCTCTCTTTAAGTTAGATAAGGGTGAGAAAAATTTAGAGTTAAATTAAAATTCAAAATAATTTAAATTGCAACAAACTCCAGCCCTTATCCTGTCTTATCTAATTTATGCGATAATCATAAAAAGACCACACTTTTATGCGCCAAACTAAGAGAAATTTTCACCATGAGATACCAGAGAAAAAGTGGGGCAAAAATTCTTATTTGGAATGTGAGCTTTGGGTGGGTTTTATTCTTCCTTGGCATGAATAAAAGAGGAGACCGTTCTCCTCTCGAGTGAGAGACCTAGAACTGTTCTAGATTTTTGGGTGAAGAAAAAATCAAAGAGAAGAGAGTCTTCATTTGATTTTTCTCCACCATCCAGTATTCTCCTCTAATCCATCTTCAACATCAGAAAAGTCTAAGATAATCAAAGAAGGAGATCAAGTCAGATCTGCCATCAAAAATCGACTACGCGAGCTAGCACTCTTAAGGAGGGTTGATTGGTTTGAGGGGTTTCGTGTGGACCATCCATAGAGGCTGGATGTTTGTGCGGCTGTGAGCAACCAGAGAAGACTTTTAGATCTTTATTCTCGATCATGGAGTTTGACTATTCACACTTAGGTATTGAGTTCGAAATCCTAGAAGTGGTAGATTAGATCTATTATTAAATACTATTTTTGGTTCATATGCTTGTCATTTTAGATTCAAATTTTTATACATATAAATTTATATTATTGATCTATTTGTAGGATTTTAAGATCAAATTTTATGTATATATTTATATATTAAATAGTTTAATCTAATATTCTTCCGCTGAAAAATTTTGAAATACATGCATGAAACCCCTGCGCATCCCAACAGTGGTATCAGAGCCACGGTTCGATATGATATGATATTATATGTATTTAAATTTATAATTTAATTTAGATTAAATCTGATATATGATATTTAAATCTAAAATTAGTTATAGATCTGATCACATAAACTAATATAAGGTTGTCCTGCTGTAAGCTTTACCCCTTACAGTGCAAAGGTTGTCCTAGTTTGTGTTGATCTTTATAAAATTTGATTTTAATTTGAAGTATGTAAAATTTATTTATGATAATTATTATCTAATTTTGGTATGATCAAAATATAATAATCAGATCTGAAATAATTTAGATTAAATCTAAATTATTTAGATTAGATGATCTGAATAGCGAAGTAATCGGATCGGGTTTGTCACCAGATCATCCGATCATAGGAGGTAATAGAGATTAGATCTCTCTTTTTTCATTCAATTGGGTCCTCTTATGATGTGTAGGGGTACCATTATGACTATATCCCATGAAGATGAATATAAAAAGAAAATTTTACTTTTCTCAAAATTTTAAGATTGTGTATATAATACATTATATGAAAAGTAGCTACATCTAATCTTTGCAAATAAAATCTAGAATCATGAACATATTTAAAATAATTTAAAAATAATTTATGATTGATTTTATTACTATTTATGTAGAATTATTTTGATCTAAAATTAATATAATTATTGTAGTTTGCTTGTTGAGTCAACTCAATATTATTTGGATCGACTCAAGATCCTGGTTCCTTAGCTCAATTTCTATTGAGCTGACTCATTGTTACAGGTTGAAAATTATGATTAATAATTTATTATCAATGAGTCAACTAAGTCTTAAAACTTAGTCGATCCATTATGATGAGTAGGCTCAATCCAGAGATGAGCCGATTCAAGTTTCAGATATAAATGATGGTGCATAAAATTAATTGTAAAAATATTTTACAAAATTTGAAACTATTTTCAAATACCGAACTCCTACCCACAGTCTCAAACTTAATTGAGAATTAAGTTGAACCTATTAGATCTAAAATTATAAATTAAAGATCTAATATCATTCGCATAAAATATGGGTGATGGGTTTATAAGTTAGCTTGATCAAGTCCTCCTAATTAGATTAGATCTAGGATTAGAATCAAAGATCAAATGGACTAAGAAGAGAAATTAGATTAAATCAAATTTTTTTTACAGCCAATACAATAGTTGTAGTTGGTCGAGTCCATATCTTTGATTAGATCTAAATGGACTTCGATCTTGAGCTCAGCGATCGAACCCAAATCCATAAGTAGATCCAATTGAAATTGATTAACCAGTTAGTGTCTATAGTAAGTTTGGCAGTCTTGATCAGTGGTCATTAATTGAGAGATACTCGCATAGATTGAGTCTACGATGAGTTAATAGCATATCCCTCCCATTGATCTCACTTGTCTGGCCAACATGGTGAATCAAGTTTTGATCAGATCGCTTAATGATTAGGGTTGACCTATGCTTACTAGAAAATCAGTTTGACTGATTTAGGTATCCCTAGTTCGACTTGTCTTTATCCTCGACATGACTTGATAAAGTCAGTGGGAGGATTGATGACTTATCAGTTGGACCGACTTATTTCTAGTCCACCCTGATCTGACTTGGTGAAGTCAGTGGGAGGATTGAGATTAGTTGGTCTATGTATTTAATTCTGATAAATTATGTTAACCAAATTTTTAAATTATTAGGTCCATAAAATAATCTAGTTATGGTAATAACTAGATCATAGCCTCCCATTAAGGTGAATGATAATGGATCCATTATTTCTAATTGATATTGTAGGCACCATCTATCTAGTGTTTCTCCAAATGATAGAATTATTATTCATCATATGATGACTCTATTGTACTATCTGATGAATGGTTGGGTTAGTCAAGTCATACTCGGATCTGATTATTCATTAGTTAGAATCACTAAGTAGATTCATGTTAATGGT
This sequence comes from Elaeis guineensis, assembly GCF_000442705.2. Lineage (NCBI taxonomy): Eukaryota > Viridiplantae > Streptophyta > Magnoliopsida > Arecales > Arecaceae > Elaeis > Elaeis guineensis. The sequence goes on along the minus strand of NC_026000.2, from coordinate 108,288,241 downwards.
TGGGCCTAACCAGAACTTTCAGTGGAGATCCATCGCCTACTAAAATGAAACCTGAGGTAAAACTAATTACTAAAAATTATTTAAAAAAATAATTGATTGAGAACCTACCCATAGATGCATATGGGTTGGCCGAGCTATACTCGGGCCTATATGCAGTCTGTGTGGATTCTAGTATCCACTAAGGAATTAAGGTAATTCTTCAAATTAGAGGTAAAGGCTATCAATTCGTATAAAATAATAAAAAAATCTTTAGACTAAAGTCCATATCTTTAGGTTTGATTAATTCATATGCTAATTAGATCTGTGCTTTCCTTTCTTTTCAGAAATGGCTAGTAATTTGTTGCTCCACTCACTGTTTGGCAGTGATGAGCTTATTGGACCCAACTCCGATAGCCAGTATCGAAAGTTGAATATTGGTCTTGAGTCTAATCTAGCTAAAAAAATTAGGGTTGAATCGAGTCAAGCAGACTATGACCCAAATAAGCTAAAGAGAAATGAATAATTAGTTGCTGATCAAGGTGCTTATATGATAACACCTTGTAATTTTTCTATATGTGACACTACTACTTGGGTATTGGATACCGAAAGTCTAGTTCATATATGTAATTCATTGCAAGGACTTCAAGTTAATAGAAAATTTGAGAACGATGAGAGATTCCTAAATATGGGAGATGAAAGTCAAGTTTCAATCTGGACTTTAGCAGTCGCCGAGCTTATTTTCAAGTCTAATAGTATCATTTTAAGTAATTATCACTATTGTCCATCTCTCTTGATGAATATAATTTTTATTGGTCTTTTGGCCAAAGATGATTATAATTTATCTATAAAGAATGATTATTATGATATCATTATGAATGTGTTAGGAAATGTGTCCTAAAGTCAATCGTTAGACGACTGTGCTCATCTTGTAAACTATATATGAATTTTTATTAATAAAAATTATTTGATATTTTTATTATAAATTGATCATCTTTGAACTCCTGTGTTGTAATAAAGTCCTTAGAACTATATATATTAATTGACAAAGAAGGATTTATCGTTAAGTCCTAAAATTGTTTGTGACCAAATGATACGCTATTACTAGAATAATAGCGATATCAAGTGTAGGTCGTTGTATGTCATATGAGTTGGTTGTTCTCTTAACCAAAGAGTGTGGAGATACTATTATAGCATGCAGATGGAATGTAGGAGTACATTCGCATTGAACATAATCATGTACCGAGCACTCTGCTGTCAAGAGAGCTTGTGAAGGGTATGGGTATAAGTGTCCCTCCGACCTGAGACCACCACGGTGACTTGTAAGCAACTCACTATACTTTAGTACTGGACTATCTGAGTTTCTACCTTAGTAACAGAAGGATACTAGGTGCAGTCAAGTACTTATCAAGTCAGTATGTGAGTCAAGATAGAATTGACCCCTCTGAATTGGTAGGAGATATGTATCAATATATTTTAATTTAGCAAAATCTTGACCAGAGTAATCCATGAGATAGATTTGAAAGGTTGAAATACAATATGGTCGACTTAATTAGGATTGACAGTTAAACCCTAAGTCACCTTGAGTATTTGGATCAAAGAGATGAATTATACGGTAAAGGTTCTAGAAGGTTGCTTTATAATACTTTGACCTATCTGATCCTTAGATCATCATTGCTAGATGGTTACATCGATTGGTATAGAAAGTTATTCCTATACTACCGACTTAGGTTTGGATCTATGGGGTCACACATATTAGAAGATTTGATCAGATTTGATGGCTGAAGAGTCCAATTGGATTGTGACTCTAGTGAAGAGTCCTACTTAGACTAGGACTCTGTGGGAGAGTCCCACTGGGACTGAGATTCTATCATTTATAGAAATTTAATTAGTAATTAGATTACTAATTAACTCAATTTGATTGAGTAAAGAGCTTTGAAATAAGTCTAATTGAATTAGACTTAGTTCGACTCAGATTGGGATTGATATGATCAAATCCGATTACAAGAAAAACTTGATCCTGATTCGATCAGAGTTTGGACTCGATTAATTTCTTATTGGATTAAGAATTTGATGAGATATTTAGATTTTTAATTAGATTAGATTCATTTCTATTAGTGGTTTTAATCAAAATTTAATTTGGATTAGAATTGAAATAGAAATGAAGAGTCCAAGTCAGACTAGGACTTTATCCTTATCTTTTGTGCAATATCTGGATCCATGCCAATTTTTCCATACCTAATTGGATTTGGGTTGTAATTTTTGGCATCATAAGAGAAGATCCAATAAGGATGGTCAGCTATAGCTGATGAGTTATAATATTATCTCTTGCCTAATTCGAATGCGATCCGAATTAGAGATAAGATGTAGACTAGGAAAGAAAATTTTCATATATGATATATTATTAGAGCCAGATTATTTTTTTTCTTATTTTTCTTAAGGAATTCTTTGGCACGTGAGACTTTAGATTTCTTCTCCATGTCTTAATAATTTTTTTGGAATTTTTGGAGATGCCAAAAAGAGGTTTTGGCATTGATTCATGGCATCCTTTCTTGGAAAGTCCTAATTTCTAGTCTATAAAAAGGAGACCCCTCTCTTGGACATCCCATGATCAATTCTCTTATAGATTTTTTATTTTTAGAGTTTCTTTTTCTTCTCCTCTCTTCCTCTTCTAGATCCTCTATCACTTTGGAATGTCTAAGGTGCTTGTAGAAGAAGGAAGAGGTCAGCTATCGAAGTTGTTCGCAGACTAGCATCTTCGAGCCCCTAATCTGTGTCAGTCTTCACGTGGATTTTTCTATAGAAGCTAGATGACTTCGTGTGGCTGTGAGCGATCTAAGAAATATATTAGATTAAGATTAAAATTTATTTGATAATAATCTCTAACTTATTTTGATTCCTATCATAGATCTAATAGTTAGATCTAGAATTTCAGCATCGATGAGATCGATGTGAATTTTATTTTCAGATCTAAAGCATATATTTTTCATATTAAAGATCTTGATCTGGTAGTATAAGATTAGATCTTATATATATAATTAAGATTAAATTATTTAATCTATTCTTTTTACTGTATAAAATTTTTTAATTACATATACTGCACTACCACAAATTTTCTTCAACTGGTATCAAAGCGAAGTTGTTTTGATATGAATTAATATGACTTTAGATTTGATTTTTTATTATTAAATCTGATTATTTATGATTTAGATTAGATCTAAATTAATTTATTTTCAGATCTGATTATTATTTATTTAGATTAGATGTTCTGAGTAGCAAAGTACTCGGATTGGGTAATCACCAGGCCATCCGATCATAGTAGCAAATAGGGTTTCATGACCCTCTCCTCCCATTCAATGGGATGCTCTTCATGATGTGTAGGGGTGCCACTATGAGGTCCCATGAAGAAGAGAGTGAAAGGAGAAAACTTACTTTCTTACAAAATCTTATATCTTGAAACCCTAGGTGTTATTGTATGTGATGCAAGTTGCAAAGATAGTTTGTTACATCTAATCTTGTTTAGTCAAAATTATTTTGATCTAAAATCATAAAAAAATTTATATTTGATCTAAAAGATTTTAGGACTTGATGTAAAAAGTTTACATGAAAATTATTTTTAAAACCTTAACCATGTTGATGCAAAACTTAATTCAGAATTAAGTATCAAGCTGATTGAATTTAGAATTATGATTTAGATCTAATGACATTGCATAAAATATGGGGCATGGGTTAGCTCAAATTAGGTCTTTCTCTTTAATTGGATTAGACCTAAGGTTAGAATCAAAGAATTGATTGACCATGTAGAAAAATTGATTAAGTCTAACCAAATATTGAATTAGATTAATCAAGGTTTTTCTAGTACAATAGTTGTAGATGGTCAAATCCATGTCTTTGATTAAACCAAATGGATCTTGATTATGGCTCAGTGATTGAACTTGAATTATTAGGTTGGTCAAATCAAAATTAGTTAACCAATTGGTGTCTAAGGTAAGTTTGGCATTTCGACCAATGATTTTTAATTGGGAGTGGCTTACCTGGCCATTCTATGGTGTCTAAGGCAAGCTTAGCAGACCCTCCCACCGATCTCACTTATCTGGCTAATTTGATGAACTAGATTTTGATTAGATTGCTAAGTGATTCGAGTTAGTCCATGTCATTAAGGTTGATCAGTGTGACTGATCTAGATGCCAGTTCAATCAGCATGACCTAACCCGATTCAGTGACTTGGTGAAGTCAGTGAGAGGATTATGGGCTACTGATTGATCTTTTCTTCTCTTCTCTCTTCTCTAAATTGATTAAATTCTCTAAATTATTAGGTCCTTAAAATGAGTTGGTTATGGTGATAACTAGATCATGGCCTCCTATTAAGGTGAGTGATAATGGGTCCATTATTTCTGATTGATATTGCAGGTGCCATTCGTCTGATGTTCTCTCTGAATGATGAAATTATCATTCATCATATGATGACTCTGATGAACTATCTGATGATGGTTGGGTTGATCGAACCATCCTCAGGCCTGATCACTCATTAGGTAGAATTACTGAGTAGGTTCATGTTAATGGTTTGACATAATCAAAACTTTCAGTAGAGGCCCATCACCTACTGAAATAAAATCTGGGGCTAAATTAAATACTAGAAGTTATTTGGAGAAACAATTGGCTGAGAACCTACCCATAAATGCATATGGGTTGATCGAGCCATCCTCGAACCTATATGTAGTCTGTGTGGATTCTAGTATCCACTAAAAAATTAATGTAATTTCTCAAATTGGAGATAGAGGCTATTAATTCATATAAAATAGTGGAAGGACCTTTAGACTAAAATCCAAATCTTTAAGATTAATAAATTCATATACTAATTAGGCTTTGTTCTTTCTTTGTGTGTGTAGATATGGCCTCAAACTTGTCACTTCGATTACTGTTGGATAGTGAGAAGCTTATCGGATCAAATTTTGATAATTGATATCAAAAATTAAAGATTGTCTTGGAGCACGAGCGGATCTTTTATGTGATAATAGATCTGGCATCTAAGGAGCCTGCTCCTAACATTCGAGAAGCAGTCCGAGATACTTATTTGAAGTGGCTCAACAACCGCACCATGGTTCGTTGCATCATGCGAGCCTCCATGAATGATGAGTTCAGTCGAAAGTTTGAAGAAGCTCAGTCAGAGAAAATACTTCAAGTGTTGAGGGATTTCTTTGGTACTCCTGACGATGTTGAGTGGAATAAGACTAGTTGCACTATTTTTAATACCTAAATGAGAGAGGATGCATCTGTTACCGATCATGTATTGTACGTGATCGAGCAGATTAAAAACTTGAGCAAACTTGGCTTCCCTTTGCATGAACAGGTAGGAAAAGATGTGATCCTGAACTCTCTTCTCAAGTTCTACCTGCCATTCCTTGGTCATTTTAGAATGACAAAGCCTGTAGTCAACTACCATGGTCTATTGGGATTGCTACAGACTTTTGAAAAAGATCACCAACTCCATAAGGAGACAGTGAATTTAGTGAGAGGATCTTCTGTTAGGAAATGTGTCCCAAAAAGTCAATCATCAAGCTGTTGACGGTTGAGCAACCAAGTATTGTAATTGATTTGTTAATAAATAAAATATATTTGGCATTTTCATCATAAGCTTTTATCTTCTAATGAACTCCGTTGTTATGATGAAGTCCTTAGGACTATTTAAATTCGATAAAGAGAGGATTTATCGATTAGTCCTTAAAACAGTTCACGATCAAATGATAGGCTGTTAATAAGGATGACAGCTTCTATCGAGCATAGATCGCTGTAGGCCATATGGATTGGTTGTCCTCTTAATCAAAGAGTGTGGAGACACTGGTATGGCATACAGGTGAGATGTACTGGTACATCATCATTGAACGTGATCAACTCCAGAGTATTCTACTGTCGAGAATGTCTCTGATGGGATATAGGTATAAGTGTCCCTTAGACTTGAGATCGCCTCAGTGACTTGCAAGCAACTCACTGTGCTTTGGTACTGGACTAACTGAATTTTTAATTCAGGGATGGAAGGCTTCTGGGCACAGTCAAGTACTTGCGAAGTCAGAGTGTGATCGAGATGGGATTGACCACTCCAAGAGTTAGAGAAGAATGAGTCACTGTATTTCAATTTAGCAAAATCTTGGTCAGGATAATCCATCAGATGAATTTGATATTTTGAAATACAATGTGGACAACCTGATCAGAGTTGACAGTTGAACTCTAGGGTGTCCTATGATCATTTTGGTCAAGGGGATGAATTACATGAAAACTATATCCACATGGGTTCTAAGGATGTTGTTATACACATTCGACCTATCCGGTCGTCGGGTACCATTGCTAGATGGTCACTTTGATTGGTACAGAAATTTATTCCTGTGCTACCAGCTTAGGTTCGGACCTATGAGGTCACACACATTAGAGTTCATGATCCGATGCCTAGGTTCTTTATTACATGATTATTTATACATACTTAGATTATTTCTTAGATTAGATCTAATTTATAATCTGATTATTAAATCTGAAATTAAAATTTTAGATCAATCACGAACTGCAAGGTTGTCCTGCTGTAAGGTTTACCCCTTACAATGCAAAGGTTGTCCTAGTTTGTGTGGATCTATCTTTAATCATAAATTTGTTAGATATGATCTAGATTAAATTTATGATTTATTAGATTTAAAAGATGTTTAAATCTGAAATAAAATCTTTTTGTTAATAATTTTTATGCAAAGAAATTATTTAAAGTTAAAATTATTTCAATTACATGAACCTGTTTAGATTAGATCTAAAGTAGTTTCATGTTTATTTCACTTGTATCTTGATTATGAATCAAACATGCAATATGGTTGGTAGAATCATATTGTGAAATTATTTTACAAATATAAAAATTATTTTTTGAAAAGCCGAACCCAACCCTCAGCCCAAAACTTAATTAAGAATTAAGAAGTTGTTTGATTAGGTTCTAGGATTGTGAATTGAAGAACCTAAGACACAAACCATAACACATTGGGTTAATGGGTTAGTGGGAATTAGGTCCATTAATTGGGTTAGACCTATGGTTAGATTGAAGATGGACTTAATTAGAGAATTGACTAAATCTAATCAATTGTTGTCTTAGATTAGGTCAAGGATTCTCTAGATCAATTATAATAGTTGTAGTTGGTCAAGTCCATGTCTTTAACGAGAACCAAATGGACTTGATTCTTGGCTAAGCGGTCTAGCACGAACTGTTAGGTTGATCTAATCGAAACTAATTAAACCAGTTGGTGTCTAAGGTAAACCAGACCGGTGGTTTTTAATTGGGAGCCCGCTTACCTGGCCATTTCTGATGGTGTCTAAGGCAAGCTTTGGCAGATCCTCTCACTGATCGAACTTACCTGGCCTCTTGGTGAAATTATATTTTGATCGGATCACTTGACTATTCGAGCTGACCCATGTCAGCTAGGTAAATCAGTGTGACTGATTTAGGTGCTCCTAGACCAGCCCTTTTAATGGTCTCCCTTAAGCTAACTTGGTGAAGCCAGTGGGAGAATCATGATAAGCTGGTTCATCTGACCTCATCCTCTATATTATTTAAATCCTCTAAAATTATTAGGTCCTTAAAATGATAAAATTATGGAGATAACTAAGTCATAGCCTCCTATTAAGGTGTTTGATAATGAGTCCATTAACTCAATAATCATTGCAGACCCAAAGGCTTGGTGCTTGTTAACTAATGGAATTATCACTCATCATATGATGACTTGGAAGTATCTCTCTAATGGTGGTTAGGTGAGCCAACCAAAGTTGGGCTTAATCATTCGTTCGTTAGATACACCAAGTATGATCACATTAATGGTTGGACCTAACCGGATCCTTACAGTGGAGGCCAAAGCCTACTGATTAGGTTTCTGGGGCAAAATTAAAATTACTAGAAATTATTTAGAGAAATAATTGGTTATGAACCTACCCTTAGATGTATATGGGTTGGCCAACCAAAGTTGGGCTTGTGTGCAGTCTAAGTGGATTCTAGTACCCACTAAGAAATTAGGATAATTCCTCGAATTGGAGGTAGAGGCTACCGATTCGAATAAAATAGTGGGAGAAACCTTTTGATTAAAGTCCAAATCTTTAGGTTTAATGAATCAATTACTAATTTGGTTATGGTTCTCCTTTGTGCAAATATGGCCACTTCCCTATCGCTCCGATCATTATTGGACAATGATAAGTTGGTGGGACCCAACTTCGGTAGCTGGTATCGAAAGTTGAAGATAGTCCTGGAGCATGAATGGATCCTATATGTGATAATGGATCCTACACTTGAGGAGCCAGCTGTCAATGCACGTGGAACAGTCAGAGACACTTACCAAAAGTGGCTCAGTGACCGGACCATGGTGTGCTGTACCATGCTGGCTGCCATGAGCAACGAGTTTAGTCATAGATTCGAGATGGCTCAGTCAAAGGACATGCTTCAAGTGTTGGAGGATGCCTTTGGCACATCCGATGACGTGGAGAGGCACAAGACTAGTTGTGCCATCTTCAACATCAAAATGCGGGATGGTGTCTCTATCACTGATCATGTATTATACATGATCGAGCTGATGGAACGATTGAGCAAGCTCGGCTTTCCCTTGCATGAGCAACTTGGGAAAGATGCAATACTGAACTCACTGCCCAAGTCTTATCTCCCATTCCTCACTCATTATAGAATGACAAAGCCTGAAGTAAACTACCATGGGTTACTGGGGTTGCTTCAGAATTTTGAGAAGGATCACCAACTCCTCAAGGAGTCGGTGAACTCAATGGGAGGTTCGTCTTCTGGTTCTCGACCCTTTGAGAAAGGAAAGAAGAATAAGAAGAAGAAAGTGAAGAAGGTGCAAGTTCAGGCTGGGACATCTGTGCAGAGCCAGACCAAAAAGATCAAGCCTGATAAGAGTCTATTCTACTGGCAAGCACCCTAGATTAGATAGTGTGTCAGATATCTACTTATGGCATTGGAGGCTAGGTCATATAAACAAGAACAAAATAAACAGGTTGACTCAAGAGAAAATCTTCGAAGTCAGTGATTGTGAATCACTTCCAACCTGTGAGTCCTGTCTTCTTGGTAAAATGACCAAGTCACCTTTTACTGGAAAAGATGAGAGAGCTACTGAGCTCTTGGGCCTAATACATACTGATGTATGCAGGCCCATGAGCATCAGTGCTAGAGGTGGATATTTTTACTTCATAACTTTCACGGATGACCTATCTCGATATGGATATGTCTATCTGATAAACATAAGTCGGATTCATTTGAAATGTTCAAACGATTCCGAAATGAAGTAGAAAAATAAACTAGGAAGAGTATTAAAACTCTTCGATCTGATCGAGGAGGAGAATACCTTTCTAGTGAATTTCTCACATATCTAGGAGAGAATGGGATTCTCTCCCAATGGACTCCTCCAGGAACACCACAGCATAATGGTGTGTCTGAAAGGAGGAATCGAACTCTGTTAGACATGATCTGATCCATGATGGGTTTTGCTAGCTTGCCGATATCCTTCTAGGGATATGCACTCGAATCGGCCTGTTATCTGTTAAATAGGGTTTCAAGTAAGTCTGTAATTAAGACTCCATATGAGATATGGACGGGACGTAAGCCAGCACTTTCACACCTTAGGGTCTGGGGGTGCCCGGCCTATGTCAAACGATTAGTCACAGACAAACTTAGACCTAGGTCTGACAAATGCTCATTCATAGGGTACCCCAAAGAGATAAAAGGATATTTTTTCTACCATGCTGATGAACAAAAGGTGTTCGTCAGCCTTAAGGCAATCTTTTTAGAAAAGGAGTTCCTTGGTGAAGGAACCGTTGTCTCTAAGGTTGAACTTGATGAAGTTCAATAGGTAGAAGGACCGACACCAATAGCTGAACCTGAGTCGGATATGATTAGATCAGATCCGGAGCCCAATGTACCTGCACCATTAAGGTGATCCGATAGAGTACCGCGTCAGCCAGACAGATACTACGGTTTCTTGATTCGGGATGGTGATCCCATCGAACTTGATGAGAATAATGAGGATCCGATCACCTATATGGATGCAATGCAGAGACCTGATTCTGAGAAATGGCTTAAAGCCATGAAATTCGAAATGGAGTCCATGAAGGTCAACGATGTATGGACATTGGTTGACCCGCCTGAAGGGGTTAAACCCATTGGGTGTAAATGGGTCTTCAAAAAGAAGAGGGGCGCAGACGGAAAGGTGGAGACCTATAAAGTCCGTCTGGTCGCCAAGGGTATCATCAACGTTATGGTATTGACTATGACGAGATATTTTCCCCTGTGGTAATGCTCAAATCCATTCGGATAATGCTTGCAATAGCTGCCTATCTGGATTATGAGATCTGGCAGATGGATGTAAAGACAGCTTTTCTGAATGGAGAGCTGACCAAAGAGGTGTATATGATACAACCTGAGGGGTTTACATCCACAGATGAGTCCAAGGTGTGCAAGCTTCAGAGATCCATTTATGGATTGAAGCAAGCTTCTCGGAGTTGGAACATGCATTTTGATAAGGTGATCAAAACGTATGGCTTCATTAAGAATGGAGAAGAGTCCTGCATCTATAAATGGGCAAATGGTCCAGTTGTGGTATTCCTTGTCTTGTACGTGGATGACATTCTCTTAATCGGGAATGACATCCCCGCACTACAGGGAATAAAAGTTTGATTGTCATCACAGTTCTCCATGAAGGACTTGGGTGAAGCATCCAACATCCTAGGGATGAAGATCTATAGGGATAGATCTAAAAGGATGCTTGGTTTATCCCAGTCCATGTACATAGACACTGTACTGAAGAGGTCAGCATGGAGAATTCTAAGAAGGGCTATCTACTGATAGGCCAAAGAATTTCTCTCTCTAAGAAGGATTGTCCGACAACTCCTGAAGAGAGAGAGCGTATGAGTAGAGTCCCATATGCTTCAGCCGTGGGATCTATCATGTACGCCATGACATGTACAAGATCAGATGTGGCATACTCACTAGGAGTAGTGAGTAGATACCAATCTGATCCTGAAGAAAATCATTGAAAAGTGGTTAAAGCCATCCTTAAGTATTTGAGAAATACTAAGGACCAATGGTTGGTTTATGACGAGTCAGATCTGAAACTTGTGGGGTTCATAGACTCTAGCTTTCAATCTGACCATGATGACAGCAGAAGCTGTCGGGTTATATCTTTACTCTGAATGGTGAGCCATCTGCTAGAAGAGTTCCAAGCAGCATACTGTGGCGGACTCTGTTTGTGAAGCGGAGTACATCGCAGCATCGGATGCCGCGAAGGAAGCTGTGTGGCTGAGGAAATTCATCAACGAGCTCGGAGTAGCACCCTCCCTCGATGGTCTGGTCCTGCTCTACTGCGACAGCACTGGTGCCATAGCTTAGGCGAAGGAACCCAAAGCACATCAGCGGACGAAGCACATCTTGCATTGCTTCCACCTGGTCTGAGAGATCGTGGATCGAGGTGACGTCGACCTTCAGAAGATCGACGAAAAAGAGAACCTGGCCACCCCTTCACCAAATCCCTGGCGATAAAGGAGTTCGACAACCACAAGTCGAAGATGGGTATTAGATACTGTGCCGAGTGGCTTTAGGACAAGTGGGAGTTGTTGGAAAATATGTCCCAAAAAATCAATCGTCAAGCTGTTGACGGTTGAGAAACCAAGTATTGTAATTGATTTGTTAATAAATAAAATATATTTGGCATTTTCATCATAAGCTTTCATCTTCTAATAAACTCTGTTGTTATGATGAAGTCCTTAGGACTATTTAAATTCGATAAAGAGAGAATTTATCGATTAGTCCTTAAAACAGTTTACGACCAAATGATAGGCTGTTAATAAGGACGACAGCTTCTATCGAGCATAGGTCGCTGTAGGCCATATGGGTTGGTTGTCCTCTTAACCAAAGAGTGTGGAGATGCTGGTATGGCATACAGGTGAGATGTACTGGTACATCATCATTGAACATGACCAACTCCAGAGTATTCTGCTGTCGAGAATGTCTCTGATGGGATATAGGTATAAGTGTCCCTTAGACTTGAGATCGCCTCAGTGACTTGCAAGCAACTCACTGTGCTTTGGTACTGAACTAACTAAATTTCTAATTCAGGGATGGAAGGCTTCTGGACACAGTCAAATACTTGCGAAGTCAGAGTGTGATCGAGATGGGATTGACCACTCCAAGAGTTGGAGAAGAATGAGTCGCTGTATTTCAATTTAGCAAAACCTTGGCCAGGGTAATCCATCAGATGGATTTGATATTTTGAAATACAATGTGGACAACCTGATCAGAGTTGACAGTTGAACTCTGGGGTGTCCTATGATCATTTTGGTCAAGGGGATGAATTATATGAAAACTATATCCGCATGGATTCTAAGGATATTGTTCTACACATTCGACCTATCCGATCGTCGGGTACCATTGCTAGATGGTCACTTCTATTGGTATAAAAATTTATTCCTGTGCTACCAGTTTAGGTTTGGACCTATGAGGTCACACACATTAGAGTTCATGATCTGATCGGATGGTTGATCAATGATTAAGAATTGTTCTAGGGTTAAATGATCAATACGATTGATATTTAACCCAGTGCAAGTGTTGCAGGAGAATCGATTAGCAATTCGATTGCTAATTAGCTTAATTTGATTAAGACAATCAGCTGAGATTAAGTCTAATTAAATATTATTTAATTAGATTTGGTTTGGGCTTGATTGGATCAAGTCCAATTAGTTTATTGGATAAGCCAAGTGCAAGAAAAAACTAGTCCTAGTTCAACTAGGACTTGGGTCAATCTAATTTCTAATTTGATTAGAAAATTAAATTAGATTTAAATCTAATTTAATCTGATTAAATTAGATTCTTAATTGGGTTAAGACTTATTTTAATTAGATTGATCTAATTTTGATTTGATTTGGTTTGAGAAACCAAATTAAAACAAGTCATAAGATAGAATCCTAGTAAGACTAGGATTCTACCTTGCACCACATAAGCCTTCCCCACGCCCTCTCTCTCATTCAATGCCAATCTCCTCTTATTTTGTGTGACAAAAGCCCTCTCCCAGGTCTCTCCTACATTCACAAAAGGTCTCCTCTCTTCTTTCTTACATGGAAGGTGATTTGGATCAAATCAAAAAGGAATAAGTTTGGATTTCGAATTCTATGAGATAGAGTTTTAGAAATCCAAAACTCTTTCAATTTTGCACTGAATTTATCCAAATTTTTTTTGAAATTTTTGTAACTTTTAGGGTATACATTGTGCACCCTTTGCTAGTGATCCATGCATGAAAATAAGGAGGAGGTGCTCAAGAGTTGGGCGCCCCTTATCTTGCCATGTTTGGATAAGCCTTGACAGGTATTTGACCTAGACAAGGACTCTATCATATCTCTCTATATAAAATGATTTTCTTTATAAAATTTTTGGAGAAGATAGATATTTGAGATACCCTTGGGTCATCAAAAATTAGAGAGAAATACCTTTGGGTCGTGGAGATATAAAAGACACAAGTTAGGATGTCTAGAGAGAGAAACGAGAAGAAGAAGAGGGTCTTCTTCTAGGGTTGTTTGTTTTCATATCTTTCCTCCCTCCATCTTGGGTTTCCTGAGAGTGTCTCAGATCTGAAACTCCTCCTTCTACTTTCCATCTTTGGAAGAGTTCAAATCAAGAAGAAGGAGGCACCTGATCAACCATCAAAGAAGGATCAGCGCAGTACTAGCATACTGTGCTGATTTTCTGAAGCAGGACTTCTGATCGAGATTCGTGGGCTCGTGTGGATGACTCCTAGAGGCCGGATGCATGTGCGGCTTGCAACATCATCCTCAAGCCCGGATCAGCGAGGTTAGAACGTCTAACTTGCAAGGTAATAGATCTGATCTATTGTTTAATACATACATTAGATGTAGTATAGAAACATGTTAATATGATCAACATGTAGTTCATGCTATATTTATATATTTTAATTTCTAATTTAATGCTATGTAATAATCATGTAATAGGATCTTAGATCTAAAAATTCTCTGATTTTAGAAAATAAATTTTGATTTATTTTAGTCTTCCGCTGTATGATCTTGAAAAAAATTCAAGATCTAACCCTGAAACCCTAGATCTGGTTCCTACATCTTCTTCGGATGGTCGTCGTCCCTTTAAAAAAGAAAAAAAGAAGAAGAATAAGAAGGTGCCTGGTGCTGGGAGTCAGTCTCAGAAATTCAAGTTCAAAGATGATCAAAGTCAGACAGAGTGCTTCTTTTGCAAGAAGCAAGATCACTGGAAGAGGAATTATCCTCAGTATATCACTTTCTTTGATCCGAACAGGCCAAAGAAGAAGAAGCAATTAGTTGTTGGACAAGGTACTTATGTGATAACACCTTATAACTTCTCTCTTATAGATACAATGATCTGGATATTGGATACTGGAAGCCCTATTCATATTTGCAATTCATTACAGGGTCTTTAGGTCACTAGGAGATTTGGAGAAGGTGAGAGATTTTTGAATATTAAAGATGGAAGATCAGTTCCAGTTCTAGCTTTAGGAATCATCAAGCTTATATTCAAGTCTCAGTATATTGTTCTTAATGAGTGTCATTACTATCCTAGTTTTCTTTTAAATATTATTTCTATAGGCCTTTTGGCCAATTTAAATTATAAAATATCAATAAAAAAAACTTTTGTGATATTATTTTGAATAGTGTTATAATTTTATGTGGATAGTTGAATAATGGTATCTATATTGTATCTAAGTCTAATATAATATATATTTCAAATAAACATCCTAGAATAGATGATGTCACAGATGCCTACCTTTGGCATTATAGGCTAGGTCATATCAATAAGAACAGGATAAATAGGTTGGCTCAAGAAGAAATTCTTGATAAACACGATTATGAATCGTTACCTACCTGTGAGTCTTGTTTGCTTGGAAAGATGACCAAATCACCTTTTACTGAAAAAGGTGAATGAGCCAGTGATGTGCTAGATCTGATACATACCGATGTACGTGGACCCATGAGCATATGTGTCAGAGGAGGGTATAGCTACTTCATCACATTCACAGACGACCTATCTAGGTATGGGTACATCTACTTGATAAAATACAAGTTCGAATTGTTTGAAATGTTCAAACAGTTCCATAATAAAGTAGAGAAATAAACTAAAAAAAGTATTAAAATTTTTTGATTTGATCAGAGAGGTGAATACTTTTTCAATGAATTTCTGACATATCCAGAAGAGAATGGGATTCTCTCCCAATGAATCCCTCCAGGGATACCACAGCATAATGCATCTTAAAAAGGAAGAATCGAACTTTGTTGGACATGGTTCGATCCATGATGAGGTTTGCAACTCTATCGATCTCTTTTTGGGGATATGCATGTGAAACAGCCTGTCTTGTGCTCAATAATGTTTCAAGTAAGTCAGTTAATAAGACATCATATGGGATATGGTCAGGACGTAGGCCGAACTTCTCTTACTTTAGGGTCTGGGGGTGTCCAGCTTATGTTAAATGGTTACAAACTGACAAGTTCAATTTGATGAGATCAAACCTGGAGCCCAATGAACAAACATCCTTAAGATGATCCGGTAGAGAACCGCATCAGCCGAACAGATACTTAAGTTTTTTTATCCAAAATGGGGATCCTGTCGAACTTGATGAGAACGATGAGGATCCGATCACCTACATGGATGCAATACAGAGATCTGACTCTGATAAATAGCTTGAAACTATGAGATCCGAAATAGAGTCTATAAAGGTCAATGATGCATGGACATTAGTTGACCCACCTGAAGGGGTAAAGCCCATAGGGTGTAAGTGGGTCTTCAAGAGGAAGAGGGGCACAGATGGGAAGGTGAAGATCTATAAAGCTCATTTGGTTACTAAGAATTATTGTCAACATTATGGTATTGACTATAACGAGATATTTTTTTTGTGGCAATGCTCAAATCTATTCGGATCATGCTTGCGATAGAGCATATCTGGACTATGAAGTCTGACAAATGGATGTGAAGACAGCTTTCCTAAATAGAGAGCTAAACGAAGAGGTGTATATGATACAACCTGAAGGGTCATCTACAGATGAGTCCAAGATGTGCAAGCTTCATAGATCCATTTATGGATTGAAGCAAGCATCTCAGAGTTGGAACATACATTTTGATAAGGTGATCAGAATATATGGCTTCATTAGGAATGGAGAGGAACTATGTATATATAAGTGGGCAAATGATTCGATAATTATATTTCTTGTGTTGTATATGGATGACATTCTCTTAATCGAAAATGATGTCCTTGCATTACACAGAATAAAAGTGTGGCTGTCGTCACAATTCTTCATGAAGGATCTGGGAGAAGTAGCCTACATTATAGGGATGAAGATCTATAGAGATAAATCTAAGAGGCTACTCGGGCTCTCCCAATCCACGTACATAAATACTATACTGAAATGATTCAGTATGGAGAATTTTAAGAAAGGCTATCTTTCGATAGGCTACAAAATTTTTCTTTCGAAAGAAGATTGTCCGACAACTCCTCAAGAGAGAGAGCGTATGAGTAGAGTTTCATATGCTTCAGCAGTAGATTCTATTATGTATGCCATGACATGTTCGAGACCAGATGTGGCATACTCATTAGGGATAGTGAGTAGATACCAGTCTGATCAAGGAGAAAACCACTGGAAGATCGTAAAGACCATTCTTAAGTATTTAAGAAATACTAAAGATCAGTGGCTTGTGTATGGTGAAACTGATTTGAAACTTATGGGGTTCACCGACTCTAGCTTTCAGTCAGACCATGACGATAGTAAGAGTGTGTCAGGTTATATTTTTATCCTAAATGGTGGAGCAATTTGCTGAAAAAGTTCTAAGCACAATACTATGGTAGACTCTGTTTGTGAAGTAAAGTATATCGCGGCATTCGATGCTGTGAAAGAAGCTATATGGTTGTGAAATTTTATCGACGAGCTCGAAGTGGCACCCTTCGTTGATAGCCCTATTTTGTTATACTGCAACAATACCGGAGCCATTGCTCATGCCAAGGAGCCGAGATCCCATCAACGCACCAAATATGTTCTGCACCGCTATCACCTTATCCGGGAGATTGTGGACCGAGGTGACATCGACCTTTAGAAGATCCATGGAAGAAAGAACCTGGCCGACCCATTTACTAAAGCTCTCAAAATTAAAGAGTTTGATGACCACAAATCGAAGGTGGGTATACGATACTATACTGATTGACTTTAGTCCAAGTGGGAGTTGTTGGAAAATGTATCCCAAAGTCAATCGTTAGACGATTGTGCTCATCTTGTAAATTATATATAAATTTTTATTAATAAAAATTATTTGATATGTTCATTACAAATTGACCATCTTTGAACTCCTGTGTTGTAATGAAGTCCTTAAGATTACATATATTAATCGATAAAGGAGGATTTGTCATTAAGTCCTTAAAATTATTCGTGACCAAATGATACACTATTACTAGGATGATAGTGATATCAAGTGTAGGTCATTGTGTGCCATATGAATTGATTGTCCTCTTAACCAAGGAGTGTGGAGACACTGTTATGGCATGCAGATGGAATGTAGGAGTACATTCGCATCGAACATGACCATGATACTTGATTATTTATGATGAAACTATTTTCATCATAAATAGTTAAAAAATAAAAAAATAAAAAATTTACTAATTATTTATGATAAATTTTTTTATCATAAATAAAAGCTTTTTACAATGAAAAAAATTATCATAAATATTTTATTATTTTTGATGAAAATTTTTTATCACTAATAGCTAAAAAATCAAAAATTAAAAAAAATAAAAGTTGATTATTATTTATGATAAAATTTTTTATCATAAATAAATTATTTTTATGATGAAAAAAGAGCTTTCATCATAAATATTAGATTATTCATGATGAAATTATTTTTTTCATAAATACTTAAAAAAAATCAAAAGTTGCTTATTATTTACGATAAAATTTTTTATCATAAATAATGATTATTTATGATAAAATTTTTATTTTCATCATAAATATATTTATTTATGATGAAAATATTTTTATCATCAATATGTAAAAAAATTAGAACTTTAAAAAAATCATAAAATTTAAATTTTTGATTTTGTATAAGATAATTGCACTTATTTTTTGAAGCAGCTGTATACATCTTTTGCTCTTTTATATGCTAAAGAAGCAAATATAAATTATGATCCAGATCGAACTTTTTGCATAAAATAATCATATAAAAGTGGGTGATATTCACGGATTAGAATAAATAGATCTTTTTGAATGAAATGAGCTATACATTTACTTGCGACGTAAAATTTATCTGTTCATCGCTATCACTATTACTAGTGATATCAATGAATCTTTCTGATAGAGTGTCTATCTTAAGCTACATGAAAGGAGCATCTTTTTATATAGAAACTATATAGTTAAGTAGTGCATTATAGCATGACTTCCACGATCTCGAAAGATACCATGCTTTCCACATCGATCGATGCTCAAATGTATCTCTATAGGAGTTTCAATTATGAGAAGATAAACAATATGAGCACTCATCTTTCTAGCAATGTAAAGCATAAATATAAGCTTATGCTTTATAACACAACTTGCACTACCCACAGATCTACTTTGATTCTGGTTAATTGCTAGATCTTTGATGCTCACATAATTTTTGATGAATTTCTTAAGCTCGATCCTTACATGAATGTAATATATGAGTTTCTGGACCTCTAACTTTTTATCTCTATCCTATCCTCTAAATCTCAATCTTGATAGATTTCTCTCGTGATCTCAAAATTGCTGCGATATTCTCGTACTCTGACTTTTGGAATGAGGACTCCAAGAAGAAGATGAGCTCCTTGGAGATCGAAGACCTTAAAGCTATTGATCTCCTATAGTATCCATTCTATTGCGAAAGTCGAAGAGTTATTTTTATAACAATTATTAACGATATAAATTAAATTTTTCATTGAAATTATATTTTTTATGTACATAATTTTTTTTTCGAGAGAAAAATTTTTTTAGAGAGAAAAATCATAAATTAACTATTTATATAATTTTTTTTGATTAATAGTAAATTAATCTTTTTGATGAAATTATTTAAAAAAAAATTTTAGACCAAAAATTTTTTAGATTAAAAAAATTAATTTTATTTTTCATTATGAATATTTTTTTAATGTCATTTTTATTGTTAAATTTTTTGGATGAAAAATTTTTTTAGTGAAAAAAATCTAAAATTTATTTTTTATAAAATTATTATTGGAAAGATATTTAATTATTAGTGATGTAAAATAAATTTTTATTATAAATAGTCTTTAAATTGTTTTATCAATTTTTTTAAAAAAAATATGTTTATGATATAAATATATTTGTCATCGATAATTATATTTTAAAAATATTATTTTAATCAATTTTTATGAATAAAAAATTTATTAATTGAAAAAAATTATTAGCAATGAAAATTATTTTCATCAAAAAACTATTTTAAAAATAATTTTTTTTATTTTTTGAAGGAAAAATTATTACAAGAAAAAAAAATTTTGGTAATATTTATTAGCAATGAAAATCAAATTTTTATTGCTAATAAAGCTATTAATGATGAATTTTTTTCATCATCAATAATTTATTTTTGAGCAAAATTTTTTTAGAAGAAAAATTTTTTTAGTGAAAAATTTTTTTTGACAAAAATTATTGAGAACAAAAGTCAAAATTTTATTGCAAATAAATTTATTAATGATGAAATTTTTTTTTTATCATCAATAACTTTTTTTGGATGAAATTTTTTAGAGAAAAAAATTTTTTTGTAAAAAATTTTTTTTGATAAAAATTATTAATGATGAAAATAATTTTTTATTACGAATAATAGTATTAGCGATGAAAATTTTTATCGCTAATAGTTCTGTATTTAATGCACGTCATATTATTAGCGATGAAAATTTTTGTTGCTAATAATTTTGTATTTAATGCACGTCTATTTTAGCGATGAAAATTTTTATCGCTAATAGTTTTGCATTTAATGCACATCATATTATTAGCAATGAAAATTTTTATCGCTAATAATTCTATATTTAATGCACGTCAATTCGATATTCTTTCATGCGAAACCCTCTTCTTTCCCCCCTCTCTCTCTCCTCTCCCCTCTCCCCTCTCCTCTCTCCAACCAAGATCTCCTTCTCCCCTCTCCCTCTCCGAGCTCTCCCCCCCTCTCTTCCCGCTGGTGAGTGCCTCTCCTCCATCGCCACTGTCATTGTCGTTCGCCATCCACCAGAGGTAAGGTTACTTTCAATCCTTTTTTTTTGGTTGATCGAGCCATCGGGGGTGGAGAGGGGGCTGTGGGTAGCCAGGGGCGACATGGGGGTGGGGTTGGGGTCGGGGGTTGGTTGGGGGTGACACGAGGGTGAAGAGGGGGCCATGGGCAGTCGGGGGTGACACTGGGCAGGGGAGGGGGTCGGCCGGTAGAGATGGGGTCAGGAGGCGGCCGGAGGTGACATGGGGGTGGGGAGGGGTCCGTGGGCGATTGAGGGTGATATGAGGCTAGAGAGGGGGTCGATCGATGGAGATGGGGTCGGGGGGTGGTCGGGGGCAACACGGGGGTGGAAAGGGGTCTGTGGGCGATCGGAGGTGACACGGGGTTGGGGAAGGGGTCGACCAGTGGAGATGGGGTCGGGGGACGATCGGGGGTGACATGGGGGCGAAGAGGGGGCCGTGGGCAATCGGAGAGGGGGCCGTGGGCAGCCCGGGAGGGGGTCGGCCGGGGAGGGGTGGGTGACGGCGGGGAGGGAGGAAAGGAAAAGGGAAACGATGGAGAAAAAAAGAAAAAAAATAAAAAAATAAAAATAAATAAAATATTAATCAAAAATTTTATTATTTGATTAATAAAAATAAAATCTAAATCATGATCCAAATTAGATCGAGGTCGGGATCCGGATCGAGATCTCGATTCAGATTGGGATCCAGATCGAGATCTGATCAGGATCTTAGTTGGGATTCGGGTCATGGGGGGTTAGAGAGGGCAACGGCACCACGGGAGGTGGGTCGCGAGGGGTGGGTGACGGCAGCGGCATTGCGAGAGTAGAGGTCGTGGGGGTCGAGTCCGAGCGGTGCGGGTTAGGTGACGTCGCCGGCACCATGGGAGCGGGGGCCGTGGGTGGTCGAGTTCGAAGATCGTTTAAGAAAAAAAAATTAAAAAAAATATTTTTAGGTAAAAAATATTTTAAAAAAAATAAAAAATCATTTATTATTTTTAGATAAAAATATTTTAGAAAAAATAAAAAATTATTGGGCTCTCGAGATTAGATTTCGTGTTATTATTTTGCATTAATATTATTTTACATGCTCAACTACTTATAATTTATTTTATATTTGTTGTATAAATTTTTTAGTATTACTATTGAAATTTATAATTTTTTTTGTTCCACTAGCACAATGCACATTACTTTTGCTTATTACAATTTAATTATTTTATGTACTATTTTGTATGCTTTTACTTATTATAATTAAATATAAAAAAAATTATTTTAAGAAAACTCTATTAAAATTTTTGATGAAAGAATTTTAATACAGAGTTACTCTTTTTTGATAAATTAGAAATCTATCTTTGAATGTATGTTCAGAGATGGTAGTTAAATTGTATTGAGCCATAGATTTTCATTCAAGAGTCAATCTTGATCGAGATCGACTCTTGGATATCCCGTATTCAAGCTTTTTAAAAAAATAATAATCTTATTATTATTAATAATTGATATTTTATTTTATTATATGATACTCAGTAATTATCTGTCCACTGTTCTCCAGATATATGGTGGATAGGATGTGTAGGCACCATATTCACGTTGTATACTTGAAGAACCATAGAGAGATACTATCAAAATTTTCATAATAATGAAATAAAATATTGATTAATAACAATAATAAGATTATTATTTTTTTAAAAAGGATAGGGCCATACCTGTTAGTAATAATTTAAAATGGATAGGATCATATATTTTTGCTTCATTAAATTTTTGCTTCATTAAATTGGTGAAAGGAGATTTTTGTTTTACTATTCAATCTGTGTTCTTTAATATATGCTGTTTTGTATAAAATAATCTGTGTCCAGATCCAGATCGAAATTTGATCCAAAGTCCCAATCGAGATTCAATCTGAAATCCAAATCGAGATCCAGCTCGATGAATACCACTGAAATTTTTTTGTTGTTAATGGTTTTTGTGTTTATTATTAGATAGATATCAATAAAAGTTGGATAAATACTAGAGATATTTTTTTACCTGAATATCAAAAAAATATTCGAGATTTTATGGACTTTGCACGATATAAGGCTGACAGTACTAGTCGGATAAAGTATCTGTTGGGTATAAAATACCCACAGCCGAAGTCCTCAGTGGAATCGACTACACGACAATTTCGCCCGGGCTCCTACGGGAGCCGGGCTCCGTCACCAAGAACTCCAACAACTTCAGCCGCGAGAAGACTCTGCCCGGACTCCTACGGGAGCCGAGCTCCACCGCCGACATCGACTACAGGACAGCTCCGCCCGGACTCCTATGGGAGTCGGGCTCCGTCCTCAGCATCAACTGCTGGTAGGCCTCGATCGGACTCCTACGGGAGCCGGACCTCCCCTCTGACTTTAATTGCAGGGAGACTTCGCCCGAACTCTTATGGAAGCCGGGCTTCATCCTCGACGCCAACAACTTCAGTCGTGAGAAGACTCCGCCCGGACTCCTACGGGAGCCGGGCTCCGCCGCCGACATCGACTACAGGACAGCTCCGCCCGGACTCCTACGGGAGTCGGGCTCCGTCCTCAGCATCAACCGCTGGTAGGCCTCGACCGGACTCCTACGGGAGCCGAACCTCCCCTCTGACTTTAATTGCAGGGAGACTTCGCCCGGACTCTTATGGGAGCCGGGCTTCATCCTCGACGCCAACAACTACAGCCGCAAGCAGACTTCGCCCTAACTCCTACGGGAGCCGGACTTCGCCTTTAACCTTGACTGCAGGAAAACTTCGCCCGGACTCCGACGGGAGCCGAGCTTCATTCTCGACAACTCCTACCGTAAGACAGACTGCGTCTGGACTCCTACGGGAGCCGGACTCCGCCAATAATTTCGATAGCAAGCAGACTCCGCTCGGACTCCCGTGGGAGCCGGGCTCCATCCTCAACGTCAACTGCTGGTAAGCCTTGTCCGGACTCCGACAGGAGCCGGACTTCGCCTTTAACCTTGATTGCAGGGAGACTTCGCCCGGACTCCGATGGGAGCCGAGCTTCATTCTCGACAACTCCTACCGCAAGACAGACTGCGTCCGGACTCCTACGGGAGCCGGACTCCGCCAATAATTTCGGCAGCAAGCAGACTCCGCCCGGACTCCCGCGGGAGCCGGGCTCCATCCTCAACGTCAACTGCTGGTAAGCCTTGTCCGGACTCCGACAGGAGCCAGACTTCGCCTTTAACCTTGATTGCAGGAAGACTTCGCCCGGACTCCTACGGGAGCCGGGTTCCGCCCGCAACTTCAGCTCCGAGAGGGTTCCGCCCGGACTCCCACGGAAGCCGGGCTCCACCCACGACCCCAACTGCAAGGAGGACTCTGCCCGGACCTCTACAGAGGCCGGACTCCGACCGCTGCCGAGCTTCAACCGACAGATCCGCGCCCCCTGGCAGGTCACAATAACAACCATGATCCTGTTCCACTTCCTGTAGTGGATTCCGTGCGGCTCCATCACTCCCTACGGCGGACCCATTACTCTCTGACAGACTGTGTCAACGGCCACGATTCTGCTCTGCTCCCTGCGGCAGGTGCTGCGCGACTCCACTACTCCCTGACAACTAGCGGCAACGGACGCCGCTCCACCACCTGCAGCAGGCTCTACGTGGCAGGCCATAGCAATAGCCACGGGTCTACTCCACTACCCTTCGCAATAAATTCCCCTGACCATGGGCGGCCCACTACCAGACGGTTACAAATGTCGCCATCAATCCGTTGCCTCCTCCACCTATAAAAGGGGGACCCAGATACGTTATTCTATAAGCTCATTTCTTATCTCAAAACTCTGCTAAATTCTTCGTTCGAGCACTCCATTCTTGTTGAGGCAGAGAACTGACTTGAGCGTCGGAGGGTCTTGTCAGAGCAACCCCACCTCCGGTTTAGACTTCCTTTGCAGGTCCCGGCGGCGACCGCGGCTTCCCCAACTCCAGCTTCTCCGGCGCAAGCAGATTTTTGCACCAACAGGATTGGCGCTAGAGGAAGGGCCTGAACCTTCGCAGTACCCTTGTTCTTAAAGGAGCGCTCAACGGATCCGCTTTCGGCCACCTTTTCCGGCACCCAATCCTCCTTCCCTCATCTGATGCCTTCTCGCGAGGTCTCTGTACAACTACCTCCGGCTATGGTCGCCGATAAGGGGTGGCCGGATGACCGGTCTCTGTCAGATTCCGTCAACGTCATCTCGGGGGAATCCCGGCGGGAGGCAATCAGCACACCAGCTGCATCCCCCAAGCGGCAAAAGGTTGAAGAACCCATAACCTTCACCGAAAAAGACACCCAAGGAGTCCAATTTCCTCATAACGACGCGGTCGTAGTTTCCTTGAATATAGCGAATTACGACGTCCGTCGCATTCTTGTCGACAACGGAAGTTTGGCTGACATCTTGTTCTACGACGCCTTTTCAAGAATGTCCACTCTTAGCGGTCATTTGAGACCGATTTGCTCCCCCTTGATAGGGTTTACCGGTGACGCCGTTCCGACGAAGGGAATGATAGCTCTGATTGTGACCGCGGGTCAGTGTCCAAAGCAGTCCAGAGCTCTGGTGAATTTCCTGGTGGTAAAGGCACCATCTGCCTACAATGCGATCCTTGGCCGACCTGGCCTCAATGCCCTCAGAGCTGTCGTTTCAACCTACCATTTGAAATTGAAGTTCCCCACCAACCAGGGGATCGGAGAGGTCCGGGGAGACCAAGCCCTGGCCAGACACTGCTACAACATCGTCTTGCAAAGAAGCGATCAAGCGGACCTCTGTCCGATCGATGGATTGGATACTCGCGATGACCTCATTGAAGAGAGGGGCGGTCCAATCGAAGATCTAATACCAATCCCTTTGAATGACGGGAACACGGAGCTTGTGGTGTTAATTGGCTCCAACTTGGGGGAGGAGTTGCGGATGCATCTCGTTGATTTCCTCCGAAGGAATGCGGACGTTTTCGCGTGGGTCCCGGCGGATATGCCGGGGATTGACACAGAAGTCATGGAACATCATCTAGCAGTCGACCCGAAACATCGGCCGACAAAAGAAAAAATCCGGAGTCATGCCCCGGAGAGGCAGGAGGCGATAGCCGAGGAAGTGGATAAGCTTCTCAAGGTCGGATTTATTAAGGAAGTCAATTATCCTGAGTGGATCTCCAATGTTGTTTTGGTCAAGAAAGCAAACGGCAAGTGGAGGATGTGTATAGACTTCAAAAAGCTGAATAAGGCTTGTCCAAAGGACAGCTACCCCCTTCTCAGGATCGACCAACTGGTGGACGCTACCTCAGGCCATGAGCTCCTCACTTTTATGGACGCGTTCTCCGCTATAATCAGATTAGAATGGCATCGGAAGATGAAGAAAAGACAGCTTTCATCACTAATCGTGGCCTTTACTGCTACAGGATCATGCCATTCGGCCTCAAGAATGCGGGCGCAACCTACCAACGACTGGTGAACAAAATCTTCAAAGAGCAGATCAGCCAAAACATGGAGGTTTACGTGGACGATATGCTTGTAAAAAGCAGGTCTTCCAGAAATCATGTCGCCGACCTCGAGGAAACCTTTGACGCTCTTCGAAAGTATAGAATGAAGCTGAACCCAACCAAATACGCTTTTGGGGTAACCTCAGGAAAGTTCCTGGCTTCATGGTATCGGGGCGCGGGATTGAGGCCAATCCAGAGAAAATTCACGCCATCCAAGAGATGACCGCCCCAAGGTCGATCAAGGAGGTTCAGTGCCTCACAGGAAGGATAGCGGCTCTTAATCGCTTTGTCGCAAGGTCAGCCGAACGATGTTTGCCCTTCTTTCAAACCCTCAAGCAGTCGAAGAACTTCTGTTGGACCTCTGAATGCCAACAGGCGTTCGAAGAATTAAAAAGCTACCTTAGCTCACCCCCGCTGCTAGCGAAGCCCGAACCTGGGGAGGAACTATTTTTGTACCTGACGGTCTCTCCCACGGCCCTCGCAGCTGTCCTTGTCAAAGAAGAAATGAAAGTCCAGCGACCGATCTACTACATTAGCCGCGCGTTGAGGGACGCCGAGACCAGGTACACTAAATTAGAAAAACTGACCTACGCCTTGTTGGTTGCAGCTCGGAGACTCCGACCTTACTTTCAAGGGCACACTGTGACGCTACTCACCGATCAACCGATCAAGGCGGTCTTGCACCGAGTTGATACCTCCGGAAGGATGGCAAAATGGGCGATCGAGCTCACGGAATTTGACATCAACTACAGACCTAGACCGCAGTAAAGGCCCAAATATTGGCAGATTTCATTGTAGAGTGCACCATCCCAGAGGAGGCCGAACCTGAGCAAAGCAGAGTTGACAACCTGAAGTCTCAACCGAACTCCCCCAACGAAGAAGCCAATCCCTCCGATTGCTTTTGGACCCTCTATGTGGATGGGTCTTCCAACATGGCAGGCGTGGGTGCAGGCCTGATCTTGGTCAGCCCGGAGGGAGTCATCGCGGAGTACGCTCTGCGTTTTGAGTTTCCCGCAACAAATAATGGAGCGGAATATGAGGCTCTGATTGCAGGATTAAGGATCGCCAAAGAGCTGGGAATAGGTCAACTCCAGGTGCACAGCGATTCCCAACTTGTGGTGGGACAAGTCAGCGGGAGTTATGAAGCGCGGGAAGACAGTATGGCCAGGTACCTTGAGAAAGTGAAGGAGCTTACCCCCGCCTTTAGCAACTTCGACATTAGGCAAATTCCAAGGTCGGAGAATACCAGAGCCGACCTTCTCTCCAAGCTGGCCACGTCGGCTCCGACCGAATTGCCCAAAGGCGTCCTCTTTGAAGTTCTAAAACATCCGAGTACAGAAGAATCACGGCCTGTAATGGAGATCGACCACGAGCCCAGCTGGGTCGACCCGCTGATGACCTATCTTAGAGATGGAGTTCTTCCCCGGGATGCGAAGGAGGCTTGGAAGCTCCGAAATCAAGCCTCCCATTACATCCTTTATGAGGGCAAATTGTACAAAAGATCATACTCCTTGCCCCTCTTAAGGTGCCTCCGGCCCTCGAAAGCTGACTACGCTTTATGGGAAGTACACGAGGGAGCTTGCGGAAACCATTTGGGTGCCAGATCTTTATCCCACAAGCTACTCCGCCAAGGGTATTACTGGCCAACGATGCATCATGATTCGATTGAATATGTCAAAAAGTGTGATCGATGCCAGAGATACGCCAACATCCAGAGATAGCCCACCACTGAGCTCACACCCCTAAGTGCCCCATGGCCTTTTGCACAATGGGGGATGGACATCCTTGGCCCCTTTCTCATGGCGTCTGGGCAAAGGAAGTTCCTCCTTGTGGTGATTGACTACTTCACCAAATGGGTTGAAGCTGAACCACTGGCAAAAATCACAGAAGCAAAAGTATAAGATTTCGTCTGGAAGTCAATTGTGTGCAGGTTCGGTCTGCCTAGAACCCTAATCACTGATAACGGACGGTAATTCGTGGGAGCAAGATTCGCCGAATTCTGTGAAGATCTAAACATCTCCCACAACTTCACATCAGTAGCCTATTCTCAGGCGAACGACGAAGCTGAGGTAACCAATAGAACTCTTTTGCAGGGAATTAAGACAAGGCTTGAAAAAGCAAAAGGAACTTGGGTGGACGAGCTTTATCACGTGCTATGGGCGTATCGAACTACCCAGAGGTTACCTACAGGGGAGACTCCCTTTGCTTTAGCCTTTGGTACGGAAGCCATCATCCCGATCGAGCTTAAACTCCCGTCGGCACGAGTCGTGGCATTCGATGAACCCCAAAATGCACAAAGTCTTAGAGCCAATCTCGACCTGCTGGAAGAGAGACAGGAGATTGCTCAGGTTCGAATGGCAGCCTACAGACAGAAAGTTGCTCGATATTACAACGCCCGGGTCAAGAACAAAGCCTTTAAAGCAGGAGATCTAGTGCTACGACGAGCTGCTGTCTCGCAACCTCAAGACCGAGGGAAGCTCGCCCCAAACTGGGAGGGTCCTTATGAAGTCAAAGAAGTGGTTCGGCCCGGAACTTATTATCTTAAGGAGCTCGGAGGAGCCGACCTCCCCGATCGTGGAGCTCAGAAAACTTACGGATGTACTACCAGTGACTTCGTTTTAATCGAAAATTGCATACCCATGTGTCTTTGGACAATTCAAGCAAACTGTATCAAAAACAAAAGGGCAATCTCATAAAGTCGAAGACCCGATTCCTTTTAGACCGGATGGGGGGAGAGGCCTTACAACGCCCATATGTGCCCCCACAGCCCTGTTAGGGACAGGAGGAGAACCTCGCCCTAACTTGAGCAAAGTCGAAGGCCCGGTTCTTTTAGACCGGATGGGGGGAGAGGCCTTACAACGCCCATATGTGCCCCCACAGCCCTGTTAGGGACAGGAGGAGAACCTCGCCCTAACTTGAGCAAAGTCGAAGGCCCGGTTCCTTTTAGACCGGATGGGGGAGAGGCCTTACAACGCCCATATGTGCCCCCACAGCCCTGTTAGGGACAGGAGGAGAACCTCGCCCTAACTTGAGCAAAGTCGAAGGCCCGGTTCCTTTTAGACCGGATGGGGGGAGAGGCCTTACAACGCCCATATGTGCCCCCACAGCCCTGTTAGGGATAGGAGGAGAACACTCGCCCTAACTTGAGCAAAGTCGAAGGCCCGATCCTTTTAGACCGGGTGGGGGAAGGCCCTGCAACGCCCATATGCGCCCCCCAAGAGGAAAATCTTGCCCTAACTTAAGCTATTTCGACCGATGGTAAGACCAGCCCGGACTCCTACGGGAGCCGGGCTCCAATCGCCGACATCAACTACAGGACAACCCCGCCCGGACTCCTACGGGAGCCGGGCTCTGCTGACAACAGCAACTGTCGATAAGCCTTGTCCGGACTTCTACGGGAGCCAGACTCTGCCTATGACTTTGATTGCAGAAAGACTTCACCCTGACTCCTACAGGAGCCGGCTCTGTCCACGACGCCAAGGAAGGCTCCACCCGGACTCCTACGAGAGCCGGGCTCCGCCACAACTCCAACTTCAGGAGGGATTCTCCGTTCGGACTCCCAAGGGAGCCGAACTCAGCTTCGACTTCAGCGGAGAAAAAACTCCAAGCAAAAAAGGAAAGCAAACAGTGCCCGAGGGCAACGGAAGCTCGGATCCCCGAATTCAAGTCCTAGGAGGGACCTCGGGCCCGAATGGCCCCAAGCGAACCTGCAGCCATCAACGGAATGACAATTAGGTATCTTCGAACGGCGTAAAAGCCAAAAAGGAGCTCGGCAAATGACAACCCTACATGAATAGAAGAGGTCGTCGATGACCTTGGGACGACGTAAAAAAGAAAAGAAGAAGAGAAGGAAGAAAGAGGAAAGGAAAATGAAGAAGTTCGACAGACAACTATTTAATGCGAGATGCAGACGAGGTAACAAAATCGTCTTTTCATTTAACAAGAATATACGTTACAAGACCCGGTGGGTGAAAAAAAAAAAAAAAAAAGAGAAGAAGATACATATCATCGCAAGCCTCGCGAACACGGTTCGGGAAGGATGAACCGGAGGCCGCACCGAGCTGCAAACTCCTCTTCCCATCTCTGTCCTTCTCAGCCGCATTCTCCAGTGCGTGTAACAGCTCTCGCCCCACCTCGCTTCGCTCTATCTCCGAAGTCCCAACCCTAGAGAGAAAAGGGTGGGATAGATCCCCGGGGGCGGTAAGGGCAACGGCGGCAGTGACGAAGACCTGTTTCAAGAAGAACCGGAGTCACCTTGGATGCAGCGGTGATGCCAGAGATACACTCCATCTCCGAATGTTCCACGACAGCCGCCACCCAAAATGCTCCGCGAGGTCGGCATGCGCTACTTCCACCATCCCCGCAACAAGTTCCACTGCCCCACCATCAACACCGACCGCTTCTGATCCCTCGGCCCCGACGGTATCAAGGATCCCGCCATAGCTTGTGACGACAGCTCTGCCCTCTTGACCGGTGTCACCCCGCCTTGCTGCTCCAAAATTCTCGGGCAGAATAACTTCACCGGCTGCCCCCGTTATTAAACCCCTGTTGTTGAAGGAATTCTTCCTTGAGCCCCCTTTAAAGCGACGGAGATTCTCACCGACCGCCGTTCTCCTCCTCTCCTTCCTCCAAGCCCTAAACATCCCTTCAAGAATGGCTTCCGGGGTAGAGGACATGGCGTGGAAACCCTCGGAGAAGAATTGGGGAGCTGAAGAAGGCAAGGACTGGTGCGAGGGAGTAGCTGAGTAGCTAAGCTCTCGGGCAAAAGAAAGGCACCATCCTATCGGCAAATGAAGCCATGAAGGGAGATTAGGGGGTTTAAATAGCCGACAGATCTTAACGCAGTTATGACGGCGGATGTTCCTGGGCCAACTGGTGTGTGCCACGTGTTGCGCATGTCCCCCTCATCGCTATCGAGGGTTGACCGTTCACAAATTCCCGTGGCACGATGCTTGGGATCGCGTTCCGACGGAGGTTCCGAAAAGACTCTTCAGGTCACCTTCATCGGAAAGCGGGCTTTGACGTGCACACATTAAATGCTAAAATATCTGGGGGCGGCAGTGCGCAGGATTCGAAGGGACGGTTTCGGCTGTGCCCATCTCTCTCTCTCTGTACTTCCTTCGTTTGAAATTCAAACTCGGAAGTAGGGGGACTGGTGTTGGATATAAAATACACACAGCCGAAGTCCTCAGTGGAATCGACTACACGACAACTTCGCCCGGGCTCCTACGGGAGCCGGGCTCCATCACCAAGAACTCCAACAACTTCAGCCGTGAGAAGACTCCGCCCGGACTCTTACGGGAGCCGGGCTCCGTCGCCGACATCGACTACAGGACAGCTCCGCCCGGACTCCTACGGGAGTCGGGCTCCGTCCTCAGCATCAACCGCTGGTAGGCCTCGACCGGACTCCTACGGGAGCCGGACCTCCCCTCTGACTTTAATTGCAGGGAGACTTCGCCCGGACTCTTATGGGAGCCGGCTTCATCCTCGACGCCAACAACTTCAACCGCGAGAAGACTCCGCCCGGACTCCTACGGAGCCGGGCTCCGCCGCCGACATCGACTACAGGACAGCTCCGCCGGACTCCTACGGGAGTCGGGCTCCGTCCTCAGCATCAACCGCTGGTAGGCCTCGATCGGACTCCTACGAGAGCCGGACCTCCCCTCTGACTTTAATTGCAGGGAGACTTCGCCCGGACTCTTATAGGAGTCGGGCTTCATCCTCGACGCCAACAACTGCAGCCGCAAGCAGACTTTGCCTGACTCCTACGGGAGTCGGGCTCTGCCGACATCGACTACAGGACAGCTCCGCCCGGACTCCTACGGGAGTCGGGCTCCATCCTCAGCATCAACCGCTGGTAGCTCTCGACCGGACTCCTACGGGAGCCGGACCTCTCCTCTGACTTTAATTGCAGGGAGACTTCGCCCGGACTCTTATGGGAGCCGGGCTTCATCCTCGACGCCAACAACTTCAGCCGCAAGAAGACTCCGCCCGGACTCCTACGGGAGCCGGGCTCCGCCGCCGACATCGACTACAGGACAGCTCCGCCCGAACTCCTACGGGAGTCGGGCTCCGTCCTCAGCATCAACCGCTGGTAGGCCTCGTCCGGACTCCTACGGGAGCCGGACCTCCCCTCTGACTTTAATTGCAGGGAGACTTCGCCCGGACTCTTATGGGAGCCGGGCTTCATCCTCGACGCCAACAACTGCAGCCGCAAGCAGACTTCGCCTAGACTCCTACGGGAGCCGGGCTCCACCGCCGACAGCGACTACAGGACAGCTTCGCTCGGACTCCTACGGGAGCCGGGCTCCGTCCTCAGCGTCAACTGCTGGTAAGCCCCGTCCGGACTCCTACGGGAGCCGGACTTCGCCTTTAACCTTGACTGCAGGAAAACTTCGCCCGGACTCCGACGGGAGCCGAGCTTCATTCTCGACAACTCCTACCGCAAGACAGACTGCGTTCGGACTCCTACGGGAGTCGGACTCCGCCAATAATTTTGGCAGCAAGCAGACTCTGCCCGGACTCCCGCGGGAGCCGGGCTCCGTCCTCAATGTCAACTGCTGGTAAGCCTTGTCCGGACTCCGACAGGAGCCGGACTTCGCCTTTAACCTTGATTGCAGGGAGACTTCGCCCGGACTCCGACGGGAGCCGAGCTTCATTCTCGACAACTCCTACCGCAAGACAGACTGCGTCCGGACTCCTACGGGAGCCGGACTCCGCCAATAATTTCGACAGCAAGCAGACTCCGCCCGGACTCCCGCGGGAGCCGGGCTCTGTCCTCAACGTCAACTGCTGGTAAGCCTTGTCCGGACTCCGACAGGAGCCGGACTTCGCCTTTAACCTTGATTGCAGGAAGACTTCGCCCGGACTCTTACGGGAGCCGGGTTCCGCCCGCAACTTCAGCTCCGAGAGGGTTCCGCCCGGACTCCCACGGAAGCCGGCTCCACCCACGACCCCAACTGCAAGGAGGACTCCGCTTGGACCTCTACAGAGGCTGGACTCCGACCGCTGCCGAGCTTCAACCGACAGATCCGCGCCCCCTGGCAGGTCACAATAACAACCATGATCCTGTTCCACTTTCTGTAGCAGATTCCGCACGGCTCCATCACTCCCTGCGGCAGACCCATTACTCTCTGACAGACTGTGTCAACGGCCACGATTCTGCTCCGCTCCCTGCGCAGGTGCTGCGCGACTCCACTACTCCCTAACAACTAGCGGCAACGGACGCCGCTCCACCACCTGCAACAGGCTCTACGTGGCAGGCCATAGCAATAGCCACGGGTCTACTCCACTACCCTTCGCAATAAATTCCCCTGACCATGGGCGGCCCACTACCAGACGGTTACAAATGTCGCCATCAATCCGTTGCCTCCTCCGCCTATAAAAGGGGGACCCAGATACGTTATTCTATAAGCTCATTTCTTATCTCAAAACTCTGTTAAATTCTCCGTTCGAGCACTCCATTCTTGTTGAGGCAGAGAACTGACTTGAGCATCGGAGGGTCTTGCCGGAGCAACCCCACCTCCGGTTTAGACTTCCTTTGCAGGTCCCGGCGGCGACCGCGGCTTCCCCAACTCCAGCTTCTCCGGCGCAAGCAGATTTTTGCACCAACAATATCCATACAAGAGATGTGTCAATATAGTATTGTAGGAACCAGATCTAGGGTTTCAGGGTTAGATCTTGAAAAAGAGGGTTAGATCTTGAAACTTTTTCAAGATCATACAGCGGAAGACTAAAATAAATCAAAATTTATTTTCTAAGATCAGAAAATTCTTAGATCTAAGATCCTATTACATGATTATTACATGGCATTAAATCAGAAATTAAAATATATAAATATAGCATGAACTACATGTTGATCATATCAACCTGTTTCTATACTACATCTAATGTATGTATTAAACAATAGATCAGATCTATTACCTTGCAAGTTAGACGTTCTAACCTTGCTGATCTGGGCTTGAGGATGATGTTGCAAGCTGCACATACGTCCGGCCTCTAGGAGTCGTCTACACGAGCCCACGAATCTCGATCAGAAGTCCTACTTCAGGAAATCAGCACAGTATGCTAGTACTGCGCTGATCCTTCTTTGATGGTTGATCAGGTGCCTCCTTCTTCTTGATTTGGACTCTTCCAAAGATGGAAAGTAAAAGGAGGAGTTTCAGATCTGAGACACTCTCAGGAAACTCAAGATGGAGGGAGGAAAGATATGAAAACAAAAAACCAAGAAGAAGACCCTCTTCTTCTTCACGATTTTCTCTCTAGACACCCAAACTTGCATCTTTTATATCTCCATGACCCAAAGGTATTTATCTCTAATTTTTGGATGGCACAAAGGTCTCTCAAATATATAATTTCTCCTAAAATTTCATAAAGAAACTCATCTTATATACAGAGATATGATAGAGTCCTTGTCTAGGTCAAACACCTAGTCAAGGCTTATCCAAACATGGCAAGTTAAGGGATGCCCAACTCTTGAGCACCTCCTTCATATTTTCGTGTATGGATCAACAGAAAAGGATGCACAATGTATACCCTAAAAGCTACAAAAATTCTAAAAAAAAATTTGGATAAATTCGGTGCAAAATTGAAAGAGTTTTGGATTTCTAAAACTCTATCTCATAGAATTCGAAATCCAAACTTATTCCTTTTAGATTTGATCCAAACACCTTCCATGTAAGAAAGAAGAGAGGAGACCTTTTATGAACGTGGGAGAGATCTTAGAGAGGGCTTTTGTCGCACAAAATAAGTGGAGATTGGCGTTGAATAAGAGAGAGGGCGTGGAGAAGGCTTATGTGGCGCAAGGTGGAATCCTAGTCTTACTAGGATTCTGTCTTATGACTTGTTTTAATTTGGTTTTCCAAACCAAATCAAATCAAAATTAGATCAATCCAATTAAAATAGGTCTTAACCCAATTAAGAACCTAATTTATTCAGATTAAATTAGATTTAAATCTGATTTAATTTTTAATCAAATTAGAAATTAGATTGACCCAAGTCCTAGTTGAACTAGGATTAGTTTTTTCTTGTACTTGGCTTATCCAATAAACCAATTGGACTTGATCCAATCAAGTCCAAAATAAATCTAATTAAATCATATTTAATTAGACTTAATCTCAGCCCATTGGCTTAATCAAATTAAGCCAATTAGCAATCGAATTGCTAATCGATCCTCCTGCAACACTTGCACTGGGTTAAATGTCAATCGTATTGATCATTTAACCCTAGAACGATTCTTAATCGTTGATCAACCATCTGATTGGATCATGAACTCTAATGTGTGTGACCTCATAGGTCCGAACCTAAGTCGGTAGTATAGGAACAAATTCCTATACCAATTGAAGTGACCATCTAGCAATGGTATCCGACGATCGGATAGGTCGAATGTGTAGAATAACATCCTTAGAACCCATGCGGATATAGTTTTCATATAATTCATCTCCTTGACCAAAATGATCATAGGACATCCTAGAGTTTAACTGTCAACTCTGATCAGGTTGTCCACATTGTATTTTAAAATATCAAATCCATCTGATGGATTACCCTGGCCAAAGTTTTGCTAAATTAAAATACAGCGACTCATTCTTCTCCAACTCTTGGAGTGGTCAATCCCATCTCGATCACACTCTGACTTCGCAAGTACTTGACTGTGCCCAGAAGCCTTCCATCCCTGAATTAGAAATTCAGTTAGTCCAGTACCAAAGCACAGTGAGTTGCTTGCAAGTCACTGAGGCGATCTCAGGTCTAAGGGACACTTATACCTATATCCCATCAGAGACATTCTTGACAGCAGAATACTCTGAAGTTGGTCACGTTCAATGACGATGTACCCTTACATCTCACCTGTATACCATACCAGTGTCTCCACACTCCTTGGTTAAGAGGACAACCAACCCATATGGCCTACAGCGACCTATGCTCGATAGAAGCTGTCGTCCTTATTAACAGCCTATCATTTGGTCGTGAACAGTTTTAAGGACTAATCGATAAATACTCTCTTTATCGAATCTAAATAGTCCTAAGGACTTCATCATAACAACGGAGTTCATTAGAAGATGAAAGCTTATGATGAAGATGCCAAATATATTTTATTTATTAACAAATCAATTACAATACTTGGTTGCTCAACCGTCAACAGCTTGACGATTGGCTTTTTGGGACACATTTCCAACAAATATATCATCACATAATACTTGTTGAGGAGCATCTGCTACATTATGGTATGGATAAGAAGTATACTTGCTGGATATGGCATGGAGAGGGTAATCCGAATGAAGTTGTGCACGATGATGACGATACTGAAGATGATAATAATGCTGCTGAACCTATCGATCATGATCATATAGGAGAACTATTGGATGATTTATATTAGAGTGTTTGTTTAAATGTACACATGAGTACTAGTGCATCTGAAGGCAATTCTGATCATGAACATAATATTTGACTTGAGGTAGAAGAGACTTCTGAACAGTTTGCAAAGCTTGTAAGAATGCACGAGAGCCACTCTATCCAAATTGTGCAAAATTCTCCAAGTTAGAGTTTTTGATAAAATTACTTCATATTAAAATCATGAACCGATGGAGTCAGAAATTATTTGATCAAAATTTGACATTGATTAAAGTAGCTCTTCTCGATGGAGAAAGACTTCCGAAATCATATTTTGAAACAAAAATATACATGTAAAAATTGAGACTTGACTATATTTCTATACATGCCTGCAAAAATGACTGTATATTATTTTATAAGAATAATGAATAGATAACTGAATGTCCGAAATGCAGTGAGCTTAGGTACAAAACTGATAACAGAAAAGAAAAGAAGATACCTCAAAAGATTTTAAAATATTTTTTATTGATTTCAAGATTTCAAAGGCTGTATATGTCTACAAAGACGACAGAAGAAATGAGATGGCATCATGAGTAATAGGTTCCAGAGGAGAACATACTTAGCTACCCGTTTGACTCCGTAGTGTGGAAAGACTTTGAAAGCATCCACACTTTGTGAGTGACCCGCGCAATATCCGGCTTGATCTAGCGACAAATAGATTTAATCTCTTTGATAATTTGAGTACTTTTACGTATGTCCGTAGTGTGGAAAGACTTTGAAAGCATCCACACTTTGTGAGTGACCCGCGCAATATCCGGCTTGATCTAGCGACAAATAGATTTAATCTCTTTGGTAATTTGAGTACTTTCTACAGTATGTGGCCTGTGATGCTAGTTGTATACAATGTGTCACCTTAAAAGTACATGAAAGAATCATTTATTTTTATGTCATTATTGATTCCAAGTCTGAAAGCACCAGATAATAAAATTAATATATATTTACGATTGTTAATCGATGATCTGAAGGAGCTATGGGAAAACAGAGTATAGACATATGATTCTTTGAGTCAAAAGAATTTTAAGTTGCATACTTCAATTTTATAGACCATAAATGATTTTTCTGCATATAGAAACTTATCTGGATGGAGCACCAAAAGATATCTGCATGTCAATATGCAACAAGGATGCATCCTCCTTACATTTAAAGCATGGACGAAAAATATGTTTCATAGATCATCGATGATTTCTACCTGATAATCATTCTTGAAGGATCCATTACAACCAATACTTTGATGGTAAGTCCGATCGGCATCCATCACCTAAGGAGTTAAGTGAAGAAGAAGTTTTAGAATAATTTAAAGTTATTGGAAATATCTAATTTGAAAAAATATCGGATACTCGCAAGCGAAAGCATACTAAAGCTGAGCTGAATTAGACAAAGTAAAGTATTTTTTTCGAACTACCATATTGGAAGCAGCTATTACTGTTGGAATTTGGGGTTTGGTGCATGTATATATGTTTTAAAATTTTATTTTCTAAATACCTCAGCAGAGAATAAGATTAAAATATTTTTAATCTAAATTATGTATGCATGAGAACATAAAATCATATGGATCTATCTCATATGCTGAAATTGATATATGTTGAAATTTAAATTGTGATCAAACCACATACCTATTTCGCAATCTTTTTCTTCGAATCTCGATCTGGAAGAGAAGAGGTTCTCTCTTAGTCACACAAGTATTCATCCTCTATGAGTATTTACTCAGGATCAGCCTAGAATAGACCTCTTTAATCTAAATTTTGGTTCTTCAAAATTCAGCCTACTGAATCTGAACGAAGCCTGGATCGCGATCAATGCTTGATCTTTCTTCTTCTCTCTTCTTTAGAGTTTCTTCTTATTTTGTGCTGCTACAAAACACTAGCAACCAACAAATTATGGGACGCCCAACACCTTGAGCGTTGAACTCCTTGGGACTCGCATCCCAAGGGATGGGCATGTAGAACGCCCAAGAGAAGAAAAAGGGAGAGGAAGAGAGGGGATGGGGAGAGCCTTTGGGCATGAGGGGCTGCTGGTTTGGATGCTTTAAGGACTTTAGGAAAGATCTCTTTAAATAGACACAAGGATTGAATCCTATTTAATCATATAACACAAGTCCTATTTGCATTGGGTTTCCTATTAACTTAAGTTATCCAACTTACTTTAGGAGATCCTTTAGGTGCCAACAATTGGGGCCTTTGCACCCATAATTAGACACCCCAAAATACACCCAAGAGATACTCCATAAGGAAACTAAAAGTCCTCTAATCAATGGACATGCCCAATTTGATCAAATCAAGGTGGTGCCTAAAAATAACTATCAAGAGAATTAATTAGGGATTTGTACCCTTAATTAATGTGATCTATAACCTTAGACATCCAACAATTGGAGTCTTATAAATTTTATTCATGTAGGTTATTAGCAGGTAATTAAGTTAGAATTATCTTATTGAATAAGTAATCCCAACATAAAGAAGAATTGGGTCCAACCATGTACTAGCAAGGTTATCATGAACCCAATGGATTTCTCTAAACCCAATTGACACTTTATAAGCTCAATTACTTATTCCAGACCTAATCTCTTTATTGTATGACCTCATAGATTCAATTCTATCTGGTAGTGAGATATGCAATGATCTCTATCATTGTATCATTGAAACTCTTTTCAATAGGTCGGAATAATTTCACTCTAACTCAACAAGAATTATCAATCCAGAACAATCCTAGTGAGCTCTCACAATCCACCAGTGACACCTAGTAGTATGTACTGGCAACCCAATAGAACTAAAATAAACTTCTAGGTGTGGTTAACGTATGATTCAATCCCTCTATCATGAGTCTCAACTAGATGGCAGGTCATGGATAAATCGTCAAATCTCAACATCAGTCATATGATAGATTCGATTAGCTCTAGTCCAGTTGTGACTTCTATGAAAACTCTTTTCCATCAATCATACTACTATAGTCATAGATTCTTGAATTTAGTCTTTCAAATCTCATAGGACTACTCTTCTCTATTAAGGTCGATAGATCTTATCTTGATGCGCATCCCACTCCTACAGTAGACCAACTGTTGCCAACATCCACTACAAGGGCTCATTGAGACCCATATTTATGTGTCAGTCAAACTTCAGCAGCCTCACTATGAGTAGTAGTATCATCTCAAGTCAAAGGACAGTCACACAACTATAGCATCGAGACAATCACTGACGATTGAACAAAAATCTAAATGATCTCTCATATGGTCACGCTCAATACTAGTTGTTCTCTAACAATCATCCGCACTCGTCGTCCTGTATTTCTACACAGTAGACCAGAGACTTATCTATCCTAAAAGAAATAATTTGTGTGCCAATCTATCCAGATCTATCACCATCTTTATGATGATCCTATGATTGAGAGCATTTAGGAATTAAATACTTATCTCTAATTCTCAACACCTTGAGAATATGTATCGAAACTAATTTCATGGATGATTCAAGAACACATCATACTTGAATGAAAAAAAAATTATCCTTTTATTGATCATATCAATATATTAAGTATAAAATTATGTTCTAGAATTATTATAATGTGTCAGTCATATTGGCTTCTAGGGCATACATCTAAAAATCTTCTACTTGAACTAAAGCCAATTGGCTACAAATTTAAGTCCCATCTTCTCAAGGTGAACTTTTATTTTTGGTTGGCTCACTGCTTAATCAGTGGGTCTATTACGTTGTCCGCAGAGTCTACTCTTTATACCTCGACATGAGGTAGTCGCATACACTACTGCTCTATGTGTTTGGACTTCTGATGAAATCTTGGGCTCCTTAGCAAGGCTATGGTGCCATTGTCTTTGCAGTACTATGTCAGGACATGACATCCAGTTTTACAACTAACATTAGAATCAGAATTCGTTCTACATATCTATAGCATATTCAGCCTCTATTGATCGAATATTTAGAACCCTTCTAATATATCAAATAAGAATACACCCTTGATTCGCAACTTAGAATCTCCTCCAAAGACCAAGAACAAATCCTTAGTCCTTCTTAAGTAGTTAAGGATGTTCTTCATAGCTATCCAGTGCTCCTCTTCTGAATTCAATTGGTACCTTCTCGTGACACTCACGGCAAGGGTAATATCAGGTCGAGTACATAGTATGGCATACATGAGGCTCCCTATGGTCGAGGCATAAGAAATCCTACTCATGCGCTGTATCTCCTCAAATGTGGTTGGACACATCATCTTGGAGAGATTAATACCATGCCTAAGAGGTAAGAGACCTCTCCTAGAATTTTTTATACTGAACATTTTCAGCACTTTCTCTATATACAGCTTTTGTGACAGGCCAAACATCCATTTAGATCTATTCCTATAGACCTTTATTCTGAGAATATAGATACTTTTTCTAGATCATTCATAGAGAATTTCTTAGAAAATCATCTTTTGACCATAGTCAACATAGGAATGTCATTCCTAATAAGGAGAATATCATCCACATACAATACGAGAAAGGTGATCGCACTCTCACTAATCCTATTGTACACATAAGGTTCTTCTTTATTTTTGATAAAATCAAACGATTTGCTTGCTTCATCAAAATGATGGTTCCAACTTCGAGAAGCTTGCTTTAATCCGTATATGGATCTTTATAGCTTACAGACTCTGTGATCACCATCATCGGATGTGAAACCCATAGGCTACTCCATATAGAAATTTTTTTCAAGGTATCCATTTAGAAAAGCAGTTTTCAGATCTATCTATCAGATTTTATAATCATAGTAAGCCACAACAGCAAGCAAAATACAGATAGATTTCAGTATGGCTACGGACAAGAAAATTTTCTGATAGTCAATGCCCTCACACTGATTATAATCTTTTGTCACAAGCCTAGCTTTATAGGTCTCTACCTTCCCATCGGCATCTATCTTCCTTTTGTAGATCCATTTATACCTAATGGGTATGTATCCTCAGGTGGATCCACTAAAGTCTAAACTTGGTTCGAGTACATCAAGTCAATTTCTAATTTCATAGCATCTAATCATTTCTCAAAATCGTTATCAGACATCGCTTCATCAAAGATATTAGGATCATCACTATGATCCCTATCTCCCATAAAAAATATTTTCTTTATTTTCTCTATAAGCATACTTATGTACCTTTCAGGGGGTCAAGAGATCTTCCTAGATTTATGAGGTGGTAGAGGAACATCAACTACTAGCTAATGGATTACGGGTTCCTGAGGATCTATAGCTCTGGGGTCTTTAGAGACTTTCTCTTCGAGCTCCACTAACCTCCCACTACCACCATCCTGGATAAACTATTTTTTTTAGGAATATGGTGTTTTGGCTCACAATCATATTATGGTCTTATGGAATGTAGAAGTAGTATCCCATAGATTTTTTTGGATACCCTATAAAGTGAGCTATAATAGATCTATCCTCTAGCTTATTTGCCATTTGTCTCTTGACATAGGTTGAACATTTCTAAGTCTTGAGATAATCCAGACTCGGCTTCTTATTGAACCATATCTCATACAATGTGGTAGGAACAGACTTTGATAGAATCCTATTCAATAAGTGAATGGCAGTTAACAAAATATGTCTCCAAAGAAATAAGGGTAGATCAGTGAAGCTCATCATGGATTGGACCATATCTAATAGAGTCATGTTCCTCCTTTCGGATACCCCATTGAGCTGAGACATTTCGGGAGGAGTCTACTGAGAGACTATGCCATTGTCCTTAAGATATCTCAAAAATTTTTGACTAAGGTATTCACCTCCTCGATCAAATCAAAGAACCTTAATGGATTTACCTGTTTATTTTTCTACTTCATGTTTGAATTCTTCGAACCTTTCAAAGACCTCAGACTTATATTTCATCAGATACACATACTCGTACCTAGACAAATCATCGATAAAGGTAATGAAGTAGGTATAACTACCCCTAACTTGTACATCAAATGGCCCACATACATCGGTATGTACCAAGGCAAGTAGCTCTGTGGCTCTTTCCCCATGTCCTATAAAGTGCAACTTGGCCATCTTTCCTTGAAGGTAGAATTTGCAAGCTGGATATAACTCTGGATTAAGAGAGCCAAGGATCCCATCCTTCTCTAGTCTGTTTATTCTATCCTCTCCAATATGGTCTAGTCTATGGTGCCACAAGTACTTCTGATTAATTTCATCTCTGGGTCTCTTCTGGCCTATGGCACTCACTATTTGCTCGTTTAGGTTCACATTCACTTCAACATGTAAGTGATAAAGATTGTCAATGAAAAAACCTCATGCAACCAATTTATTTCATAAATAAATAAAATAAAAATCTTTATTGAAATAAATTTCAAAACCTTCCTGTGCTAGCACAGATACAAAAATTAAATTTTGACTAGCACAGAAAAATAATAATAATTTTTTAAATCTAATCTAACACTAGATGGTAATCAAAGAGGATAAGTGCCAACGGCCTCTGTGAAGGGAAAAAAACTATTTCCCCTAGGAAGGCTCAAGTTGCATCTAAAATTTTTTTTATTCATCTACATGATTAAGGATCAATTTTTTATCCGATTAGTAGCAGAATCAGAGATCAAATCTTAATTTATCTAGATTAAACCTTCACAGAGGCCTAGATGTGCAGACCCTCTACTTCGCATGCACGCCAGACGCCATAGGAAAGAAGGATAAACTCCAATCCAATTACCTTCGCAAGCCAACCAAATGAGAGAGGAGATGTACTGGGTGACACCTCACATGAGCAGATGGGACATCCAAGAAGGATCCATGCCCAAGGAGAGGAGGCGGCAACAAAGGGAGAGATATAGGTGAAGATTAAGGACCTCTTTCTTCACATGCCTTTCTCTCTCTTTCTCTCTTCTCTCAATCTGATTTATTTTCTATGCATCCATAGGTAGAGGCCCTCTTTATTTATAGATGATTTTCATACCCAATAAGAGTAGGACTCTTAACTTAAGTCTAATTTGAATTGATCCAATACTCATGAAAGAAGGATTCCTACATGAGATAAAATTACCATCACATATAACAATCAACTTGCACCCACTCCCTCACCCACATGGGACACCCCAAACCAACTTCATATCAGGTATTGGTCAGCCCACATGGGAGGGTATTCTCAGTGCAAGTAGGAATACTCATATCTCATCCAAAATGGATCCAATTCGAATCCAATTTGAAGCTGGTTCGAAATAATTTCGAAAGGCTGTCAATCCCAAACTCTTTATAACTTTTGTACCAAATCTAACTTAGATTTTAGACTCAATTAAATTTAATTAATTTAGATCTAATTTAAAATTAATTAATACTTAAATTTAATCTTTCATATGCTCCATAGATCATAGATCGAAACTATTCATCTCCAGGATCGAATATGAACTTCATGTGTAGTGCTAGCTAGACATAGTCAACTCTTCAATCTCGTTTAACCCATAACTTAATTCTCAATCAAGTTAGCTTATATATTCAATCAAATCAAGTACTTTCT
Source organism: Elaeis guineensis (assembly GCF_000442705.2). Lineage (NCBI taxonomy): Eukaryota > Viridiplantae > Streptophyta > Magnoliopsida > Arecales > Arecaceae > Elaeis > Elaeis guineensis. The sequence continues at coordinate 108,244,697 of NC_026000.2, read as the reverse complement.
AATTAGATATATAAATATAGGCCAATTTCTTCCTACTTTGTCTGACTTGTGTGCGTGACTCCATAGGTTCAAACACTAAGTCGGTAGCATAGGAACCAATTCCTGCACTAATTGAGATACCATCTAGCAATAATTTTTGATGTCCAGATAGATTAAATTATTACAAAAAATATTTTGAAATCCATACATATGGTTACTACATAATTTATCCTTTTGATCTTGAATGCTCTAGGATGATCTCAAGTTAACTATCAACCGAGATTACTTCATCCGTATTGTATTTCAACCTTTCAAATCTATCTCATGGATTACTTTGGCCAAGACTTTGCTAAATTAAAATATAACGATACATCAACTTCAATAATCTGGAGGGATAAATCCATCTTGATCCACACACAAACTTCGCAAGTACTTGACTGTACCCAGTAGCCTTCCATCACTGCATTAGAAATCCAGATAGTCAGGCACCAAAGCACAGTGAGTTGCTTGCAAGTCACTATAGTGATCTCAGGTCTGAAGGATACTTATACTCATGTGTTTCACGAGCAGCTCTTGACAGCAGAATACTCAGTAGATGAGTCATTTGTTTAATGATGATGTACCCCTACATCTCACCTATATGTCATACCAGTGTCAACACACTCCTTGATTAAGAGGACAACCAACCATATGACACACAACAACCTCCACTCAATAAATGTCAGCATCATCCTATAATGACATATCATTTGGTCATGAACATATTTAAGAACTATACGATAAATTCTCTCTTTATCGCACACTAGCATAGTTCTAAAGACTTCATCACAACACAAGAGTTCAAAGAAGATATTATTTTGTGATGAAAAATATCAGAATAATTTTTATTCATTAAATAATAATTTATATATAAAGATGAACTCAATCATCATATGATTAAATTTAGGACACAATTTCCAACACTCTACAGTAACCTTTGCTCCATTGCCGACCCAAAAGATCATATTACCTTCCCTCAACCTCCTACTTTCTATTAGACCCTGCATTGAGATACAAATATGAGCACTCAAGCCAGAGTTCAATACCCAACTAGAAGTAGAAGAAACTGAAAGATTAGATTTAATTATGAGCATACCTTCAGAAGGCTTATCACTCTTTTTGGTCTTTAAGCTCTCCAGGTATTTAGGATAGTTCCTTCTCCAATGGCCTTCAGCATAACAGTGAAAATACTTTTCTTTTGCCTCTATCACCTTTGGACCATCCTTCTTCGACCTGCTCTCTTTCTTTTGCTTCTTCGCGGATTTAACTTTCTTCCTTTCAGTAGACTTTTTTTTGAAAGAAAAAGTTCACTCCATAGCGAGAACAGTGCCCCCTGAACTCTTTAAGGTACTCTTCGTGGTGACCAATATGTTGATAAGTTTGGGAATAGTGCAGTTAAGTTTGTTCACATGAAAATTCACAATGAATTGACTATATGAACTGGTTAGAGATTGAAGGATCATATCCATCTGTAATTTTTTTTGCATTTCTAGCCCAAGCTTCTCAAGCTCCTCAATGTCCTTGATCACTATCATACAGTGCTCATGGACAGACTACCCTTTATGCATCTTCAGATTGAAGAGTCTTTTGGACACTTCGAAGCATGCAGTACGGCTCTGCTCATCATACAACTCTTGTAGGTGAGTGATCATGGCCTGGGCAATGGGTGTATGCTCGTGCTGGCTTTGCAACTCATTTGATATAGATGCTAGTACATAACACTTGATCTGACTGTCTTCATCCATCCATTTCTCAAAAGCAGCTCTTTCCTCAGTAATAGGACAGTTTGGTAGCACTACGAGATCTTGGTCGAGAACAAGGCTTAACTTTTCTGAGGTCAGGACAATCTTGAGGTTTTTGAGCCAGTCTTTATAATTTATATCGATCAAATGATTAGTTCAAAGATGCAGGCTAGAGGGTTTGAGGCTGACATTGTGGTTTAACTGTGAGAGTAGATATTCAAGTTAGGCTTTTGTAATTAATATTTATATTTACTTCTAGAGACTTTAAGATGCAAGTAATGGCTCCCACTAATTTATCAAATCCCTCCACTCTCCGAGAAGAAAATAAAAATCCTAACGCAATAAAAAATTTCTAGTGGGTGCTGCAGTCCCACCGATGACATGCACCTCATCTAACAGTTATTGGTAACATGCATACCAATGCATAGGCAACTCTTTGCCCAGATGCTTCACTAAGCATATTGCAGTGACTTGATCTCTAAGTTATGTGGGCTCATCTAACAGTTATTGCCCATACTTTTTAGTGAAGCCCGACCCACCGTTCATAAGCAGATGCAAGGTCGTCATTAGGTCTTTCACCTAACAGTTATTTGGCCCAACCCTATCCTTACCCTGGAGCAACTCTTTGCTGATAGAGTGGTTGCGTGTTTTCGATGCAACTGAACCACTATAACCAGTCGAGAATAATCAACGTCGGTGGCATGCCTGCACATCTGCAACGGTGGAAGACCTATGGACTTAATATTTGTGGAAAGATTTAGGTTTATGTCTCATCTAATTAGTCATCATATGATCGATCTAACTAGCATGAGCTAAACCAAATTGCTAAACCATCTAATTCAAGACCCAATCTTCCAAGTTGGCCAGGTAAGTGGAGATCGATGGGGATCCCTTCGTTGCCTTCCTAAGATACTAATAAATTAATCAGATCGGCTAACAAAACTAATTAAATAATCACATCTCATTAACTTATCTTAGACACCAATAGGTCGATTGATCAGAATTGGTTAGCATTAGCGAATCAAGCTCAAACCAGCGAGCCAAATTAGGTCCTTAGGTTAATCAATTCTACATATGGGATTCAAACGATTTGATCAACAATAATTGTATAATCATAAACTTAATTGATCTGATCCTTATCAATACTTGACTTGGTTTGATCAATTACTTAATCAAGTTAGACCCATATGACTCAAATCAAAAATTTTAAATAAAATCTTATTATATGACCTAATTTATGATTTTTTCATGACCAAAATTCTCATGCACAAACATAAATTTTAAATTCTAAAATTATATTTTAGATTTAAATTTATTGCATGAAAATAAATTTTAAAATATGAAAATAAATTTCAGATTTTAGTATACAAACAAATATCAAATATATGCATGTAAAATCAGATTTAAACAAAATTTCATATCTAAGTATGATATCACATATCTCATATACTAATCATGGATCAGATTAAAAGCAAATTTATGATTCATGTGCAATCATATATCACATATATGAATCAAAATTCAGATGACATAAAAATTTTAAATTTTAGACATACATCTATATATCACATGAACATGAACTAGAACTCTTTCTAGATCAAAATTTAGATCTATGCAAGCAATTATATATCAACTATATATTCTAAAATTAAATATAAAATTAAATTTTAGATTAGAAGATCTATCTATACATCTCATGTATCAAAAAAAATCTAATTTTAAAATTTTTTCAAAAAAATATATATCAAAATTCAGCATATAAAAATCCATGGCTCTGATACCACTGTTGGAACTCAGGGTTTGGTGCATGCATATGTGTTTCAAAATTTTATTTTTTAAATATCATAATAGAGAATAAGATTAAAATATTTTTAATCTAAATTATGCATGTATAAAAATATAAAACTACATGGATCTATCTCATATGCTGAAATTCAGATTGTGATCACATCACATATCTATTTTGCAATCTCTTTCTTTGAATCTGGATCTGAAAGAGAAGATATTCTCTTTTAGCTATACAAGTATTCAGTCTCTGTGAGTATCTACTTAGAATCAATCTGGAACAGTCCTCTTTAATCTAAATTTTGATTTTTCAAAATTCAGTCTGCTGAATCTGAACGAAGTTTGGATCATGATCAACACTTGATCTTTCTCTTTGATCTTTTTTTCTCCTCTTCTCTAGAGTTTCTCCTTACTTTGTGCTGCTACAAAATATCAGCAACCAACAAATTATGGGATGCCCAACACTTCAGGCGTAGAACTCCTTGGGACTCACGTCCCAAGGGATGGATGTGTAGAACGCCGAAGAGAAGAGAAAGGGAGAGGAAGAGAGGGCATGGCGAGAGCCTTTGGATGTGACGGGCTACTGGTTTTGATGCTTTAGAGATCTTAGAGGGGGTCCCTTTAAATAGACAGAAGGATTGATCCTATTCAATTACATAATACAAGTCCTACTTGCATTGGGTTTCCTATTAACTTAAGTTATCCAACTTACTTTAGGAGATCCTTTAGGTACCAACAATTGAGGCCCTTGTATCCATAATGAGACACCCCAAAATACACCCAAGAGATGCCCCATAAAGAAACTAAGATCCCTCTAATCAATGGACATGCCCAACTTGATCAAATCAAGGTGGCACCCAAAAATAACTATCAAAAAAATTAATTAGAGACTTGCATCCTTAATTAATATGACCCATAATCTTAGACACCTAAAAATTGGAGTCTCATGAATCTTATTCATGTAGGTTATTAGTAGGTAATTAAGTTAGAATTATCTTATCAAATAAGTAATCCCAATGGAAAGAGGAATTGGGTCCAACCTATGCTAGTAAGGTTATCATAAATCCAATGGGTTTTTCTAAACCCAATTGATACTTTATAAGCTCAATTACTTATTTCAAACCTAATTTCTTTGTTGTATGATCCCATAGGTTCAATTCTATCTGGTAGTGAGATATGTAATGATCTCTATCATTGTATCATTGAAACTCTTTTCAATGGGTCAGAATAATTTTACTCTAACTCAACAAGAATTGTCGATCCAAAATAATCCTGGTGAGCTCTCACAATCTACCAGTGACACCTAGTAGTATGTAGTGGTAATCCAATAGAGCTAAAATAGATCTTTAGATGTAGTTAACGTGTTATTCAGTCCCTCTGTCATGAGTTTCGACTAGATGGTAGGTCATGGATAAATCATCAAACCTCAACATCAGTCATATGATAGATTCGATTAGCTCAAATCCAGTTGTGACTTCTATAAAAATTCTTTTTCATCAATCACACTACTATTGTCATAAATTTTTAAACTTAGCCTTTCAAATTTCATAGGACTACCCTCTATCAAGATCAATAGATCCTATCTTGATACGCACCCTACTCCTAAAGTAGACCAACTATCACCAACATCTACTACAATGGCTCATTGAGATCTATATTTATATGTCGATCAAATTTCAGTAGCCTCACAGTGAGCAGTAGCATCATTTCAAGTCAAAGAACCAATCACACAACTACAGCATCAAGACAATCAGTGATGATTGAATAAAAATTCAAATGATCTCTCGTATGATCACGCTCAATACTAGTTGTTCTCTAACAACCACCCACACTCGTCGCTCTGTATCTCTACATAGTATATCAGAGACTCATCTCTCCTGAAAAAAATGATTTGTGTGCCAGTCTATCTGGATCTATCACCATCCTTATGATGATCCTATGATCGAAAGTATTTAATAATTAAATACATGTCTCTAATGTTGGGAATAGTGTCCCAAAGCCAATCGTCAGCCTGTTGACAGTTGTGCTCATTTTATATATGTACATGAATTATGAATTAATAAAAATTATTTTGATATTTTTCATCACAAAATATTTCATCTTCTAATGAACTCTTATGTTGTGGTAAAGTCTTTAGGACTATTTAGACTCGACAAAGGAGGATTTGTCGTTGAGTCCTTAAATCTGTTCGTGACCAAATGATACGTTGTTACCAAGGATGACAACGTTTATCAAGCATAGGTCGTTGTGTGCCATATAAGTTGGTTGTCCTCTTAACCAATGAGTGTGGAGACACTGGTATGGCATACAGATGAGATGTAAGGGTACATCTGCACTGAACGTGATCGACTTTGGAGCTATTTCTGCTGTCAAGATTTGCTCTGATGGAATATGGGTATAAATATCCCTCCAACCTGAGACCGCCACGGTGACTTGCAAGCAACTCACTACACTTAGGCACTGGACTACCTGAATTTTTAATTCAGTGACGGAAGGCTGCTGGGTGTAGTCAAGTACTTGACTTGTCGGTGCATGTGTCAAGATGAGATTGACCACTCCAGTTTGGGAGCTGTGTACAGTCGTATTTTAATTTAGCAAAATTTGGCCAGGGTAGTCCTTGTGAGGAGTCACAGGATCGTTTGAGTTGAGCACGATTCGGATGATCTGATCAGGGTTGACAGTTTAACCCTGAGTCGTCCTAAACACAAGGGTCAAAAGGATGAATTATACAGTAACCATATTCATGTAGGTTTTGAGTGTTGCGATTGCGACTCTTTGACCTATCCAGATGTCGGGTACCATTGCTAGATGGTCACTTCGATTAGTACAGGAATTGGTTCCTGTGCTACCGGCTTAGGTTCGAACCTGTGGGGTCACACACATTAGAAGTTCCTATCTGATCTGATGGCTGATGTAGAATCCTACATGTTTGAGACTCAGTGATCGAGAATCAAGATTCTCTGATCATGAGTTCCACACATTATGGGTACCGGGGTCAAGAGTCTCACTGGTTGGGACTTTTCGATCAGGGTTACATATCGATGAATTCTGATGCCTGATTGCCCATCAAATTTGGACTCAGTATTTATGAGAGATTTAATTAGTGATTTGATCACTAATTAACTCAATTTGATTGAGTAATTATTTTTGGATCAAGTCCAATTGAATTGGATTCAGTTGGATTTGACCCGATTAGGTTAAGAGTTGACCTCATCATCGAGATGATTTGGTCCCTGATTTGATCAGGGGTTGGGCTTAATCAATTTTTGATTTGATTAAGATTTTATTGAACCTAATTAAGCCTAATTTAGTTGAGTTTAAATTAGTCTAATTGGACCTAACTTATTTGGTTCAATTAGGTTGGTTTAAATAATTAAACCACCTTGACCCAATCTCCATGCGCCACCTCACTTCCATTGCACCCATTTGAATTCATGAGAATGAACTTCTCATGAATTATTTTCTCACGCCAAGCCCTCTCCACGCCCCACTTTAATGTGCCATATGAATGGATAAGGATGATTGGTTGGCCATTCAAATTCAAAATAAAGTTTAAATTTGAATGGGCAATCAATCTTTGCACCTTATCCCTTTTTTTATGCCCCATTTATTACATGAGAAAAGATTTCTCATAAAATCACTCCATGCATAATTTAAGCCATGTCTCACACCTTTAGTGGATAAGGGATGAGTTGGTATCCATTTGAATTCAAAATTTGATTTGAATTCAAATGTGCAATTACTCATCTTTATCCTTTCTTTTGGATAAGACATTTGATGTTGTTATAAAAGGAGGAGAAGAGTGGGGCGTGCAATAAGAAGATTTTTGGAGAAAAATTTTGGGGTGTGAAAAGTTTTGTGCGTGAGAAGGAAGTCCATATCCTTCCAAGAGAAAAAGAAAGAAAAGAAAGAAAAGTGGGTGCAAGATTTTCGGTGAGTTCCCTAGAGTTTTAGCCTGGGGTTCAGGGGGAAGAGAGAAAGTGAGCTACAAGTGTCGTGAGCTCACAAAATCTTAGAAAGATCTTCAACATCCTCTCAAGCATGTCTGTTGATGATCTGGAGTATCCGAAGAATCGACAGACATCGATCGAAGGAGTTCGATCAGCATCGACCGTCAAAAGAGCTCTACAATGAGCTAGCACTCATGAGTCGATCAGATCTAAAGCTTCGTGTGGATGATCCGCAGAGGCCAGACACATTGTGTGGCTACATCACGACGATCAGACTCTCCCGACAGTGATCAGATTGTGGTGATCTACTACCCGCACAAAGGTATTATGTTCTGAACACATTACAATAAAGTGTTTACTGTTTTGAATTTGAAATTTAAATTTAAATGCATGCATGCTATATATCATATTTAGATCCTAATGTAGGATAAATTTATATTAATTAATTAGATTAATTAATATTTTTTCACTGTAAAATCATAATTTTGAAAAAGTTTTAAAATTACCATTTTACCCCTACACTGAATTTTTCCACAAAATGGTATCAGAGCCAGGTTCTTAGATATGATATATATATTTACATGCGTAGATTAAGTTGTAATCTAAAAGTTTAAATTTAAAATTTGAAATTCAAAATTTGAAATTTGAATTTTAAAAGTTGTTCGAAATTCAAAATTCAAAAATTTAAAATTCAAAATTTAAAATTTGAATTTTGAAATTTAAAATTCAAAATTCAAAATTCAAAAATTTGAAATTCAAATTTTAAAATTTGAAATTTGGTTGAAATTTTAAATTCAAAATTCAAAATTTAAAATTCAAAATTTGAAATTCAAAATTTGAAATTCAAAATTTGAAATTTGAAATTTGAAATTTATTTGAAATTTAAAATTCAAAATTTGAAATTTGAAATTTAAATTTTGAAATTGGTATATTTAGATATACTTGATCCAAGTAGCAAGTAATCGAATTGGGCTGGTTGCCATGGCTGTTCGATCATAGGAGAAAAGCAGGATTTAAAGGCCCTCTCCTCTCATTCGATGGGGTCTCCTATGGCGGTAGGGGTACCACTGCAATTATATCTCATGCAGATGAAGTAGCGAAAGGAATTAATTGTAAAAGTTTAATTATGAAATTTATCATGAATGTGCTAGATTAGATCTAAAAGAATATTCATGATTTATTTTGATTGAGTTATTTTCTGTTATGTAATTAGCAATAGGATTGCTATTTATGAAATATGCTGATCTATTTGTGAAATGAGTCAACATATTTGGTGAACAGAAAATAAAATCTTTCAAATTTAAAAATTATTTTTGAAATACCAAACTCCAACCCATCAGCCCAAATACTTAATTAAAAGAATTAAGTGTTGTCTAGTAGATCTAGAATTGTGAATTAAGACCTAAGACAATTGCATAAACTTGTGGGTCAATGGGTTAGATGGATTAGGTCCATAATTGGGTTAGACCTAAGGTTAGCTTAAAGAAATGGACTAAATTAGAGTAATTGATCAAATCTAATCAAAAGTTGAATTAGATTAGGTCAAGGATACTCTAGACTCAACTCCAATAGTTGTAGTTGAATGGGTCCATGTCTTTAACTAGACCAAGATGGACTTAATTCATGGCTACGTGGTGGAACCCAATTTACTAAGTTGATCAAATTGAAACTAATGAACCGGTTGGTGTCTAAGGTAAGTTTGGTAGTTTGACCAGTGGTTTTTAAGCGGGAGCTACTCGCAGTGATTCGATCTCTGACGAGTTAATGGCATATCCCCACCACTGATCTCACTTACCTGGCCAACCTGGTGAATTAGATTTTAATTAGATCACTTGGTGATTAGGGCTTACCCATGTCATTAGGTAAATCAGTTTGACTAATTTAAATGCTCCTAATGCCAGCTTTAATTAAATCTTTTTTTTTTTAATCTGACTTTGTGAAGTCAGTGGGAGGATTGAAATTGGCTGGATATTTTCTTCTCATGTATCTTTTAATAAAATCCTCAAAAATTATTAGGTCCCTAAAAATGATTAAGTTATATTGATAACTAAGTCATAGCCTCCCATTAAGTGAGTGATAATGAGTCCATTAGTTTAATAATCATTGGAGGCCCAAAGGCCTGGTGCTTATTGACTAATAGAATTATCATTCATAATATGATAATTTAGTTTAAGTCTTTCTGATGGTGATCAGGTTGGCCGGCCAAAGTCGGGCCTGATCATTTATTGGTCCGATTCACCAAATTAAATCATGTTAATGGTTGGACCTAACCAGATCTTTTCAGTGGAGGCCAAAGCCTACTGATTAGGTTCTGGGGCAAAATCAATTACTAGAAGCTGTTTAGAGAAACAACTGGTTATGAACCTACCCATAGATGCACTTGGGTTGACCAACCAAAGTTGGGCTCGTGTGTTGTTGGGTATAAAATATTCACAGCCGAAGTCCTCAGCAGAATCAGCTCCAGGAGGACTCCACCCGGACTCCTACGGGAACCGGGCTCCGATCACAACATCAACTTCAGGAAGACTCCGCCCGGACTCCCACGGGAGCCGGACTCCGCCCACGACTCCAACCTCAAGGGGGACTCCGCCCGGACTCCTACGGGAGCCGGGCTCCATCCTCAACATCAACTGCCGGTAAGCCTTGTCCGGACTCCTATGGGAGCCGGACTTTGCCTTTGACTTTAATTGCAGGAAGACTCCGCCCGGACTCCTACGGGAGCCGGGCTTCATCCTCGACTCCAACGGCTGCAGACAGACTTCGTCCGGACTCCTACGGGAGCCGGACTCCGCCGACAACTTCAACCGCAAGTAGACTCCGCCCGGACTCCTACGGGAGTCGGCCTCCGTCCTCAACATCAACTGTCGGTAAGCCTTGTCCGGACTCCTACGGGAGCCGGACTTCGCCTTTGACTTTAATTGCAGGAAGACTCCACCCGGACTCCTACGGGAGCCGGGCTTCGTCCTCGACTCCAACGGCTGCAGACAGACTTCGTCCGGACTCCTACGGGAGCCGGACTCCGCCGACAACTTCAATCACAAGTAGACTCCGCCCGGACTCCTACGGGAGCCGGGCTCCGTCCTCAACATCAACTGCCGGTAAGCCTTGTCTGGACTCCTACGGGAGCCGGACTTCGCCTTTGACTTTAATTGCAGGAAGACTCCACCCGAACTCCTACGGGAGCCGGGCTTCGTCCTCGACTCCAACGGCTGCAGACAGACTTCATCCGGACTCCTACGGGAGCCGGACTCCGCCGACAACTTCAACCGCAAGTAGACTCCGCCCGGACTCCTATGGGAGCTGGGCTCCGTCCTCAACATCAACTGCCGGTAAGCCTTGTCCGGACTCCTACGGGAGCCGGACTTCACCTTTGACTTTAATTGCAGGAAGACTCCGCCCGGACTCCCACGGGAGCCGGACTTCGTCCTCGACTCCAACGACTGCAGACAGACTTCGTCCGGACTCCTACGGGAGCCGGACTCCACCGACAACTTCAACCACAAGTAGACTCCGCTCGAACTCCTACGGGAGCCGGGCTCCGTCCTCAACATCAACCGCCAGTAAGATCCGTCCGGACTCCCACGGGAGCCGGACTTCGCACCTAACTTCAATTGCAGGAGGACTCCGCCCGGACCCCTACGGGAGCCGGGCTCCATCGCCAACTTCAACTGTAGAAGGACTCCGCCCGAACTCCTATGGGAGCCGGGCTTCGTCCGCGACTTCAACTCCGAGAGGACTCCGCCCGGACTCCCACGGGAGTCGGGCTCCGCCCACGACTCCAACCGTAAGGAGGACTCCGCCCAGACTCCTACGGGAGCCAGACTCCATCATCAGCTCCGACCGCTGTCGAACTTCAGCCGACGGATCTGCACTCCCCGGCAGGCCACGATAACGGCCATGATTCTGCTCCACTCCCTGCGACGGACCCTACGCGACCCCGTTACTCCCTGACAGGCTGTATTAACGACCATGATTCTGCTCCACTCCCTGCAGCGGACCCTACGCGACCCCGTTACTCCCTGACAGGCTGTATTAACGGCCATGATTCTGCTCCACTCCCTGTGGCGGATCCTGTGCGATTCCACCACCCCCAGATGAGTCACGACAGCGGACGCCGCTCCACTTCCCGCGGCAGGCCCCACGTGGCACACCCCGATGATTGCCACGGGTCTACCCCACTACTCTCTGCAACAAACTCCGCCTGACCCTGGGCAGCCCGCTGCCAGACGGTTACAGATGTCGCTATCAGGCTACCGCCCCCTCCGCCTATAAAAGGGGGCTCCAGATACGTTATTCAATAAGCTCTCATCTTTCATCTAAAAACTCTGCTAAATTCTCCGTTCGAGCACTCCATTCTTGTTGAGGCAGAGAACTGACTTGGGCGTCGGAGGGTCTTGCCGGAGCAACCCCACCTCCGGTTTAGACTTCCTTTGCAGGTCCCGGCGGCGATCGTGACTTCCTCGACTCCAGCTTCTCCGGCGCAAGCAGATTTTTGCACCAACAGGATTGGCGCTAGAGGAAGGGCTGTATCTTCGCAATACCCTTGTTCTTAAAGAAGCGCTCAACGGATCCACCTCCGATCATCTTATCCGGCACCCACTCCTCCTTTCCTCATCTGATGCCTTCTCGCGAGGCATTCGCACAACTACCTCCGGCTATGGTCGCCGACAAGGGGTGGCCGGACGATCGGCCTCTATCGGATTTCGTCAACACCATTTCGGGGGGATCCCGACGGGTGGCAACCAACATACCGGCTGTATTCTCCAAGCGGCAAAAGGTTGAAGAACCCATAACCTTTACCGAAGAAGACACCCAGGGAGTCCAATTCTCTCATAACGACGCAGTCATAGTTTCCTTGAATATAGCAAATTACGGCGTCCGTCGCATTCTTGTCGACAACGAAAGTTCAGCCGACATCTTGTTCTACGACACCTTTTCAAGAATGTCCGCTCTTGGCGATCATCTGAGGCCGATTTGCTCCCCTTAGTAGGGTTTATCGGTGACGCCGTTCCGACGAAAGGAATGATAGCTTTGACTGTGGCCGCGGGTCAATATCCAAACCAATCCAAGGCTCTGGTGAATTTCTTGGTGGTGAAGGCGCCCTCCACCTACAATGCAATCCTTGGCCGACCTGGCCTCAATGCTCTCCGAGCTGTCATTTCGATCTACCATTTGAAGTTGAAGTTTCCCACCAACCAGGAGATCGGAGAGGTCTGGGGAGACCAAGCCCTGGCCAGACACTGCTACAACATCGCCTTGCAAAGAAGCGATCAGGCTGACCCCTATCCCGTCGATGGACTAGATGCTCGTGATGACCTCACCGAAGAAAGGGGCGGCCCAATCGAAGATCTGGTGCCAATCCCTTTAAATGATGGGAACACAGAGCATGTGGCGCTAATTGGCTCCAATCTGGGGGAGGAGGTGCGGACGCGTCTTATTAATTTTCTACGAAGGAATGCAGACATTTTCGCTTGGGTTCCAACAGACATGCCGGAGATTGACACGAAAGTCATGGAGCATCATCTGGCTGTCGATCCAAAGCATCGACCGACGAAAGAAAAAATCTGGAGTCATGCCCCGGAGAGGCAGAAGGTGATAGCCGAGGAAGTGGATAAGCTCTTCAAGGCCGGATTCATTAAGAAAGTCAATTATCCTGATTGGATTTCCAATGTTGTTATGGTCAAAAAAGCAAACGGCAAGTGGAGGATGTGCATAGACTTCAAAAAGCTGAATAAGGCTTGTCCAAAGGACAGCTACCCCCATCCCAGAATTGATCAACTGATGGATGCGACCTCAGGGTCATGCCTTTCGCCTCAAGAATGCGGGCGCAACCTACCAACGGTTGGTGAACAAAATCTTCAAAGAGCAGATCGGCGAAACATGGAGGTCTACGTGGACGATATGCTCGTAAAAAGCAAGTCTTCCAGAAATCATGTCGCCGACCTCGAGGAGACCTTTGACGCTCTCCGAAAGTATAGAATGAAGCTGAACCCAACTAAATGCGCTTTCGGAGTAACCTCAAGAAAGTTCCTGGGCTTCATGGTATCAGGGCGCGGGATTGAGGCCAATCCAGAGAAAATTCATGCCATCCAGGAGATGACCGCCCCAAAGTCGATCAAAGAGGTTCAGCGCCTCATAGGGAAGATAGCGGCTCTTAACCGCTTTGTCGCGAGGTCGGCCGAATGGTGCTTGCCCTTCTTTCAAACCCTCAAGCAGCCGAAGAACTTCTGTTGGACCCCTGAGTGCCAACAGGCGTTCGAAGAGTTAAGAAGCTACCTTAGTTCACCCCCACTGTTGGCAAAGCTTGAACCTGGGGAGGAACTATTTTTATACCTAGCGGTCTCTCCCATGGCCCTCGCGGCCGTCCTTGTCAAAGAAGAAACGAAAGTCCAGCGACCAGTCTACTACATTAGCCACGCGCTGAGGGACGCGAGACCAGGTACACTAAATTAGAAAAATTGACCTACGTCTTGTTGGTTGCAGCTCGGAGGCTCCGACCCTACTTTCAAGGGCATACCATGATGCTACTCACCGATCAACCGATCAAGGCGATTTTGCATCGGGCTGACACCTCCGGAAGAATGGCAAAATGGGCGATCGAGCTCACGAAATTCGACATCAACTACAGACCTAGACCAGCAGTAAAGGCCCAAATACTGGCAAATTTCATAGTAGAGTGCACCATCCTAGAGGAGGCTAAACCTGAGCAAAGCAAAGCTGACGACCTGAAGTCTCAACCGAACTCCCCCAACGAAGAGGCCAATCCCTCCGATCGCTTTTGGACCCTCTATGTGGATGGATCTTCCAACATGTCGGGCGCAAGTGCAGGCCTGATCTTGGTCAGTCCGGGGGGAGTCATCACAGAGTACGCTCTGCGTTTCGAGTTCCCCGCAACAAACAATGGAGTAGAATATGAAGCTCTAATCGCAGGACTAAGGATCGCTAGAGAGCTGGGAATAAGTCAGCTCCGGGTGCACAGTGACTCTCAACTGGTGGTGGGGCAAGTCAGCGGGAGTTACGAAGCGCGGGAGGACAGTATGGCCAGATACCTTGAGAAGGTAAAGGAGCTCACCCCCGCTTCAGCAGCTTCAACATTAGACAGATTCCAAGGCTGGAGAATACCAGAGCCGATCTTCTCTCCAAGCTGGCGACATCGGCTCGGCCGAATTGCCTAAAGGTGTCCTCTTTGAAGTTCTAAAACACCCGAGTACAGAAGAATCGCGGCCCGTAATGGAGATCGACCACGAGCCCAGCTGGGTCGACCCGCTGATAACCTTCTTAGAGATGGAGTTCTCCCCCAGGATGCGAAGGAGGCTCGGAAGCTCCAAATCAAGCCTCCCGGTACATCCTTTATAGGGCAAATTGTACAAAAGATCATACTCCTTGCCCCTCTTGAAATGTCTCCGGCCCTCGGAAGCTGACTACGCCTTGTGGGAAGTGCATGAGGGGATTTGCGGAAACCATTTGGGGCTAGATCTTTGTCCCACAAGCTGCTCCGCCAGGGATATTACTGGCCAACGATGCATCGTGATTCGATTGAATATGTCAAAAAGTGTGATCGATGCCAGAGATACGCCAACATCCAGAGACAGCCCACCACCGAGCTCGCACCCTTGAGTGCCCCATGGCCTTTTGCGCAATGGAGGATGGATATCCTTGGCCCTTTTCCTATGGCATCTGGGCAAAGGAAGTTCCTCCTCGTAGTGATCGACTACTTCACCAAATGGGTTGAAGCCGAACCACTAGCAAAAATCACGGAAGCAAAAGTACAAGATTTCATCTGGAAATCGATCGTGTGTAGGTTCGGTCTGCCTAGAACCCTAATCACTGATAATGGACAACAATTTGCGGGAATGAAATTCATCGAATTCTGTGAAGATCTAAACATCTCCTCAACTTCACATCAGTAGCCCATCCCCAGGCGAACGGCGAAGCTGAGGTGACCAACAGAACCCTTTTGCACGGGATTAAGACAAGGCTTGAAAAAGTGAAGGGAACTTGGGCGGACGAACTTTATCATGTGTTGTGGGCGTATCGAACTACCCAGAGGCTGCCCACGGGGGAGACCCCTTTCGCTTTAGCCTTCGGTATGGAAGCCGTCATCCCCATCGAGCTTAAACTCCCGTCAGCATGAGTCGTGGCGTTCGACGAACATCAAAGTTTGCAAGGTCTTAGAGCCAACCTCGACCTACTGGAAGAAAGACGGGAGATAGCTCAGGTTCGGATGGCAGCCTACAGACAAAAGGTTGCTCGATATTATAATGCCCGGGTTAAGAACAAAGCCTTTAGAGCGGGAGATCTAGTGCTTCGACAAGCCGCTGTCTCGCAACCTCAGGATCGAGGAAACTCGCCCCAAACTGGGAGGGACCTTATGAAGTCAAAGAAGTAGTCCGACCCGGAACTTATTATCTTAAGGAACTCGAAGGAGCCGACCTCCCGCGATCATGGAACTCGAAAAACTTACGGGTGTACTACCAATAACTTCATTTTAATTGAAAGTTGCATACCTGTATGTCTTTGAACAATTCGCACAAACTGTGTCAGAAACGAAAGGGAAACGTCATCCCGATAAAGTCGAAGGCCCAGTTCCATTTAGACCGGATGGGGGGAGAGGCCCTACAATGCCCATATGTGCCCCCACAGCCCTGTTAGGGACAGGAGGAGAACCTCGCCCTAACTTGAGCAAAGTCGAAGGCCCAGTTCCATTTAGACCGGATGGGGGGAGAGGCCCTACAACGTCCATATGTGCCCCCACAGCCCTGTTAGGGACAGGAGGAGAACCTCGCCCTAACTTGAGCAAAGTTGAAGGCCCGTTCCATTTAGACCGGATGGGGGGAGAGGCCCTACAACGCCCATATGTGCCCCCACAGCCCTGTTAGGGACAGGAGGAGAACCTCGCCCTAACTTGAGCAAAGTCAAAGGCCAGTTCCATTTAGACCGGATGGGGGGAGAGGCCCTACAACGCCCATATGTGCCCCCACAGCCCTGTCAGGAACAGGAGGAGGATCTCGTCCTGACATGAGCAAAGTCAAAGACCCGGTTCTTTTAGACCGGATGGGGGGAGAGGCCCTGCAATGCCCATATGCACCCCCCAGGAGGAAAACCTTGCCCTAGCTTAAGCAACTTCAACCGGTGGTAAACCCAGCCCGGACCTCTACGGGAGCCGGGCTCCGTCGCCAACTTCAATTTCTGATAAATCCCGTCCGGACTCCCACGGGAGCCAGACTTCGTACCCTACTTTGATTGTAGGAAGACTTTACCCTGACTCCTACGGAGCTGGGCTCTGTCCACGATGCCAAGGAAGGCTCCGCCCGGACTCCTACGGGAGCCGGGCTCCGCCCACAACTCCAACTTCAAGAGGGATTCTCCGCCCGGACTCCTACGGGAGCCGGACTTCGTCACCAACTTCAACAGCTAGTGTTCTTCGTCCAGACTCCCATGGGAGCCGAACTTCACCTCAACTTTAGTGGAGAAAAACTCCAAGCGAAAAAGGAAGGCAATGGATCGCAACAGCGACGACTGGAAAACAAACAGCGCCCGAGGTACAGAAAACCCTGTCACAGCGAGGATTGGAACTCCCGATGGGAGTCCCAGCTTTCAAGGAAGCTTTTGACGCAAAATAGGACAACTTACTCAGGGTGACAGAAGCTCGGACCCCGGACTCAAGTCCTAAGAGGGACCCCAAGCCCGAATGGCCCCGGGCGAGCCTGCTGCCATCGACGAAAAAGATGGGTTGGTGCAATAGCAATCGGGTACCTTCAAACGTCGTAAAAATTGAAAAGGAGCTCGGCAAATGACAATCCAATACAAATAAAAGGGACCACCAATGACCTTAGGATGCCGTAAAAAAAAAAAAAAAAAAAAAAAAGAGAAAAAGAAAAAAGAGAAAAAAGAAAAGGAGGAAGAGAGAAGAAAGAAGAATAAAGAAGTTCGACAGACAACTATTCGATGCAAGATGTGGACGAGGTAACAAAATCTCCTTTTCATTTTTCAACTAACAAGATGTACGTTACAAGACCCGGTGGGCCAGGAAAAAATATACATCATTGCAAGTCTCGCAAACACGGTTTGGAAAGAATACACCGGAGGCGCTTCAAGCTGCAAACTTCTCTTCCCATTTCTGTCCTCCCAGTCGCGTTGTCCAGTGCGTGTGACGGGCTCATCGGCTTTCGCCCCGCCTTGTTTCGCTCCACCTCCGAAGTCCCAACCTTAGGGGGAAAAGGATGGGAT
The DNA here is from genome assembly GCF_000442705.2 of Elaeis guineensis. Lineage (NCBI taxonomy): Eukaryota > Viridiplantae > Streptophyta > Magnoliopsida > Arecales > Arecaceae > Elaeis > Elaeis guineensis. The sequence continues at coordinate 108,226,972 of NC_026000.2, read as the reverse complement.
AGATTCCCGGGGGCGGTAGGGGCAATGGCAGCATCGGTGAAGACCTGTTTCAAGAAGAACCGGAGTCACCCCGGGGGCAGCAGTGGCACCAGAGATATGCGTCATCACTGAATGCTCCGTGACAGCCACCATCCAAAATGCTCCGACAAGGTCGGCATGCGCTACTTCCATCATTCCCGCAACAAATTTTACTGCCCCACCGTCGACGCCGACCGCTTCTGGTCCCTCGGCCCCGACGGCATCAAGGATCCCACCACAGCTTGTGACGACAGCTCTGCCCTCTTGACCGGTATCACCCCGCCTTGCTACTCTGAAATTCTCGGGCAGAATACCTTTACCGATGGCCCCCGTTATTAAACCCCTATTGTTGAAGGAATTCTTCCTTGAGCCCCCATCAAAACGATGGGGATCCTCAGCGACCACTTGATGACCGGAGAACTCACCGGCCGCTGTTCTCCTCCTCGCCTCCCTCCAAGCCCTAGACATCCCTTCGAGGATGGCCTTCGGGGTGGAGGACATGACATGGGAACCCCTTAGAGAAGAATCGAGGGGCTGAAGATGGCAAGGACCGGTGCGGAGGAAGTGGCTGAGTAGCTAGGCTCTCAGACGAAAGAAAGGTGCCGTCCTCTCGCAGGATGAAGCCCCGAAGGAAGAGTAGGGGGTTTAAATAGCCAACGGATCTTAGTGCAGTTATGGCGGCGGGTGTCCCTAGGCCAACTGGTACATGCCACGTGTCCCGCATGTCCCACTCACCACTATCGAGGATTGACTGTTCGCAAATTTTTGTGGTGCGACGCTTGGGATCGCGTTTCGCGGGAGTTCCGAAAAGACTCTTCAGATCGCCTTAACCGAAAAAAGGGCTCTGACGTGCGCACATTAAATGCCGAAATATCTGGGGGCGGCAGTGCGCAGGATTCGAGGGGACGGTTTCGGCTGTGCCCATCTCTCTGTACTTTCTTCGTTCGAAATTCAATCTCGAAAGTAGGGGGACTGGTGTTGGGTATAAATACCCACAGTCGAAGTCCTCAGCAGAATCAGCTCCAGGAGGACTCCGCCCGGACTCCTACGGGAATCGAGCTCCGATCGCAACATCAACTTCAGGAAGACTCTGCCCGGACTCCCACGGGAGCCGGACTCCGCCAGACCCCGGACTCCGCCCAGACTCCTACGGGAGCCGGGCTCCATCCTCAACATCAACTGCCGGTAAGCCTTGTCCGGACTCCTATGGGAGCCGGACTTTGCCTTTGACTTTAATTGCAGGAAGACTCCGCCCGGACTCCTACGGGAGCCGGGCTTCATCCTCGACTCCAACGGCTGCAGACAGACTTCGTCCGGACTCCTACGGGAGTCGGACTCCGCCGACAACTTCAACCGCAAGTAGACTCCGCCCGGACTCCTACGGGAGCTGGCCTCCGTCCTCAACATCAACGGCCGGTAAGCCTTGTCCGGACTCCTACGGGAGCCGGACTTTGCCTTTGACTTTAATTGCAGGAAGACTCCGCCCGGACTCCTACGGGAGTCGGCTTCATCCTCGACTCCAACGGCTGCAGACAGACTTCGTCCGGATTCCTACGGGAGCCGGACTCCATCGATAACTTCAACCGCAAGTAGACTCCGCCCGGACTCCTACGGGAGTCGGGCTCCATCCTCAACATCAACTGCCGGTAAGCCTTGTCCGGACTCCTACGGGAGCCGGACTTCGCCTTTGACTTTAATTGCAGGAAGACTCGCCCGGACTCCTACGGGAGCTGGGCTTCGTCCTCAACTCCAACGGCTGCAGACAAACTTCGTTCGGACTCCTACGGGAGCCGAACTCGCCGACAACTTCAACCGCAAGTAGACTCCGCCCGGACTCCTACGGGAGCCGGGCTCCATCCTCAACATCAACTGTCGGTAAGCCTTGTCCGGACTCCTATGGGAGCCGGACTTCGCCTTTGACTTTAATTGCAGGAAGACTCCGCCCGGACTCCCAGGGAGCCGGGCTTCATCCTCGACACCAACGGCTGCAGACAGACTTCGTCCGGACTCCTACGGGAGCCGGACTCCGCCGACAACTTCAACCGCAAGTAGACTCCGCCCGAACTCCTACGGGAGCCGGGCTCCATCCTCAACATCAACCGCCGGTAAGACCCGTCCGGACTCCCACGGGAGCCGGACTTCGCACCTAACTTCAATTGCAGGAGGACTCCGCCCGGACCCCTACGGGAGCCGGGCTCCATCGCCAACTTCAACTGCAGAAGGACTCCACCCGAACTCCTATGGGAGCCAGGCTTCGCCCGCGACTTCAACTCTGAGAGGACTCCGCTCGGACTCCCACGGGAGCCGGGCTCCGCCCACGACTCCAACCGCAAGGAGGACTCCGCCCGGACTCCTACGGGAGCCAGACTCCATCATCAGCTCCAACCGCTGTCGAACTTCAGCCGATGGATCTGCACTCCCCGGCAGGCCATGATAACGGCCATGATTCTGCTCCACTCCCTGCGGCGGACCCTACGCGACCCCGTTACTCCCTGACAGGCTGTATTAACGGCCATGATTCTGCTCCACTCCCTGCGGCGGACCCTCCGCGACCCCGTTACTCCCTGACAGGCTGTATTAACGGCCATGATTCTGCTCCACTCCCTGCGGCGGATCCTGTGCGATTCCACCACCCCCAGATGAGTCACGACAGCGGACGCCGCTCCACTTCCCGTGACAGGCCCCACGTGGCCACCCCGATGATTGCCACGGGTCCACCCCACTACTTTCTGCAACAAACTCCGCCTGACCCTGGGCAGCCCGCTGCCAGACGGTTACAGATGTCGCTATCAGGCTACCGCCCCCTCCACCTATAAAAGGGAGCTCCAGATACGTTATTCAATAAGCTCTCATCTTTCATCTAAAAACTCTGCTAAATTCTCCGTTCGAGCACTCCATTCTTGTTGAGGCAGAGAACTGACTTGAGCGTCGGAGGGTCTTGCCGGAGCAACCCCACCTTCGATTTAGACTTCCTTTGCAGGTCCCGACGGTGACCGCGACTTTCTCGACTCCAGCTTCTCCGGTGTAAGCAGATTTTTGCACTAACATGTGTAGTTTGTGTGGATTCTAGTACCCACTAAGAAATTAAAGTAATTCCTCGAATTGGAGGTTGAGGCTACCAGTTCGTAAAAATACTGGGAGAAACTTTAGACTAAAGTCCTAGTCTTTAGTATTTATAATTTATGTACTAATAGAGATCTGGTTTTTCTTTATGTAGCTATGGCCACTACCCTATCCCTCCGATCATTATTAGATAATAACAAGCTCATGGAACCTAATTTCGATAGCTGGTATCGAAAATTAAAAATCATCCTTGAGCATGAGCGGATCCTTTATGAAGTAACGGATCTGGCACCTGAGGAGCCAGCCCCGAATGTTAGAGGAACGGTCTGAGATACTTATAGAAGTGGCTTAACGACCGCACCACCATTCGGTGCATAATGCTGGCAGTAATGAATGATGAGTTCAGTCACAGGTTCGAGAATGCCCAACTACAGGAGATGCTTCAAATGTTGAACGACTCCTTTGGCACGCCTGACGATGTTGAAAGGCATAAAACTAGTTGTGCCATTTTCAATGCTCGGATGAGGGATGGGGCCTCAATCAATGATTATGTACTGTACATGATCGAAATGATTGAGCGCCTAAGTAAACTGGGTTTTCCCCTGCATGAGCAGCTCGATAAGGATGCGATCCTTAATTCTCTGCCCAAGTCCTTCCTTCTCTTCCTTACTCATTTTCGAATGACAAAGCCTGCAGTGAACTACCATGGCTTGTTGGGGTTGCTGCAGAACTTTGAGAAGGACCACCAGCTCCATAAGGAGTCGGTGAATATTGTGGGAGGGTCTTCTTCTGGTCGTCGACCCTTTAAGAAAGGGAAGAAGAAGAACAAGAAGAAGAAGAATAAGAAGGTGCGGCCGCATGCTGGGACGTCTGCACAGGGTCAGACCAAGAAGTGCAAGCCCGACCAGAGCCAGGCAGAGTGCTTCTTTTGTAAGAAGCAGGGGCACTGGAAGAGGAACTGTCCTCTATATATTGCCTCCCTGGACCCGAACAGGCCGAAGAAGAAGCAAGGTACTTATATGATAACACCTTGCAACTTTTTCATTTGTGACACTGCTGCCTGGGTATTGGATACCGGAAGCCCTTATCATATTTGCAATTCAATGCAGGGTCTGCAGGTCAATAGGAGATTTGATGAAGGTGAGAGGTTTCTGAACGTTGGAGATGGAAGCAAAGTTCCAGTTCTAGCATTAGGAATCATGAACCTTGTAATCAATTCTCGAAACATAATTCTGAGTGAATGTCACTATTGTCCAAGCTTTTTATTAAATATTATTTTTGTAGGCCTTTTGGCCATGAACGGTTATCAATTTTTAATAAAAAGAAACGTTTGCAATATCATTTTGAATGGTGTTACAATGTTTGTTGGACAACTTAATAATAGAATTTACTTTCTATCACAACCTATTAATGTGGTTCAAACCTCTGGTAAACATCCTAGAATAGATAATGTGTCAGAAGTCTACCTTTGGCACTGTAGGCTAGGTCATATCAATAAGAACAGGATAAACAGGTTGGCTCAAGAAGAAATTTTTGAAGTAGGTGATTATAAATCACTTTCAACCTGTGAGTCCTATCTTCTTGGTAAAATGACCAAGTCACCTTTTACTGAAAAAGGTGAGCAAGCCAGTGAACTCTTGGCTCTGGTACATTCTGATGTATGTGGACCCATGAGCTCAAGTGCAAGAGGTGGATATTTCTACTTCATAACCTTCACAGACGACCTATCGAGGTATGAGTATATCTATTTAATGAAGCATAAATCGAAGTCGTTTGAAATGTTCAAACTATTTCGAAATGAGATAGAAAAATAAACTGAAAAGTGTATTAAAACTCTTCGATCTGATCGAGAAGATGAATACCTTGCCAATGATTTTCTGACATATCTTGGGGAGAATGGATTTCTCTCAATGGACACTCCTGGAACACCACAGCATAATGGTGTGTCTGAAAGGAGGAATCGGACCTTGTTGGACATGGTTCGATCCATGATGGGGTTTGCTGGTCTGTCGATCTCTCTCTAGGGATATGCGCTCGAATCGGCTTGTTACCTTCTAAATAGAGTTTTGAGTAAGTCTATAACCAAAACGCCATATGAGATATGGATAGGATGTAAGCCCGTACTCTTGCACCTTAGGGTTTGGGGGTGTCTGGCTTATATTAAACATTTAATTACGGACAAGCTTGGACCTAGGTCTAACAAGTGTAATTTTATAGGGTACCCAAAAGAGACCAAAGAGTATTATTTCTACCTAGCTGATGAGCAAAAAGTGTTTGTCAGCCTTAAGGCAATCTTTTTGGAAAAAGAGTTCCTTGGTGAAGGGACTGTTGCCTCTAAGGTTGAACTTGACGAAGTTCGATAGGTGAAAAAATCGACACACGTTGCTGAACCTGAATCAGATTTGATTAGATCAGATCCGGAGCCCATTGTTCAAGCATCCATAAGGTGATCTGGTAGAGTACTACATCAACCGGATAGATACTATAGTTTCTTGATCCAGGATGACAATCCTATCGAACTTGATGAAAACGATGAGGATCCGATCACCTACATGGATGCAATGCAGAGATCCGACTCTGAGAAATGGCTAGAAGCTATAAAATCCAAAATGGAGTCCATGAAGATCAACGATGTGTGGACATTGGTTGACCCACCCGAAGGAGTAAAACCCATAGGGTGTAAGTGGGTCTTCAAGAGGAAGAGAGGCGCAGACGGAAAGGTGGAAATCTATAAAGCCCATCTGGTTGCCAAGGGATATCGTCAACATTATGGTATAGACTATGACAAGATATTTTCTCCAGTGGCAATGCTCAAATCCATTCAAATTATGCTTGCGATAGCTGCCCATCTGGACTATGAAATCTAACAGATGGATGTGAAGACAGCTTTCCTAAACGGAGAGCTGGATGAAGAGGTGTATATGATACAACCTGAAGGATTCACATCCACAGATGAGTCTAAGGTGTGCAGGCTACAGAGGTCCATTTATGGACTTAAGCAGGCATCACAGAGTTGGAACATACGTTTTGATAAGACGATCAAGACATATGGCTTCGTTAAGAATGGAGAAGAGCCATGCATTTATAAGTGGGCTAATGGTCCAGTAGTAGTATTTCTTGTATTGTATGTGGATGACATTCTCTTAATCGGAAATGATGTCCCTGCATTACAGGGAATAATCATTTGGCTGTCGTCACAGTTCTCCATGAAGGATCTGGGAGAAGCCTCCTACATCCTAGGGATGAGGATCTATAGGGATAGATCTAAAAGGTTGCTTCATTTATCTCAGTCCATGTATATTGATACTATGCTGAAGAGGTTCAGCATGGAGAATTTCAAGAAAGGCTATCTTCCGATAGGCCATGGAATTTCTCTCTCAAAGAGGGATTGTCCGACAACACCTCAAGAGAGAAAGCATATGGGTAGGATTCCATATGCTTCGACAGTGGGATCTATCATGTACGCCATGACATGTACACGACCAGATGTGGCATACTCACTAGGGGTAGTGAGTAGATACCAATCTGATCCAGGGGAGAATCACTGGAAGGTTATTAAAACCATCCTGAAGTATTTAAGAAATATTAAGGATCAGTGGCTTGTTTATGGTGAATCGGACTTGAGACTTATAAGGTTTACAGACTCTAGTTTCCAGTCTGATCACGATGACAGCAAAAGTGTGTCGGGATTTATTTTTACCCTTAATGGTGGGGCTATCTGCTAAAAAAGTTCCAAGCAGCACACAGTGGCTAATTCAGTTTGCAAGACGGAGTATGTCGCCCATCAGATGCTGCCAAAGAAGCGGTGTGGCTGAAAAAATTCATCACCGAGCTTGGAGTAGCACCCTCCCTTGTTGGTCCAGTTCTGCTCTACTGTGACAGCTCTGGAGCCATTGCTTAGGCGAAGGAACCAAAGGCACACCAGCGGACGAAGCATATTCTGCACCGCTACCATCTCATCCGAAAAATTATGGATCGAGGTGACGTCGATCTTCAGAAGATCGACGGGAAGGAGAACCTGACTGACCCATTCACTAAAGTCATTGCGGTGAAGGAGTTCGACAACTACAAGTCGAAGATGGATATTAGATACTGCACCGATTGACTTTAGGCCAAGTGGGAGATTGTTGGGAATAGTGTCCCAAAGCCAATCGTCAGCCTGTTGATGGTTGTGCTCATTTTTGTATATGTACATAAATTATGAATTAATAAAAATTATTTTGATATTTTTCATCACAAAATGTTTCATCTTTTAATGAACTCCTATGTTGTGGTGAAGTCCTTAGGACTATTTAGATTCGACAAAGGAGGATTTATCATTTAGTCCTTAAATCTGTTCGCGACCAAATGATACGTTGTTACCAAGGATGACAACGTTTATCAAGCATAGGTCGTTGTGTGCGATATAGGTTGGTTGTCCTCTTAACCAATGAGTGTGGAGACACTGGTATGGCATACAGGTGAGATATAAGGGTACATCTGCACTGAACGTGACCGACTCTGGAGCTATTTCTGCTATCAAGATTTGCTCCGATGGAATATGGGTATAAATATCCCTCCGACCTGAGACCACCATGGAGACTTGCAAGCAACTCACTGCACTTAGGCACTGGACTACCTGAATTTTTAATTCAGTGACGGAAGGCTGCTGGGTGTAGTCAAGTACTTGACTTGTCAGTTCGTGTGTCAAGATGGGATTGACCACTCCAATTTAGGAGCTGTGTACAGTCATGTTTCAATTTAGCAAAACCTTGACCAGGGTAGTCCTTGTGAGGAGTCACAGGACCGTTTGAGTTGAGCACGATTCGGATGATCTGATCAGGGTTGACAGTTTAACCCTGAGTCATCCTAAACACAGGGGTCAAAAGGATGAATTATACAGTAACCATATTCGTGTAGGTTCTGAGTGTTGCGATTGCGACTCTTCAACCTATCCGGACATCGGGTACCATTGCTAGATGGTCACTTAGATTAGTACAGGAATTGGTTCCTGTGCTACCGGCTTAGGTTCGAACCTGCGGGGTCACACACATTAGAAGTTCCTATCTGATCTGATGGCTGATGTAGAATCCTACATGTTTGGGACTCAGTGATTGAGAATCAGGATTCTCTGATCATGAGTTCCACACATTATGGGTACCGGGGTCAAGAGTCCCACTGGTTGGGACTTTTCGATCAGGGTTACATATCGATGAATTCTGATGCCTAATTGCCCATCGAATTTAGACTCAATATTTATGAGAGATTTAATTAGTGATTTGATCACTAATTAACTCAATTTGATTGAGTAATTATTTTTGGATCAAGTCCAATTGAATTGGATTCAGTTGGGTTTGACCCGATTAGGTTAAGAGTTGACCTAATCGTCGAGATAGTTTGGTCCCTGATTTGATCAGGGGTTGGGCTTAATCAATTCTTGATTTGATTAGGATTTTATTGAGCCTAATTAAACCTAATTTAGTTGGGTTTAAATTAGTCTAATTGGACCTAACTTATTTGGTTCAATTAGGTTGATTTAAATAATTAAACCACCTTGACCCAATCTCCATGCGCCACCTCACTTCCATTGCACCCATTTGAATTCATGAGAAGGAACTTCTCATGAATTATTTCCTCATGCCAAGCCCTCTCCATGCCCCACTTTAATGTGCCATATGAATGGATAAGGATGATTGGTTGGCCATTTAAATTCAAAATAAAGTTTGAATTTGAATGGGCAATCAATCTTTGCACCTTATCCCTTTTTTTACGTCCTATTTATTACATGAGAAAAGGTTTCTCATGAAATCACTCCATGCACAATTTAAGCTATGCCTCATACCTTTAGTGGATAAGGGATGAGTTGATGTCCATTTGAATTCAAAATTTGATTTGAATTCAAATGTGCAATTACTCATCTTTATCCTTTCTTTTGGATAAGACATTTGATGTTGTTATAAAAGGAGGAGAAGAGTGGGGCGTGCAATAAGAAGATTTTTGGAGAAAAATTCTAGGGCGTGAGAAGTTTTGTGCGTGAGAAGGAAGTCCATATCCTTCCAAGAGAAAAAAAAAAGAAAAGAAAGAAAAGTAGGTGCAAGGTTTCCGGTGAGTTCCCTAGAGTTTTAGCCTGGGGTTCGGGAAGAGAGAAAGTGAGCTACGAGTGTCGTGATCCTACAAAATCTCAGAGAAATCTTCAACATTCTCTCAAGCACGTCTGTTGATGATCCAGAGTGTCTGAAGAATCAACAGACATCGATCGAAGGAGTTCGATCAGCATCGATCGTCAAAAGGGCTCTACAACGAGCTAGCACTCGGAGGAGTCGATCAGATCGGGAGCTTCGTGTGGATGATCCACAGAGGCCAGACATATTGTGTGGCTGCATCACGACGATCAAACTCTCCCGACGGTGATCAGATTGCGATGATCTACTACCCGCACAAAGGTATTGTGTTCTGAACACATTACAGTAAAGTGTTTACTGTTTGAATTTGAAATTCAAATTTAAATGCATGCATGCTATATATCATATTTAGATCCTAGTGTAGGATAAATTTATATTAATTAATTAGATTAATTAATATTTTTTTACTGTAAAATCATAATTTTAAAAAAGTTTTAAAATTATCATTTTACCCCTGCACTGAATTTTTTCACATCTAATTCTCAACATCTTGAGAATATGTATCAAAACTAATTTCATGGATGATTCAAAGACACATCACACTTGAATGAAAAAAAAATTATCTTTTTATTGATCATATCAATATATTAAGTACAAAATTATGCCCTGAAATTACTACAATGTATCAGCCATATTGGCTTCTAGGACATGCATCTAATAATTATTTCATCATAATCTGGATGTAATGCACATTGAGAAGAATATTTGTGATAATATCATTGGTACTGTATTGAACATCCCAAAAAAAATAAAAGATAGTATAAAAGCTCATCTTGATTTGTAGAAAATAAAAATCCAGTCGGAGTTGTATTTAGTTCATCGAGGTGATAGATTTTTTATGCCACCTGCATGTTATTCACTGTTTGGCGAGAAAAAGAAGAGCTTCTATGGATGGTTCAAAATCATAAAATTTTCTGACGCATACGCTTTAAACGTATCGCGGTGTATTGAAAACACCGACAATAATATCTTTGGCATTAAAAATTATGACTTCCATGTGATGATGCAATGCTTACTTCCTGTGGTCATGCATGGCTATTTGGGTAGTGATGTTCAAATTGCATTGATTGAGTTGGGAGTGTTCTTTCGAGAATTGTATTGTCAAAAATTGAAGATTAATTTTCTTGAAAAGTTTGAGAAGAATATCGTACTCATTCTTTGTAAGTTAGAAAAAAAAATTTCATCATCATTTTTTGATGTTATGGTGCATCTGACTATTCATCTTTCAAAGGAAGCTCTTTTGGACGGATCGATACATTATTTGTGGATGTATCCTGTTGGGTATAAAATACCCTCAGCCGAAATTCTTGACAGGATTGACCCTCCCAGGACTCCTCCGACTTTCGACCGCAGATAGTATCTCTCCGAACTTCTCCAACAGCCGGATTTCCACAGCGCTGACTGAATTCCCCCGATGGACGAACTCCCACTGCATCACCCGAGCTCCTTCAACATGAGTTCCCCCAGTCATCTATTTAGCCGCCCCAAGTGCTCACCGAGCTCCGCCGCCAGCCAACTTTCTACGACTATCAGCTGTTCCCCAAATCCCTTCCAAACTTCTTCCAGCCAGGTTCAACTCCAATTCGAACTACCCCAGACTTCGTCAACGGCTGAACTTCTCCAATGGTAGATTCCTACAACTACCAGATTTCATACGGACTTCTACGGGAGCCGGACCTCGTTCCCAACTCCGGCTGCAGGCGGACTTCGCCCGGACTCCTACAGGAGCCGGGCTCCACCCACGACTTCACTTACAGGTAAACTTCGTCCGGACTCCTACGGGAGCCGGACTTCACCCACAACTCCAATTGTAGGAGGACTCCGTCCGGACTCCAACGGGAGCCAGATCTCATCTCCGACTCCAGCTGCAGGCGGACTTTGCCCGGACTCCTACGGGAGCCGGGCTCCGCCCACGACTTCACTTATAGGTAAACTTCATCCGGACTCCTACGGGAGCTGGACTTCACCCACAACTCCAATTGCAGGAGGACTCCGTCCAGACTCCAATGGGAGCCGGATCTCGTCTCTGACTCCGACTGCAGGCGGACTTCACCTGGACTCCTACGGGAGCCGGGCTCCGCCCACGACTTCACTAACAGGTAAACTTCATCCGGACTCCTACGGGAGCCGAACTTCACCCACAACTCCAATTACAGGAGGACTCCGTCCGGACTCCAACGGGAGCCGGATCTCGTCTCCGACTCGACAGCAGGCGGACTTCGCCCGGACTCCTATGGGAGCCGGGCTCCGCCCACAACTTCACTTACAAGTAAACTTCATCCAGACTCCTACGGGAGCCGGACTTCACCCACAACTCCAATTGCAGGAGGACTCCGTCCGGACTCCAACGGGAGCCGAATCTTATCTCCGACTCCGGCTGCAGGCGGACTTCGCCCGGACTCCTACGGGAGCCGGGCTCTGCCCACGACTTCACTTATAGGTAAACTTCGTCCGGACTCCTACTGGAGCCAGACTTCACCCACAACTCCAATTGCAGGAAGACTCCGTCCGGACTCCTACGGGAGCCAGACTCCGCCCGCGACTCCAGCTGCAGGCAGACTTCATTCGGACTCCTACGGGAGCCGGACTCGATCCCCGACTCCAACTGCTGGTAAGTTTCGTCCGGACTCCTACGGGAGCCGAACTTCGCCCCTGATTTAATTGCAGGAAGACTCCGTCTAGACCTCATCCCCGACCTCAACTACTGGAAGGCTTCGCTCGGACTCCTACGGGAGCTGGGCTCCGCCCTCGACCTTGACTGCTGGTAAACTCCGTCCGAACTCCTAAGGGAGTCGGACTTCGCCCCTGACTTTGATTGCAGGTAAACCTTGCCCGGGCTCCTACGGGAGCCAGACCTCGTCTCTGACTCCGGCTGCGGGAAGACTCCGTCCGGACTCTCACGGGAGCCAGACCTCGTCCCCAACTTCGGCTGAAGGAAGAATTCGTCCGGACTCCTACGGGAGCCGGACTCCGAGCTCCTCTCAAGCGGGTAGCTAACCACCTCTCTCTGCTAGACACTCCAGCCGAACTTCAGCCGACAGGCCCCATCACTCCCTGACGGGCTGCAGTAACGGCCACGACTCTGCTCCACTTCCTGCGATGGATTTCGTGCGGCTCCATTACTCCCTGACAGACCACTATGATGCCCATGATCTTGCTCCACTTTCTGCGATGGATACCGTGCGATTCTTCCATCCTCTGGCAAGTCACGACAACGGACGCCGCTCCACTCCCCGCGACAGACTCCACATGGCATGTCCCGGTGATAGCCATGATTCCACCCCACTACTCTTCGCAACAAACTCCTCCTGACTCTGGGCAGCCCACTGCCAGACGGTTACAGACATCGCTATCAGTCTGTTGCTCCCTCTGCCTATAAAAGGGGGACCCCAGATATGTTATTCTCTAAGCTCTCATTTTTATCTAGAAACTCTGCTAAAATTTTTGTTCGAGCACTCCATTCTTGTTGAGGCAGAGAACTGACTTGAGCATCAGAGGGTCTTGCCGGAGCAACCCCACCTTCGATTTAGACTTCTTTTGCAGGTCCCGACGGCGACCGCGACTCCCTCGACTCCAACTTCTCCGATGCAGGCAGATTTTTGCACCAACAGGATTGGCACTAGAGGAAGGGGTGAACCTTCTGGTACCCTTGTTCTTAAAGGAGCGCTCAACGAGACCGTCTCTAGTCATCTTCTCCGACATCTACTCCTCCTTTCCCCACTCGATCTTCACCCGATGCCTCCCCGCAAAGCATCCACACGGTGATCCACGGCCTCCGCGGCCAGATCTCAGGCTCCGACCTCACCTCCAGTCTCCCAGCCTCTACCCCCTCCTCCGGTAATGGTGGTTGGCACGGAGCAATTCAACCTACTGGTGCAGCAGGTCAGGGGCCTCACTGAAGCTGTGCAGGCCATGCAACAGCAGCAGCAGCCGTAGGCATCAGTGCGACCGAAAAGGGCATCGCCAGAACTACAAAATCCGATGGTGGGACAGGCCACTTGGGCCAGCCGCCCAGTCTTTCTCGGGAAGACGAATCCAAGGGTGGAAAGCCCCCAATCGGACCACAACTCCACCACCGGAAGATCCCTGCCTCCATCCTGCCAGAGGACCCTCGAGACCCGTAGTCGAGAGGATTTCCTGGATTGGAGGCTTCAGGAGATGAATCGGCGGATCGAAGAACTCCGCCACGCTCCCCCCACTTATGGTGAGGACATCTGTACTGACCCTCCCTTTTCTCAAATGATCATGCAGGAGCCAATCCCGCCAAACTTCAAGCTCCCTCAATTCGAAAGCTATGATGGGACTTCAGATCCGGTTGACCACCTGGAGACCTTCCGGACAATGATAATGCTTCATGGCACGCCTGACGCCATTCTATGCCGAGCCTTCCCATCCACCTTGAAGGGAGCGGCGAGAAACTGGTACTCGGCACTGAAGTCGGGTACCATCTTTTTCTTTGATCAGATGAGCCACCAGTTTGTGGCTCATTTCGTTAGCAGCCGGCATCCCCGGAAGGGCTCGGAGTCCCTCATCAACATCAAGCAGAGGGAGGGGGAGTCCATTCGGGCCTACATCAACCACTTCAATGTCGCCACGCTGGAGGTCCAGAACTTGGACCAGTCGGTAGCAATGGCCACTTTGAAAGGCGGCCTTCAGAAGAACAACCTTTTGTTCTCCCTGGAGAAGAAGTACCCCAGGATTTTGCTGACTTATTGGCTCGGGCCGAAGGGTGTGCTCGAGCGGAAGAAGCCTTCAGGATGAAGGATGAGGAGACCGCGAGAGAGCGGCAGGTGGGAGACTCGAGTAAGCCTGTGGTCGAAAAAGGGTCGAGAGAAGCTCGACCACATTCTCGAACTCCTCCCAGGCACAAGCATGCCCAGACCCCTCCTCGAGCATGCAGGCAGGGAAGCTCGAAACGTCGAGCTCGGCAGGGCTCTCCCCCAGGAAGGTTTTGCAACTATGCCCCCCTCAACGCATCGAAAGCCCAAGTACTGATGGAGGTCAGAGAGCAGCTCCCTAGGCCAGAGAGGATGCGCACACACCCCGGAAAGCACAATCCCAACAAGTTCTGCCTCTACCATCGCGACCACGGCCACGACACGGAGGAATGCATCCAGCTCTGAGACGAGATCGAGGAGCTCATCCGGCGAGGTCGACTCGATAGGTTCATTCGACGCCGGCCTGAGGGTAGAGAAGATCGGCCAAGGGCCCTGCCGTAGCCTGAGCCATCGAGGAGGGAAGAGCAACCCGGAGATCGGCCTCCAATTGGGATCATCAACTCCATCGTCGGAGGATCCCAAGGGGGAGCAGACCTTCCATGACCGTGGGACTCGAAAAGCCTGTAAATGTATTACTAACGACTTTGCTTTGAATTAAAATTCCTTTTGACTTTGCACGGGCTTGTCACGACTGGAGATAACCCCTTCAAATAATTAAAACAAGGTCATGTTAGGAACAGGAGGAGAACCTCGTCCTAACGTAAATAAAATGAAAGTCCGATTATGTTAAGATCGGATTGGGGGAGAGGCCCATATAATGGCCCTTAGGTGCCCCCATGACTATGTTAGGAACAGGAGGAGAACCTCGTCCTAACATAAATAAAATGAAAGTCTGATTATTTTTAAGATCGGATTGGGGGAGAGGCCCATATAACGGCCCTTAGGTACCCCCATGACTATATTAGGAACAGAAAGAGAACCTCGTCCTAACGTAAATAAAATGAAAGTCCGATTATGTTAAGATCGGATTGGGGGAGAGGCCCATATAACGGCCCTTAGGTGCCCCCATGACTATGTTAGGAACAGGAGGAGAACCTCGTCCTAACATAAATAAAATGAAAGTCCGATTATTTTAAGATCAGATTGGGGGAGAGGCCCATATAACGGCCCTTAGGTGCCCCCATGACTATGTTAGGAACAGGAGGAGAACCTCGTCCTAATATAAATAAAATGAAGGTCAGGTTCTTTTAGACCGGATGGGGGGAGAGGCCCTACAACGCCCTAATGTGCCCCCACAGCCATGTTAGGAACAGGAGGAGAACCTCATCCTAATATGAGCAAAGTCAAAGGCCCGGTTCTTTTAGATCGGATGGGGGGAGAGGCCCTACAACACCCTAATGTGCCCCCACAGCCATGTTAGGAACAGGAGGAGAACCTCGTCCTAACATGAGCAAAGTCAAAGGCCCGATTCTTTTAGATCGGATGGGGGGAGAGGCCCTACAATGCCCTAATGTGCCCCCACAGCCATGTTAGGAACAGGAGGAGAACCTCGCCCTAACATGAGCAAAGTTAAAGGCTCGATTCTTTTAGATCGGATGGAGAGAGAGGCCCTACAATGCCCTAATATGCCCCCACAACCATGTTAGGAACAGGAGGAGAACCTCATCCTGACATGAGCAAAGTCGAAGGCCTGATCCTTCTAGACCGGATGGGGGGAGAGGCCCTTGCAACAACCCTTATGTGCCCCCACAGCCCCATTGGGAATAGGAAGAGAACCTCGTCCTAACCTGAGCTGAGATCGACTACGTCAGAAATAGGAGGAGAACCTCATCCTGACGGTGACAAAAATCCGACTGCCCAACAAGACCAGATGAAGGGGAAAGGCCCCTCAGTGGCACCTCTACACTTCTACGCAACCCTGCAGAAAGCAAGGGGAGGACCCTCACTCCGAAAAGAGGAGGAAAATTAAAAAGGAAAGTGACGAATTACATCGGCAACAGATGAAAGACAAACTACGCCAAAGACATAGGGGACCTCGTCTCCCCAAAGATGGGAGTTCCTATCAGACACCCCTGGTCTTCAGGAGGGCTCTCGACATAGGTCAAGAAAATAATGACTCCTTCGAGGTAATGTGAAGTTCGGACCACCGAGCTCGAGCCCACGGCCATGGACGACAAGAAAAACAAATTAGTGTGGCGACGACTAGGCACCTCCAAACGACATCGACGTCGAACAAATCAAAATGCAAGAGAAGTTCGGCGGACGACTATTTAATACAATACGTGGACGAGGTAACACAAAATCTCCTTTTCATTTCATTCGCGAAATATATACTACAAAGTCCAGGAGGCTAAAGGAACAAAAACAAAACAACAAAAACAACAACGATGCAACAGCGACGACAAACAGACGAGCGACAAAAGAAGACACTTAGAGGAACAAAGGACAAAAAAGAGTCCTAAGGGGACCCGCTTCCTCCGACCTCGGACTTTCGGCTTCGACCCTCGCCAGGGAACCCCTTAAATGTTCGACTTCTGCTTCCAATTCCCTCTCTTCATTAATATCTCCATGTATCTTTGATGAAATCGCTGACTTTCGTTCTCCGCCTCTCGACGCCTTTTTCTCAGGACCTCGGATTCCACCTCCGCATCCTTGATGGCCTGCTGCTCGCATACCAGCTGGATCTTCAATTGCTGCAGCTCGGCCTTCCCCTCCCCAAGAGCGACGGATAGTTCTTCTGCGGTCCTCCTCAAGGATTGGAGTTCGTCGGAATCCCGAGCGGAGGTAGATTGAGCCCCCTCAGCTAGCTGCCTTCGAAGGTGGGCAACCTCGTCGGTCACCATCCGGAGCCTCCCCTTGTATTCGTCCACCTGCTTGCGCTAGCCGGCCCGGTACGCATCATAGCTCACCTCGACATCCTGGAGCTGTTGCTGGATTTCGGAGACCTTCTTCAACCACTCCCGATCGCTGTCGGTCCGAGTCAAAAGTCGGAATGAACTTCCCTCCAGCTGGCCAATCCTCTCCTGGCAGCCGACAGCTCCACCCTGAGGAAACTAATCTTGGCGCCTTGAGCCCAAATTTGATCGCTGGCACACTTCTTATGTTCCTCAAGCTCCTTCTCAAAGTTTGCCTTCCTCCGGCTGTACTCCATGATCCCCTTCACGTGGAGATTTCGAAAGTAGGTGGCCTCCATGGTGGCTTCAGAATGACTCTCTCTCAACCTGCGAAGCTCGCCTTCCGTCTTCTTCGATCTTTTTGTTAAATGGAGGACTTCCTTCTTCAGCTGCTGGATTGTAGACTTCAGCGGAATCCCCTGAGGCAAGGAAAGCACTTCGGCAGGGCGCTGCCATCGGGAGGTCAGCGCATTAAGACGCAGCTCATTACAAAGAAGAAGAAAGAAAGAAAAAGAAGAGAAGAAAAGTCCCCCACAAGGAGGAGACCAATTTTATTGACTCAATGTTTCTTGAAGACAAAAGAAAGAAGAAAAATGGCAAGAAAGGAAGAATACAAGGTTAGAGGTCTCGACCTCTGGATCAACGGGGGGACTTGGCACCTCTAGGGGGTGGTCCACGGTGGCTGCAACGGTGGTGGAGGGTCCGGCTTCATCCTCGGATGCCTCATCCAAAAAGCTGAGGTCGAGCTCCGAAAATTTTATGACCATCTTCTCATGGCAGAGCTCGAACCCTTTATTGAATGCGGCTTGGCCGAACTCAACCTTCAACTTCTTCATTTGATGGAAGCCTTGAACTCCACCGCTTGATCCCTGGCCTCCGAGACCAGGGTCGGGATCTGTTCCACCATGTTGGCAACCTCGGCCTCCGCCCTCCTCACCATCTCCTCCAAGGCGGCCTTCTGTTCCGTCGAGGTCTGTCTCTTTCTCTCAAGTGCCTCTCGAAGACCGGCCGCCTCGAGGGCCATTTCCTTAAGGCGAGCAGCTTCGGCCTGCTGACCTTCCACCACCTTGTTTGTCATCTCGATGTTGGCGAGAAGTTGGTGCTCGAGCTGCAAGGACGATCGGAGGGTCAGAATGGGAGCTGAGAAGTTAATTAAATGAAGAAGCGAAAGGAAGAAAGGAACATGAATCTGCTTACCTCGAGGAAGGCCCCCAGCGAGTCCCAGACTCGTTGTGCGGGATCGACGCGGACGATCCTCTGGACGACTTCGGGTAGTGAGCACCCATCTACCAGCTTTTTTATTAGGTCCTGTCACTAAAGGGATCATCTCCCTGCTCCTCTTCGGAGCCGTGGGATTCTTCGGTGGCAGCCCGACGACTGTCGACCCTGCGGGCCAAGGTCTTCCTCCTCCTCTCACCCCCTGGCACCTCCTCAGGATGGGCCTCCGAAGCGGGGACCTCAGTAGGAGGACTCAAACCCCTCGAGGAAGCCCGGGCGGCTGGAAGCTTAGTGTCTGCAAGGACATCGATAGCTGAGGTCGCTTGGGCGGGCGCGGCCGAACTCATCCCCTCCACTCTGGTCTTCTTCGCCAGCCCAGAGGCCACGGCGCCCTTTCTTTTGAGAGCCTTCAGGCCCCTGACAAGCATCTATGCTTCTTCAGCATCCATGCCTAAAAAAAAAAAAGAGAAG
This sequence comes from Elaeis guineensis, assembly GCF_000442705.2. Taxonomy (NCBI): domain Eukaryota; kingdom Viridiplantae; phylum Streptophyta; class Magnoliopsida; order Arecales; family Arecaceae; genus Elaeis; species Elaeis guineensis. The sequence continues at coordinate 108,208,429 of NC_026000.2, read as the reverse complement.
GGGGAAAAAGAAGAAAAAGAGAAAGAGGGCGTGAAAAAGAAGAAAAGAAGAGAAGTAGAAGGAAGAGAGGAAAGGAAAGGAAAAGAAGAAAAGAAAAGGAGAGATAAATACTCGCGGGATCCAGGGGGCTCAAGCCGATGTTGAACAGAAACTGCTCCTTCAGGAGGTTGGGGAGAGAAAGAGTTGGATATTTGAGGAGTTTCTGGGAGGCTTGATGATCGTCCCCCCCCAGGCTAGGCGCCCGACGGACGGAGTCCCTCGGGGAGCCCCAAGGGGGCAACTCTAGCCTCAAGGTCGGGCATCGAACATAAAGAAACTTCCCTTCCAATTATGGATAGAGGAGGGGGCACCTTTCAGCAACCTCTTTCTACCGAACTGTGGGGAGAAGTACCACCAGTCCTTCACCATGGGATGACGTTTGAAGGTGTAGAAGTATCTAAACAAGGAAAGGGTGGGCTGGACTTTGACTATATGATAAAGAGAGAGGAACCCTATCAAAAACCTAAAGGAGTTCGGTGCAACCAAAGCCAGAGAAATATCCAGAAATCGAAAAAGAGCAATGACAAAAGGTGGAAGAGGGAGCTGAAGTCTGGCACGAAAGGCCTCCTGGTACAGGCAGAAGCAGCCGGGGGGAGGGGCACTAGCCCGGTCGGACGGGCCAGAAAGTTTTAGTTCGTACTCTGAAGGAACCCCATACTGAACTCTTATCAGTTCGAGTTCGTCCGGAGTCAGAGAACAAGGAATGGCGTCCGGTGCAAAAATCGGATGAGGTTCAGCTCTAGCTACCGGTTCATCTACCGCTTGAGGACTCTGGGAGATCGAGACAGACGAACTCCTAGAGCCGCTAGAAGAAGAAGCCCTGAAAGACATCTAGAATCACACAAAGACCACTTACAGAGGCGAAATCCCTAAAAATCGGGAAAAATTGCGGATAAGGTCTCGGGGGACTGATGTGCAGAGCAAGAAAGAAAGATCGAATGGCAAAAGGAAGAACAAAAAGAGGAAGGAGTTCTGAGACTAACCTAAGCGATTCGGAGAGGTGCGAAGGTGCGAAAATGGGGATGGCTCGAGGAACGTCTAAAGCTGGAAAGGGCACTGAGAAAAATCGAAGTTCTCAAGGAGAAGAAGGGCGCCAGAACGAGACCGTCGGATAGAGCGGGACTCTTGGAGGAGGAGTGCGGGTTTAAATAGGCACCGAGATCCGGCATAATGATGATTACGAATCCCCTCTAACCGGTCTCTTTTCACTGCGTGTCCCACTCACCATAGCGGGCGGTTAAAAAGTGACAAACGGCTGACAGAGCCTTTATTGCCCATGTCTTGAGCACCGTTCCACTGCAGGTTCCAAAAGAGCCTCTTCGGATCACCTCGATTTGAAAAGACTCCAATGCATGCGTATTAAATGCCAAAATATCTGAGGACGATTGCGTGCGGACATCAAGGGAGCAACTTCGGCTGTGACAATCTCTCTGTACTTTTTTATTCAAAATTCGAACTCGAAAGTAGGGGGACTGGTGTTGGGTATAAAATACCCTCAACCAAAGTTCTTGACAGGATTGACCCTCCCAAGACTCCTCCGACTTTCGACCGCAAATAGTATCTCTCCGGACTTCTCCAACAGCCGGATTTCCACAGTACTGACTGAATTCCCCCGATGGATGAACTCCTACTGCGCCACCCGAGCTCCTTCAACATGAGTTCCCCTAGTCATCTATTAAGCCGCCCCAAGTGCTCACCGAGCTCCGCCGCCAGCCGACTTTCTACAACTATCAGCTGTTCTCCGAATCCCTTCCAGACTTCTTCCAGCCAGGTTCAACTCCAATCCGAACTACCCCAGACTTCGTCAATGGCTGAACTTCTCCAACGGTAGATTCCTACAACTACCAGATTTCATCCAGACTCCTACGGGAGCCGGATCTCGTTCCCAACTCCGACTGTAGGCAGACTTCGTCCGGACTCCTACGGGAGCCGGGCTCCGCCCATGACTTCACTTACAGGTAAACTTCGTCCGGACTCCTACGGGAGCCGGACTTCACCCATAACTCCAATTGCAGGAGGACTCCGTCCGAACTCCAATGGGAGCTGGATCTCATCTCCGACTCGGCTATAGGCAGACTTCGCCCAGACTCCTACGGGAGCCGGGCTCAGCCCATGACTTCACTTACAGGTAAACTTCGTCCGGACTCCTACAGGAGCCGGACTTCACCCACAACTCCAATTGCAAGAGGACTCCGTTCGGACTCCAACGGGAGCCGGATCTTATCTCCGACTCCAGCTGCAAGCGAACTTCGCCCGGACTCCTACGGGAGTCGGACTCCACCCATGACTTCACTTACAGGTAAACTTCATCCGGACTCCTACGGGAGCCAGACTTCACCCACAACTCCAATTGCAGGAGGACTCCGTCCGGACTCCAACGGGAGCCGGATCTCATCTCCGACTCCGGTTGCAGGCGGACTTCGCCTGGACTCCTACGGGAGCCGGGCTCCGCCCACGACTTCACTTACAGGTAAACTTCGTCCGGACTCCTATGGGAGCTGGACTTCACCCATAACTCTAATTACAGGAGGACTCCGTCCGGACTCCAATGGGAGCCAAATCTCATCTCCGACTCTGGCTGCAAGTGGACTTCGCCCGGACTCCTACGGAAGCTGGGCTCCACCCACGACTTCACTTATAGGTAAACTTCGTCTGGACTCCTACGGGAGCCGGACTTCATCCACAACTCCAATTACAGGAAGACTCCGTCCGGACTCCTACGGGAGCCGGACTTTGCCCGCGACTCCGACTGCAGGCAGACTTCGTCCGGACTCCTACGGGAGCTGGACTCGTCCCCAACTCCAACTGTTGGTAAGTTTCATCCAGACTCCTACGGGAGCCAGACTTCACCCCTGATTTAATTGCAGGAAGACTCCGTCCGGACCTCGTCCCCGACCTCAACTACTGGAAGGCTTCGCTCGGACTCCTACGGGAGCTGGGCTCCACCCTCGACCTTGACTGCTGGTAAACTCCGTCCGAACTCCTAAGGGAGCCAGACTTCATCCCTGACTTTGATTGCAGGGAGACCTCGCCCGGGCTCCTACGGGAGCCAGACCTCGTCTCTGACTCCGGCTGTGGGAAGACTCCGTCCGGACTCTCACAGGAGCCGGACCTCATCCCCAACTTTGGCTGAAGGAAGAATTCGTCCGGACTCCTACGGGAGTCAGACTCCGGGCTCCTCTCAAGCGGGTAGCTAACCACCTCTCTCCGCTAGACACTCCAGCTGAACTTTAGCCGACAGGCCCCATCACTCCCTGGCGGGCCGCAGTAACGGCCATGACTCTGGTCCACTTCTTATGACAGATTTTGCATGGCTCCATTACTCCCTGGCAGACCGCTATGATGCCCACGATCCTACTCCACTTCCTGCGACGGATACCGCCGATTCTTCCATCCTCTGGCAAGTCACGACAACGGACGCCGCTCCACTCCCTGCGACAGACTCCACGTGGCATGTCCCGGTGATAGCCACAATTCCACCCCACTACTCTTCGCAACAAACTCCTCCTGACTCTGGGCAGCCCACTGCCAGACGGTTACAGACATCGCTATCAGTCTGTTGCTCCCTCCGCTTATAAAAGGGGGATCCCAGATACGTTATTCTCTAAGCTCTCATTTTTACCTAGAAACTCTGCTAAAATTTTCGTTCGAGCACTCCATTCTTGTTGAGGCAGAGAACTGACTTGAGCATCAGAGGGTCTTGCCGGAGCAACCCCACCTCCGGTTTAGACTTCTTTTGCAGGTCCCGGCGGCGACCGCGACTCCCTCGACTCCAGCTTCTCCGGTGCAGGTGGATTTTTGCACCAACATATCTTATTGAAAGGTAAAAAAATTATACATATTTTGTCATATCAGTTATAAGATGTAAATATATTTCTAAAATTTAAATTTATTTTTATTTATAGATTCTTGTGTACCCTAAAAAAATATGTGTGCAATAAGGCACAGCTTGAAGGGTCTATAGCGGAAGCATACGTAGCTACAGAGTGTGTCATATTCTGCTCAATATATCTTAAAAATATCAAAACAAGATTCAATTATACAGATCGTAACATAGACTATGAATAGAGTGATAATGAACCGATGCTGTCTATATTTAAATAACTGGTTCAATCCATTGGTGGAAAGAAATATGAATTTATGGATGTGAATGAGCTATCCAAGGTATACTTCTACGTTCTAAATAATTATGAAGAAATTGAAGATTTCATTGAGTAAGTACCATCTTAGCATATTATTTAATATTCTAAGTAATTTTTTTATATCGATGTAAAATTAAAAATTATGACTTGTTGCAGTGAGCATAAGAGTATACTATGTAGAGAGAATAATATGGATGCTGATGATCGATATAGGAGAAACTTTGCAAAATAATTTGGTGATTTTGTAAGTTGCATTAGTAATATGTTATTTTAATAATTATAAAAATAATTATTTAAACTAACATAATTTTTTATGTTATAGTGTAGATAAAATATAAGTATTTCAATAAAGAAGAGGATGCGATCGATGAATTGTACGATTTAGCATATGATCCCAATCAAAAGATTAACCACTATGCATCCTGTATCATTGGAGGAATGAGATTTCACATAAGGGAGCTTGAGATGCAACGACGGATCCATAATTGTGGGATTACTACGATAGGATATAGAAGAGAAGAAGAGATTGAATATTATAGTGTACTGACAGATATCATAGAACTGAAATATGGATCTAGTAATTCTGTATTTTTATTTTAGTGTGAATGATAGGATATTAACAATAAAAAGATCAGTATTCATATCGATCTACACTTTATCAGTATAAATTTTGTATGAATATGGTGTCAAAATGAGCTGTATATATTAACAACTCAAGCAAAACAAGTAATATATTTGAAAGATCTAAAATATCAAGGTAATTGGCATGTCATACAAAAAATAACACCTAGAGGCATATATGACATACTAACCTAATTAGAGATGGATAAAAATTTAAATTTACATAAAGAGAAAGCTTTTCAAGAGGAAGAACAAATATTAGCCGAGCTTCTTGTTGATGAAAAACTTGTAACAGCTCCTTTGAATAGGACTGATCTGCCATCCAACAAAGTTGAAGCTGATTTTATATTTAATCTTAATGAGTTAGAGGGCGACGATCAGTTTATAAATGATGATGAGATAGAAGATGATATATATGTCAATTATTGTGATTCGAAGGAGAATCTACACATCGAGGAAGATACGAATATTGATGAATAGATCTATATTCTTTATTTAATTTTCTCTTACAATAATGATATGCGATATAATTCTATTCATTAGAATATAATTTATTTATTATTATTATTATTTAATATTATATTCATTTATATGTCAAGAATTATAGGTATGGCACTAGGAGATAGACAACGACGTTTGCATTCATAGTCTACCCGGGAGGTTGAGATACTTTCACCAATTTCCAATGCTGCACCAGCTCCGTCGCTAGAGGATCCTGCACTGGCAGATCCGAGTGAGGTGGGTCTGAGTGAGATGGGTCTAAGTGATATTATTATACTTTTTATATAATAAAATTTAATTTTTTTTACTTGGATAGCTATCATACTAATGATTTATTTATTATTATTTCAGATCAGTCTCCATTAGTGGTGGGATAAGGATGAGGTCCATCGAAGAACTTTGCTCTAGAGCGTTGGAGATGCGAACACTCAGGACAGCATCTTCATATTAAGATACCACCCAACTACACCAGGCCCATTAGGGGATGGTGCGAGCTATGACAGACCGAGCTAGGCATCATATACCGTAGCTATGCCCCCATGATGCTTTTCGATTGGCATCATGTTGTACCGGCTCAAAGAGAGATTTTCTACACCCAGTTATAGATAAAAATAAATTATACTGTGAATATTTAATTAATACGATATTCTCGTAATATTTGTTATTGATAGGGTGTATTTGATATTATTGATTTTGAGGAGGATCGCATGCGGTGAGCTGTGGATGCTCATTTATCTTTGCATTTTAAGGAAGATCGCCACCGCATCTATCAGCATTGGTACCATGTAATGTAAGATCATGGGGTGGAGGCAGTGCGGCAGTGGCCCTATGATAGCATCACTATGGATGATTGGGCTCTCACATGCCGGCATTATGAGGATCCGGCATATCAGGTTACACATCCAAACTTCTTTCTTTTTGGAGTTTAAATTATTGAATCATTTATTTTTAAATTCAGTTTGTTACCTACTAATTTGACTGTTAATTATACAGAGATGATGTGCCCAAAATACTGTGAATCGAGCAAGACAGACCGTATCATACTGTGGGAGTTTGAGGTCGTTCGCTCATTATATAGAGCAGATGGTAAGTAATTTCTAATTAGTATATTTTAACTCTCTAACTATTTATTTTTTTTAATTAATTATTCTCAAATGACAGAGATGCAGAGAGTGGCGTGCTTTCTAGTAGGATTGATATCTACCAGTAGACCCATCAGCGATGGTCAGGAGAATGGACGACGGGGAGTCAGGAGCTTTTTTATAAATTTTTTTAATTATTTTTTTTACTTACAGTTTGATTTTCAGTATGAAATTAAAATAGCTATAACCTTAATTTTCAAGACCGTATGATAGACATCAGATCTCAGCCTATCCTTGAGGGCTCGACCGCACCCACAGATGATGAGATCTGTGATCAGGTGCTTGGTATGAGATCCTATTATGTTAGAGATTTAGGATATGGGATCAGTGCTCCCTTATCCTCATGCTCATCCAGGGCTGACATCCATGCTGCCTATGATGCTCGACTGGTGGTGGTGCAAAGGCAAACTGAGTAGCGAGCTAATGAGTTGACTGCATACATCGATGAGTACCAATGACTCCAGATTTAGATGATGGAGTGAATAGTGCAGATGGAGCAGATGATATAACTGATGAAGCAACAGCAGACTGATCCAAGCTCTTTCGAGCGCTCTCCTTCTCCAGTATGTTCTCTTTCTACAAATACTGATACTTGATGGCTTATTTATGTAGTTTTTTATTTTTATTTTAGACCTCTAATTTTAATTTAATATAATAAAATAATAAAATTTATTTATAAATTTATTACATAAATTTTTTATTTTAATTTTTTATTTTTAATTTATAAAAAATATTATAAATATAAATTAAATATATATATTCATAAATTATTTTTAAAAAAGATGTATAAATTATTAATGATAGAATTATTTTTAATAAAATATTGATTACCAAAAAACATATTAATGATGAAAATTGGTCAAACATAAATTTTTTATTAAATTTAAAAAAATTAAAATCTTATATTAAATTAATAGTGATGAAAATATTTTTATCATAAATTAAAAAAATTATTAGTGATAAAAATTTATATCAAAAATTATAATATTTTGATGTAAAATGTATATCACTAATATTTTTTTTAAATTTAATTTTATAAAAGTTATTAATTAAATTAATAGCGATGAAAATATTTTCTTATAAATAATTGATAATTTGTTAGTGACAAAAATATGATCAAAAATTATCATATTTATGATAAAAAATTTATGTTATTAATATTTTTTTTTAAATTTAACTTTTATAAAAAATTTTAATTAAATTAATAATGATAAAAATATTTTTATCATAAATAATTGATATTTATTAGCAATAAAAATGTACATAAAAAATTATTACATTTACGATGAAAAATTTATGTTGCTAATATTTTTTTTAAATTTAATTTTTATAAAAATTTTTAATTAAATTAATAGTGATAAAAATATTTTCATCATAAGTAATTGATAATTTATTAACGATAAAGATTTATGTCAGAAATTGTCACATTTACGATAAAAAATTTACGTCACTAATATTTTTTTGATTTTTATAAAAATTTTTAATTAAATTAATAGTGATGAATATAATTCATCATAAATAATTATTTTTTTATTAATGATATAATATTTTATCATAAATTATTTTTTTTTATGATTAAAATTTTTCATCGTAAATAGTTTTCGAAAAAAGTTTTTTTTAACGATAAAAATTTTTGACCGATAATATCGATTATTAATGATGAAAATTTTTTTCATCATAAAAAATTATCAACGATGTCATTATTTATGACTAAATATTAGCGATGATAATTTCATCACTAATAATCATTAATGATGAAAATTGATTATTAGCGATAAATTTTTTTCATCATTTATATCCTATTCTGTTGTAGTGTTAGATCTATCAATACTAGTTTAACAAGTTCAAAACTCATTACTAGATTATGGATTGCTGATCTTCACAAATATCTTGCATAGGAGAGAGAGTCTCTTCTAGTTGCTCACAGCCTCATAAAGACGTTCGGCCTCTACAGAACGTCCATACGAAGATCGATGTAGATTAGACTCCTTGAAAGTGCTAGCTTGCAAGGATCTTTAAGGGCTGAACTCTTCTTCTTCTTTAAATTTCTTAGACACTCCAAAGGAGAAGAAGATCTAGAGAAGAAAGAGAGGAAGAGAGAGAACTCTGGAGAAAAAATAAAACCAGCAAGGAATAACCTATATGGGGCATCAACAATAGAACCCTCTTTAAATAGCAAGGGATCAAGGTTTCAGGTCAAAAGGGAGGGTGCCAAAGAGTCCACACCAAGAATAATTTTTGGCATCCCAAATTTTCAAAAATTTGGTGATGGTGTGAGAAAGAGATATGGTCTTTCTCATGCCCAAAAACTCTTCAAAGAAAATGAGAACAAAATCAATTGGCACCACTCTTATGTCCAAACATGAAAAATCTCTTTCCTTCTTATCTCCTTATCTCTAATTTAGATCGCATTCAAAATAGATAGGGGATAAGATCATAACTCATCATGCTTTGCTGCCCACTCTTACTGGGCCCTCTCTCTTCATGCCAAAAATCTCATGCCAAAACTATTTTGACGTTGAGAAGGAAGGCATGGGTCCAGGGTGGCGCAAGAGATAAGGATAGAGTCCCTACCGACTGGGACTCTTCATTTTCAATTTGATTCTAAGTCAAATCAAATTTAGTTTGAATCCAATGATAGAAATGAATCTAATCTAATTAAGATCCCAATCATCTCAATAAATTTCTAACCCAATTAAAAATTAGCTGAAATCAAGTCCTGATCAGATCAGGATCAAATTTCTCTTACAATTAGACTTGATGAAATCAAAATCAATCTAAGTCAAACTGAATCCAATTCAATTACACTTGATCCAAAGCTCTTTGCTCAATCAAATTAAGTCAATTAGTAATCTAATTACTAATAAATCTTTCATTAGTAGTAGAGTCCCAGTCCAGTGGGACTCTCTTTCGAAGTCCCAATCCTAGTGGGACTCTTTACTAGAGTCACAATCCGATTGGACTCTTTAGTCATTATATTAGATTGAATCTTCTAATGTATGTGACTTCATAGGTTCAAACCTAAGCCGGTAGCATAAGAATAACTTTTTATACTAATCGATGTAACCATCTAGTAATGGAATCCGACATCCAGATAGGTCGAAAGATTGCAAAGCAACATTCTAGAACCTATTGACGTATGGTTATCGTATAATTCATCCTTTTGATCCTAATGCTCAAGGTAACCTAGGGTTTGACTATCAACCCTAATATAGTCGACCATATTGTATTTCAACTTTTCAAATCTATTACATGGATTATCCTGACCAAGATTTTACTAAATTGAAATACACTGATGCATATCTCTTACTAATTCAGAGAGATCAATTCCATCTTGACTCACACACCAACTTGATAAGTACTTGACTGCACCCAGTAATCTTCCATCACTATATTAAAAATTCAGATGGTCCAGCAATAAAGTACAGTGAGTTGCTTATAAGTTATCGTAGTGATCTCAGATCTAAGGGACACTTATACCTATACCCTTCATGAGCTACTATTGACAGTAGAGTGCTCCACAAATGATCACATTTGGTGCAAATATACTTCTACATTCCACCTACATGCCATACCAGTGCCTCTACACTCTTTGGTTAAGAGGATAATCAATCCATATGGTACACAACGACCTATACTCAATATTGTTATCATCCTATTAACAGCATATCATTCGGTTATGAATACGTTTTAAGGACTAAATAACAAATCCTTCTTTATTGATAAAATATAGTCCTAAGGACTTCATCACAATACTAGAGTTCAAATAAGATGGACAAAATTATGACAAAAAAGTTAAATAATTTTTATTAATAAAAATTTATATGCAATTATAAACATAAGCACAATCATCAATAGGCTGACAATTGACTTTGAGATACATTTTTCAACAATCAACAGGTGGTAGGTAGAAATAATCGCACGTAAAGCATTCGACCAAACCATCCCAATATGGCATTATAAGCTGAGGGAACCTTCACCACTAGAAAGTCAAGCATCAGTGTGGCCTGCTTCAGTGCATATCCGATTGTGATAGGTAAAGATATGATGTCTTTTATGGATATTAAATCTCTAGAGAACTTGACCAAAAGAGAGTTGATTTGCCATAGTTGATCCTTTAGTAGGTTCATTTGACAAAAGGCATGGTAAAATAAGACATCTACTAAGCTTCCATTATCAATCAAAATATATTTTAAATCATACTTAACAATGGTTAAGAAAACTATAACATCATCATTATGAAAGATTTGGATGCCCTTAGCATCAACTTTCGATAGGGAGATTACCTCATCCAACATCAGCCTCTTTGGTTTGAAGCTCCCAATCTAGGTTGCATGGGCATAAGTCTTCCTTATAGATGAGTTGGTACCACTGGTTGTTGGTCCACCACCAATGGTGTGGATGACTCTAATGGTAGATCAGTTGTCAAGCAACAAGTTGAGAGCAGAGTGCCTTTGACTAGATCATCTCTATCCTATAAGTAGCTAATGTGGGACCAAGGAAGGCCCATTTAATGAGAGCTTCAGTCTCGTTCTTCAGTTGGTGGCAGTCCTTGGTATCATGCCTGTAGTCATGATGGAATTGGCAATTTTTGTTCATATTTCTATGAGTATTTGGCTTCATTGTCTTCGGCCACTTAACATACTCCTGGTTCTTGATCTCTATCAAGATTTGTCCTCAAGATATACTGAGAGGTGTACATCTCTCGAACCTCCATATTGGACTCCTAGATCATTGGGAGTTCCTCCGACTTCTTTTGAGCATTTTATAAGGCTCATCCAAGTCATCCCCAGTCTTTTTATTTTTCTCCTTCTTGCTAGCCTTCTCCTTGCACTACTCTGCCATGGCCTCCTTAGTATTAATATATTTGTTTGCTCCGTCTCAAGGAAACCTCTTTCAAGAGGAAGCTGTATGGTTTCAACCCACTCCCTAGGACCAACATCGTGACCAAATAATTTAGGTCATAGATTTTTAGCATTGCCACATTGAAGCAGCTGATAAAAGAATCTTAGAGGGACTCATCATCCTTTTGCTTGATAACCAAAAAGGTGTCAGATGTCTTCCTTTGCTTTTGGTTGCTTTTGAATTGAGCAGTGAAGAGCTTGTCGAGCACCTCAAAGGAATGGACGGAGTTCAATTGTAGCTCAACATAGCACATTCAAGTAGCCTTCTGAATGGTGATAGGGAAGACTTTGCATATCACCAAGTTGGTGGCCTCCTGGAGCATTATAAGAGCTTTGTAGCTCTCTAGATGGTTGTAGGGATTGGTGGTGGCATTATAAGTCTCAAGTTGTGGCATCTTGAGGAGGAATAGGTTCCTCCATAATCCTCATCGAGAATGGAGGCCTAGTGAACCCCGAATCATTCCTTAGGGCTAGCTAGTGCTGTCGCAACACCTCGAGGTATCAGCCCCCCTTCTATAGTCAATGTCGTCTTGTGAAAGCCTCCTTAGGTTGGTAGGATGAGGAATTGCTAGTAGTTGAGTCTTGTGAGGAAGAGGAAGAAGAAAAAGTGTTGCCCAGATATGGAGCCTAAGAGGGGGGGTGAATTGGATCTTTTTAAAATTTTTTTGATTAGTGCACTCAAGTAATGTGCTATACTTGTTGAGTGGAGTGAATTGATTAGCTAAAAAAATAAAATCAAGCACAAACGATAAGCAAGTATAAAGTATAATGAATGAATAAAGAGATGCAAGCACAACAAACACAAGAGATTTATAGTGGTTCGGTGCCAACCTTGCACCTACATCCACTCTCCAAGTCCCTATTTGAGAATTCAATCCACTAAAAAGATTTCAAGATACAACACGTTGGATAAGTATTCCAAGCAAGAATACTTATTTTTTGGATATAAGTCAATCCACAATACTCTAATTTCAGGTTAGATCAACCTATCTGAGTTTTGAAATCTTCCAAAATTTAAAATTCAAAATACAACAGCAAGTGAATAGTATACAAAAATTTTAGCACAATAGTCCCTTAAATGAGCATAATAAATATAATAAAAATATAATACTTAAACAAAAGAAATCTTTGCTGAACACTCTCAATTGATTGGTACATTTGAATGCAGTTGGAGACTGGTTGGTGAGCTGATTGAATGCTTCTTTCCTCTCCTTTTAGGGATTTCTTTTACTTTCACGAATGTGAGCTTGAATGCATGAATTGTAGTTGATTTTTCACCTTTTGAGAGTATTTATAGTCTTCATTTGGACTTGAGAGTATCTTAATATCGGTTAAGAGCTATTGAAGAGTGTTTAATGCGCATTAAATGTATCAAAAATAGACTAAAAACTAGTCATTACGAGATTCATCCAGAATGGATCGTCCCATGGGTCATCCCACTGTGACTGAAAAGTCCCATGAGTCACCTTATTTGGTCAATCTAAAAAATAGACTCTCTATTTTAGTCTCAAGATCTCAGAGGTCGACCCATGGGTCGTCCCACTACGTGCCACAAACCAAAAACAGAGCATGCCGGCTACCCAATGAAAGGAGATGATCCAGTTGGGTTGCCTCATTTTGTTTTAATCTAGTTTTTCATACATTTAAGGTCCGAAACTTACCAAAATACTATCAAATATTTTTAAATAAATTTGAATCAATTTGACACTTCCAAAAGGCTTCAAAAATGGCTCCAACTTGTAAAAACTTCAACTTTGGTACACTTGATGAAGCTTTTCAAACTCAATATTTTTGGACTATCTAAAATAATACTAAAATATTCTCTAAAGATAAGAAACTCATTAGTAGTCTCTTCAAATGATTTGTGATAATCAAAATCAATTTTTGGAGCAATAAGAAGTGGAAGGTGAGTACTCATTACCTCATCAAACCTCCATAGATGAGAGTTATGGCTGCAAGGTGCCATCCTTAGGCTCTATAGATGAGGATGGTGGTGGTGAGAGGCTCGTTCTGGGCTCTAATGACATGATCGGTGTTTGTGGGGAGCTTACCCCAAACTAAGGGAGCAGGAGTGATGAATCCACTCTAGACTCTATGGAGGAGATGCAAGGCTTAGCCATTCTAGGGCTCCTTGATTGTCTCGCATGTGAGTCTCCCACTGTTGCTACTGATGTTGTGTAGCTACCTACTACAGGCCTTGCATCATTGTGGTTATTGCTTGAACTTGCTATAAGAGGAGTTAGAATTACTTGGCGGTAATCACTGGAGCTATCTGCACTTTTAAAAGAAGTAGAACTCTCTGAGGACTCTGGATAGAGCCGTCGAACTTTGTAGGAGTATTGGGTTGAGTGTCGGATGGCACTACTTTTATCATTCTATATTGTTTGATGATTGTTATTTAAGCAAAATCTTTGATGAGGGGGTCAGGACCCTTCCTCTAGCATTAATATGTTGTCGCTAAGGATTGGTTTGACTCAAATCGAGATCGATAAGCTGGATGATGAGTTGGAGAGCTTGAGGAGACAATTAAGAGACCCAAGTAGCTGGCCAAAGATCTCGAAGTGGTTGATGATAATTGGATCTTCATTTCAATACTTGAACAAGTCCTAACACACCACAAGCAGAGGAAGTCCACTTGATAAGGGTTTTTCAACAGCAAACCCTTAAATGCCTAAGTTAGATCACCTTAGGGTAGCCATGGAGGTTCTAAGTGGAAGGCAAAGAGAGAGATCCTAAGTTAGATTTAGTGTGTCCATGAGGAAGAGGAAGAACGATAGAGTTCAAAGAGTCTTAGTTTTACTCCACTCTATACTTAGTGTGTTGGGATGCGTAGGCGATTTCATGCATGTATTTCGAAATATTTTCAAAAAAATTACAGCGGAAGATAACTAGATTAATCAAATAAATCTAACATGCATATGATCTAATCATCAAATTAACCTACTCTAGGATATGACATATTATGTTTCATATAAAATCTGAAATAATCTGAAGATAAAATCAGTATGCATGCATGTGAGCAGTAGATCACATCTACTTCTAATCTGAGTTAAGAACTCCATACCTGATCACGGATCGATGATCTCTACTACTGAGAGACATGATGGAGAAGATCCTTACTGATTGCTCATAGCCACATATACGTCCGACCTCTATGAAAAATCCACTCGAAGCTCCGATCTAATCGGTCTTCTTGGGATTGCTAGCTCGTGTGAAGACCTTCTTCTTGGTTGATCTGAATCTTTTTTTTAAATCTCTTAAACCTTTCTAAAGATTGAAGATGGACTTCTAGAGGAGATGAAGAGATGAAAGAAAGATGGAAAAAAAAATATTTTTTTCTAATTTATTTTCTCCTCCCAAACCCTTAGAACCAAAAATATAAAATTTAAGTTTTTGCGCACACCCCAAGAGAGAGGACCCTCTTCCTAATTTTTCATGCCATAAACTATGCCCAACTTCCACCACATGAAGATATCTCTTCTGGTATCTTACACACATAAAAGAAACCATAAAAGCATCTTTTATAGGCATGTAAGGAGGTGGAGTGAAGAGTCATAATGATCTTGGACTCTTACAGGCTTCTGCCTCCCTTCACAATTCTACATTCCAAAATATATCAAAAAAATATGAGACACCCCTTTCTATATTTTTTTATGATAAATTAGTTCTTCTAATATCTCATGAAAATTTTTTCAAAATGTCACACATATAAGGAGAAAAAAATTTATTGGCATGGAGAGGTTGATTTAGATAAGAACAGATTTTCTTGATAAATAATATTTTGAAATCTAGTTTTTGAACTTTTCTTTAATCAAAATCAAATCAGATTTGGATGTGAGATAGATAAGGGAGAGGATTCTTTGGTGTAAAAAAATCTTACATAAAATGATTTTGTGTGTGGAGATATATGGCATGCAATCTAGGTTGGCACAGGGAAAAGAGTCCTATTCCAATAAGGACTCTAAGTTTCTTTATTTGAATCCAAACTAAATAATATCTGATTTAGCCTAAATAAAATATATGAAATCTAATCTAATTAAGTTTATAATTTTTTAATCAAATTTTAATTAAATTAAAAATTAATTGAATCAAAGTTCTGATCAAATCAGGGATAATTCTCTCTTAGCGATTAGGTCATCTCATAACCTAATCAGGTCAAACCTAATTGAATCCAATTCAATTAGATTTTATTTAATCCTCTTTGCTTAATCAAATTAAGCTAATCATAATCTAATTGCTAATTAATTCTTTATTAATTTACTAATACTTAGTAAATTAATTTATTATAACTTTTAAATAAGATTAACCATCAATCGAATTGATGATTAAGCCTTTGAATGATTCTCAATCGTTGATCAGCCATATGATCAGTCAGAAACTTCTTTTGAGTGTGACCCCATAAGTTTAAATCTAAGTCGGTAGCACAGAAATAGTTTCTGAATCAATCGATGTAACCATCTAGCAATGATGACCCAACGTCCGAATAGGTCGAATGATGGCAAAGTAACATTTAAGAATCTATTGGCGTATGATTACCGTATAATTCATCCCTTTAATCCTAATACTCGAGGATGATCTAAGATTTAACTGTCAATCCTAGATAAATCATCTATATTATATTTTATTTTTTTTAAATCCATCACATAGATTATCCCGATCCAAATTTTGCTAAATTGAAATATACTGATGCATATCTCCTACTAATTCGGAGGGGTCAATCCCATCTTGACTCACGCACCGACTTGACAAGTACTTGACTGTACTCAAAAATCTTTTATCACTGAATTAGAAACTCAGTTAGTTTGGCACTAAAGTATAATGAGTTACTTGCAAGTCACCATGGTGATCTCAGGTCGGAGGGACACTTATACCCATACCCTTCGCAAGCTATTCTTGACAGCAGAGTACTCCATATTTGATCACATTCAGTGACAATATACTCCTACATCTCACTTGCATGCCATACCAGTATCTTCATATTATTTGGTTACAAGGATAACCAATGCATATGGCACACAACGACCTATATTTGATATCGCTATCATCCTAGTAATAGCGTATCGTTTGGTCGTGAACCAATTTAAGGACTACACGATAAATCTTTCTTTATTGATCAAAATAGTCCTAAAAATTTTATCATAATATAGGAGTTTGTTAAAAAATATATCTTTATGATAAAAAATATTAAATAATTTTTATTATTTATCAATTCATATATATTTATAATTAGCATAATCATCAAATGATTGGCTTTAGGACATAATTCCCAACAACTCCCACTTGGACTAAAGTCAATCAGTATAGTATCACATATCCATCTTCGATTTATCATCTCAGAACTCCTAGATACTGAGGCTTTAGTAAAATGGGTTAGTCGTGTTCTCCTTTCTGTCAATCTTCTAAAGATTGACGTCACCTTAACAGATTTTTCTGAATAAGATGGCAGCAATGCAGAATGCCTGGTAAGCTATTGGAACTTCGGCTCTTTGGCATGAGCTATGGCTCCGGTGCTGTACAATATAGCAGGACCATCATCGAAGGGTATCACTCTTAGCTTGTTAGTGAACTTGTACAATCACATAGTTTTCTTGTAAGCATCAAATGTTGCAATGTATTTTGCCTCGTAATTTAAATTTGGCTGTATTGCTCTGTTTGGAACCATTCCAGTAAATTTCTCTATTATTTAGGTAAGAATATATTCTGACATGTTCTTGCTATTATTATATCCAACTAAAAACTAAAGTCATACTCCACATGTTTTAAGTCAAATTCTCCATAACCGAGTCATCGGTCCTTAGTATTTCTTAAATACCTAAAGATGATCTTCCAGTGATTCTCACCCGCATCTTGCAAGTATCCACTCACTACTTTAGTGAGTATACCATATGCAATTCTCATATATGGTGTATATGATAGAATAAATTCTACTCATAAACATCCTATGTATGTTGGACTGGGATAACCTAAGCAGCCTCTTAGATCTATCTCTATAGATCTTTATCCCTATGATGAGGGATGCTTTTTCCAAGTCCTTTATGAAAAATAATAATACCAATAAAATCTTTATTCCTTATGATGTAAGAAATATTATTTTCAATTAAAAAAATTTTATTCACATATAAAATAAGAAATACACTCACAGAACTATTAACCCATTTATATTTGCAGAATTCTTCTTCGTTCTCAATGAAGCTATGCATTTTAATCACTTATCAAAATACACGCTTCAATTTTAAAATATTTAGCATTGCCACAAGAGAAAATATCTTGTTATGGTCAATACCATAATGTTGACAATATCTTTAGGCAATCGGACGAGCTTTGTAGGTCTCCACCTTCTCGTCTGTGCTATTCTGATCCTATTGAAGATCCACTTACACTCTATGGGCTTTATCCTTTGAGTGAATCAATGAATGTCCATACATCGTTGACCTTCATAGACTCCATTTCGGATCTATGGCTCCAAGCCATTAATCATAGTTGAACCTTTGTATGGCATCCTAATAAACACTTAATTTAAGTCATTTAAAGCAAAAAATTATATTTAATTTATTTTATTTATTAAAAATTTGATATTTTTTTTATATTTTTCAGAAAAGATGATCGTCGATACAAAGAGTCTGATTCATAGATCAAAAAGACTCAAGTTTGAAGAAAATTAGACTTAAAATAAAATTAAAATAAAAGAAGGATGCATACGGTATTATAAAAAATGAAGATACTATGCAAGAAATCTAAAAAGGATATAGGCATCATTTTAAAGAAACAAAAGTTTATTTTTGTAATTTTCTAATAAAAAGGAGCGTTAGTGATTTTCTAACAGCTAACGGGTCCGTGAAAGAAGATTGCGGGCGCGTGGCATGGCGGATTCGTGGGGAGTTTGTGCTGGTGGACACAGTGGCGAACAGACAGACGCTCATGATAGTAGATGGATCTAAAAATTAAAAAAAAAATATAATACTTGAAAATACTTCAAGAGGAAGAATTTGTATTTTCTTTATCTGCTTGTGATCTTTCCATCTCATCCATCCATCTTTTAGTCCTTAGTATTTTCTTTAGTCCCACATCTGAAAACCATGTAAAACTCCTCCCTCCTAACACCTATAAAAAGGCTCTTGTACTCCCATTTGAGGGGGATCCCAGAAATTCTTTTAAAGCCTTGCATAGAGGAAGAGAAAGGAACTACTCCATGAGTAGCTAGGCTAGCAGTCTCGAGAGTGGAGAAGAAATTTTATAACGACACAGAGTGGATTTATTGTTCTAAACTTTCTTGTATTTCTTTATATGCAATAAAGATTATGCTTTTTATTTAAATCGTTATGAGTTTTTTATTTGCTCTCTTTCATATGCTTTTATGTATGCTTTCCTGTTAGATTAATATTAGGAACAACTTTTACTTTCCGGAGACGCATCGTGATCTATGGATACGGGGTGTGCTGAGGAAAGAAGAATGTTTACCTAGTACTTTTTGGAGATGCACCATGATCTACAGGTATAGAGTGTGTCGAGGAAAGATAGATATTTTTTTTAAGATTAATCGCATCTATTTAATTAAAAAAAAAAGAGATACAACTCTACTAGTGTAAAATTAATTCAAAACTCTCGAGCTCTTTATTTTCTAATTACATCAATTTTAAGATAATTTATTTTTTAAATCAAAATAATGCTTCTTTCTTTTATTTTGCAATCTCAACTTAGCCCAAGGTCCCTGAGGATACGATCTCGACTCATCCTACCTACGTAGTGAGTAGAGTTATTTTTGGTGCTATCAACGACTACGCATCAAATTTTGGCACCGTTGTTGGGGATCTTAGCACGTTGAATTAAAAAAAAAACTACTGACATTTCATAACACTTAACTAAAATAGCGTAATCTCAAATATAAAAATCTCTAACTTAATTGGACACCTTGTTCCTTTGCATTGCATCTCTATAATTAACTTTAAGGACGCAACCCATTAACTAAGATAAGGTGGGGATTTGATCATCCTTTCTTGATCCATAAATCACTCCCTTGCATTTGGATAACTTAGACCTTAATCTAAAATTAATTAGACGTTGACCCTTAAGGATTTCGAGCTCATTAGGACAAGTGACCTTGAGAGTTGAACCAGGTTAGACTTGGTCAGCTAGCTGGTGTCTAGGCAAGTGGTTTGCGGGACAACTGGACCCGAAGGAAGGTAATTTTTAATTGGTTCCGTTCGCTGACCTGGCCAATTTAATTGGTGTCTAAGGAAAGCAACGGGGGGACTCCCACCGACCTTACACTTATCTGGCCAGTTGGTTGGTCAAGCTCCGACTTGGAGGGCTTGAAGGCTAACTACAGTTAGGAGCTATCTAGAACTAAGGTAACTTTAGGATAGAGAGTCCACTGCGTGCTAACTTGATTGTAATTAAAATCTAACCATAACTAATTCTTCTATTAGTTTTAGGACTTCTTAGGATCTCTTCTTTAGAACTTTTTTCTCTCTTCTCCTCTCCTCTTAATAAAAAAAAAATAATCCTTAACAGACTAGGATAGTCCTACATAGACCTTTTAGTTGCATGTTAAGTCGACGATCACTAAAACCCGACTTGCAACCATTAGACGAAGAATTAGAAAAGACTCTTAGGACTATCCAAGTTAGAAACATGGCTGCACCTGGTGAGGCTAATCCTCCACGCTCTTTGAAAGAATATTTCACTCCATCCTCGTATACCTACTGTCCATGCATTCAAGTACTCCAGTAGAAGCTACCCAATATGAGATTAAGTCTAGCATTATTCAAATGTTGCCATCATTCTATGGACTTAGTAACGAAGACCCATACAAACACTTGGATGAATTTTTTAAAATTTATTCCATAGTAAAAATTCAAAACTTCTCCGATGATGCCCTTAGGTTGAAACTGTTCCCTTTCTCACTTAAGGACAAAGCCAAGCATTAGTTAAACTCCTTAGACTCTATAACCATTTCAACTTGGGATCATCTTCAGAGAAAATTTCTCAAGAAATACTTTTCAATTGAAAAAATAAATCAAAGTAGAAAAGCTATCACTAGTTTTTCCCAATTAGAGGGTGAACTTTTTCATGAGACATGGGAAAGGTTAAGGGACCGCATTCGTAAATGTCCACACCATGCTGTCCCTAAATGGCAACTTTGTCAGTATTTTTATGATGGTCTATCGGAGAAACACCGACAAATGGTTGATACATCATGTGGTGGGACATTCATGCTAAAGAGTGAGGATGAAGCCTGACAGCTCTTTGAAACACTTAGTGAGAATTTTTTATATTATATGTCTGCCACCTCTAGAGAACAACTCATGCTTCAACAAAAAAGAAGTAGAATTTATCAGATTGGAAACGTCATAGATATCCACAGTAAGGTAGATGAACTGTCCCAAAAATTAGATCGTCTTCTAAATACTGGACAATCCTCGATTCCACCTAACCCAATCCAAGAAGTTTGTGCATTGTGTGCAAGTCCGAATCATTTTGTTAGTGAATGCCCAACCGCACCTCAATTTTTTGAGTTTGTGCACGAGCAGGTTCAGCAAGCTCAAGTCCAACAAGCTCGCAGACCAGAAAACAATCCATATTCGAACACTTATAACCCTGACTGGAGAAACCATCCAAATTTTTCCTGGAGACCACAACCAGTGGTTGGCCCTGCCGCACCTCGACCTCAATATCAGGACCCAACATATAGGCATGGACCATACCATCAATTTTAAAATGCTCCTCAATCGTCTACTACTGGTCACAGCTCAGCTTTTGAGAAAAAAGTTCTGAAAGTACTAGAACGATTAGAAGTCAACACTCAGACCCTTAACTCCCACACACAATCCATTGCTAAGCTAGAGACCCAAATAGATCAACTAGCGATTGCATTCAGTAGGAGGAAAGGAGGAAAATTACCTAGCCAACCCGAGAGCAACCCAAGAGGGCAATTTGTGATTGAGAGCTCTAATACCCCAGAAGCTTTTTCTGAACATGCCAAATCAATCATGACTCTGAGAAGTGGGAAGGTCATTGAACACACTAGTAAAACCAATAGACCGACCCTAAACCTCTAACCAAAGCCAAATCACCCAAGAACAAGGAGGACCTTAAAATAGAGAATGAACCAACTGCACCGAAATCATCTTACTTGCCTAAAGCCCCATTTTTGGATGCCCTGAAAGCCCCTATTCCTGCAGATAAGAAGGGAGGAAGACTCGACGAGATGTTGAAATTGTTTGAGCAAGTCCAAATTAATCTTCTCCTTCTAGACGCAATCAAATAGGTCCTTGCTTATGCTAAATTTTTGAAGGATTTGTGCATCCAAAAATGTAAATCTAGATCACAAATCCCAAAGAAAGTATGCCTCACTGAACAGGCTAGTTCTGTCTTCCAGCATGCCACTCCTCCAAAGCTTAAGGACCCAGGAGCCCCCATCATTTCCTGTGTTATAAGAGATTATCACATTGAAAAAGCTCTTTTGAACTTAGGGGCAAGTGTGAATCTTTTACCTAGTTCGGTGTATGAACTTTTTGGATTCAGAGAACTGAAATTCATATCAGTCACACTACAATTAGCCGACAGATCAATTAAGGAACCATGTGGAATGCTTGAGGATGTCTTGGTCAAGGTAGAAGAGTTTTACTTTTCAGTTGATTTTTTGATTCTCGACATGAAACTAAGTGGCAATCCAAGATAAATTTTTATTATCTTAGGACGACCCTTCCTAGCTACGGCAAATGCATGCATTAATTGTAGGACGAAGTCATGGACATATCGTTTGGGAATAAAAAACTGAGACTGAATGTGTTTGGTGCTTTCCAAGGACCATCAATGGATAGTTGCTTCGAAGTAGATACATTAGAAGATATTATAGAAGATGCAACACCCATAATTCTAGCACCAGACCCCTTAGATACTTGCTTGGCTCACTTTGGAGTGTATGACTTTGAGGGATATATGAAAGAAGTTAACACCTTGTTGGATACACCACACGATAAAACCATTCCTCCATGGACAATCAAGTATGAGCCATTGCCCACATTAGCCAGTACACCAATAGTCCTATCTTTAGAATCACCACCTACATTAGAATTGAAACCCCTTCCTGCTATGCTCAAGTATATATTTCTAAGACCCAATGACACCCTCCCGGCAATCATTGCATCAGACTTGACCCCTAATCAGGAAGCACAATTGGTTGGTATTCTGAAGGAACATAAAGAGGCTATCGATTGGTCCATTGCCAATTTAAAAGGAATTGACCCCTCCATTTGCATGCACCATATTCATTTTGAGGCAAATGCCAAACCCCATCGAGATATGCAGAGGAGATTGAACCCAAACATGTGTGAAGTAGTAAAGAAAGAGGTGGTAAAGTGGTTAGATGCTGGAATCATCTACCCTATATCCGATAGTAAATGGATCAGTCCCACTCAAGTAGTACCTAAGAAATCAGGTATTACTGTGGTGAACTGCTTCCCACTCGCATATCATCTGGATGGCGAGTATGCATAGATTATAGAAAACTAAATACCGTTACTAGGAAGGACCATTTTTCATTGCCCTTCATCGACCAAATCTTAGAACGATTAGCAGGACAAAGTTTTTTCTATTTTCTTGATGGTTATTCAGGGTACAATCAAGTACCTGTATTTCTGCATGACCAAGAAAAGATTACCTTCACCTGCTCCTATAGCACCTTTGCTTTTCGACGTATGCCATTCGAGCTCTGCAATGCACCTGCTACATTTCAACAGTGCATACTGGCCATTTTTTCGGATATGGTGGACAAATATCTTGAAGTTTTTATGGATGATTTTTCTGTATTTGGAACCACCTTTGAGGATTGTCTCCATAATCTTTTCAAAGTTCTTAAACGATGTATGGAGACAAATCTCGTCCTAAGTTGGAAAAAAAGCCATTTCATGGTGCGAAAAGGAATTGTATTAGGATATATTATTTCTGAAAGAGGGATCGAGATAGATAAAGCCAAAGTTGAGGTCATTTCAAAACTACCACCCCCTACTTCGGTCTGACAAATACGATCCTTCTTAGGTCATACCGGATTTTATAGATGCTTCATCAAAGACTTTAGCAAGATTTCAAGACCCCTGTGCAATCTGTTGGCCAAGGACACACCATTTGTCTTTGATGAAGACTGTTTGAAAGCATTCAACACATTACGAACAGTCCTGATAACAGCACCCATAATAAAACCCCCTGACTGGTCCATTCCATTTGAGATTATGTGTGATGCCTCTGACTTTGTAATAGGTGCTGTCTTAGGCCAAAAAATCAATAAGGAGCCACATGTGATCTATTATGCTAGCAAGACTCTTTCCGATGCCAAATTAAACTACACCACAACAGAAAAAGAGCTACTAGCAGTAGTGTTCGCCCTTGAAAAATTTTGCTCATATCTGTTAGGGTCTAAGTTCTAGTTTACTCTGAATATGCGGCTTTGAAATATCTCCTCTCAAAGAAAGATACTAAACCATGTTTGATCAGATGGATCCTTCTTTTACAAGAATTTGATCTGAAAATTCGGGATAAGAAGGGTTCCGAGAATGTGGTAGCTGATCATATCTCCAGGATCTTAGTTGAACACACGATAGGCATAGATGAGGTCAAAGAGAAATTTTCTGACGAACAACTTTTCACAATCTCCTCTAGCCATCCTCCATGGTTTGCCCATATTGTCAATTACTTGTCAACAGGACAAGTACCTTCTCACTGGACAAAACAAGAAAAGGATCGATTTTTCTCGTAAATTAAACATTATTTCTGGGAGGAACCTGAACTATTCAAATACTGTCCTAACCAAGTTATTCGCCATTGTGTCCCCGAGAGTGAATTCCAAAGCATTCTCACTTTTTGTCATTCTTCGGCATATGGGGGACATTTTAGTGGAAGAAAAACTACAGCAAAAGTGCTGCAGAGTGGGTTTTATTGGCCAACGCTTTTCAAGGATGCACATGAATTTGGCCGAAGTTATCTGCAATGTCAGCAAACAAAAAATTTATCCAAGAAGGATATGATGCCGCTGACCCCCATTTTAGTAGTAGAAATCTTCGATGTTTGGGGGATTGATTTCATGGGACCTTTTTCAGCCTCATTTGGATTCGAATATATTCTGATGGTAGTTGATTATGTGTCAAAATGGGTGGAGGCAATAGCTACACTGACTAATGATAATAAAGTTGTAACTAGTTTTATCCAACGAAATATCATTAGTCGATTTGGCTTCCCGAGGGTGATCATTAGTGATGGAGGGACTCATTTTATGAATAAATATTTTGAAGCACTTATAAAAAAATATAATATTACACACAAAGTGGCCACACCATATCACCCCCAAACTAATGGTCAGGTAGAGGTGTCAAATAGGGAGATTAAACATATCTTAGAAAAGATGGTTAGGCTCGATAGAAAGGATTGGTCTCTTCGCTTAGATGATGCATTATGGGCTTACCGTACAGCTTTTAAAATCCCTATCGGTATGTCACCCTACCGATTAGTTTATGGCAAAGCTTGCCATCTGTCGGTTGAATTAGAACATTGTGCACTATGGGCCATACGAATGTTTAATTTTAACATGAAGAATGTAGGTTCTAATCGAAGGTTGCAAATCAATGAACTGGAAGAACTTTGCAACGATACATACGAGAGTTCACGAATTGACAAGGCTCGAACCAAAGTATTTCATGACAAATATATCTTTAGAAAATCATTTGAGCTAAATCAAAAGGTATGGCTTTTCAATTTCAGGTTACGCCTTTTTCCCGATAAACTTCGATCCCGATGGGATGGACCTTTCATTGTCACACAAATATTTCCACATAGAGCAATTAAAATTCATGACCCCCAGAATGGCAATACATTTAAGATAAACGGCCAACGTTTGAAGCCATATGTAGATGAAATTGCACATAAAAAATGAATTGACACCATCTACCTGTGTGATCCACTTTATAATGAATAATAAACTTGACATCTGGCTGAAGACGTAAAACTTAGCACTTGTTGGGAGGCAACCCAATGATTTCATATTTTTTTACTTTACTGCAACTGCAGAAATTTAGAACAAGAGCTTATTAATCAATGAAGCTATCTTCAACTTTCGAAGCAAAATTATCCCAGGTGCACTCTCTCCTTTTATTTTCTTTGCTTTCCTACTCCATTGAGGACAATGTAGATTAAGTTGGGGGGGAAGAAAATTAATCAAATCCTCGAGTATGATCAGAAATAATTAGTTTTGTGTATCCAAATTTTATTTTGATTAAGAGTCAATTAGGCATCCTAATCAATGAATGATTAACGGTCAAGATAATTTTAGAGATACTGAGGAATAAATTATTAAAAAATCCAATGAATGGTAGGGTTTAGACTAGACCAAATTTTAGGAGTGATTCTACAATCCTCTTCTTAGTGATCTCAATAAAGAATCTGCTTCATGAGAGATTGGGTGAAAAGATCGAGGTATGTAAAAATTCTCTTTAAAATTTATTTTAAAAAAAATATTGATTTCTTACTGAGTAATCGGGCCCCTTCACCTAAGTAAGCATTGTGGTTCGCATAAAAAGGTGGGCAATGTTAAAAAAAAAATAATGGATAATAAGGGGACTAAATTGCAAGAAGATAATAAACCTCTCTCACATTAAGTTAGAGGATTTAAAGAGTAAAGTGGGGAGTTGGTGAAAGAAAAGCTCTTGAAATTTTTTTAGTTAATACTCAGCCACTAATTGGATCAAATTGATAATCCAATGAAGTATCTCTTTAATGGTCTGACCAGATATCATCTATCTTTTGGGATACCTAACCTAACTTTTTATTCAAGACCGAGTCAGTACATAATGCTGATATATCTATTTTGCTCGAGGACAAGCAAAATTTAAATTGGAGGGTGTGATAAACACTTAATTTAAGTCATTTAAAGTAAAAAATTATATTTAATTTATTTATTTATTAAAAATTTGATGCTTCTTTTTATATTTTACAGAAAAGATGATCGTCGATACAAAGAATCCGATTCGCAGATCAAAAAGACTCAAGTTTGAAGAAAATTAGATTTAAAATAAAATTAAAATAAAAGAAGGATGCATACAGTATTATAAAAAATGAAGATACTATGCAAAGAATCCAAAAAGGATATAGGCGTCATTTTAAAGAAACAAAAGTTTCTTTTTGTAATTTTCTAATCAAAAAGGAGCATAAGTGGTTTCCTAACAGCTAACGGGTCCGTGAAAGAAGATTGCGGGCGTGCGGCATTGCGGGTGCGTGGCATGGCAGATTCACGGGCAGTTTGTGCTGGCAGACATAGTGGCGAATAGACGGACGCTCATGATAGCAGATGGATCTAAAAATTAAAGAAAAAAAACATAATACTTGAAAATATTTCAAGAGGAAGAATTTATATTTTCTTTATCTGCTTGTGATCTTTCCATCTCATCCATCCATCTTTTAGTCCTTAGTATTTTCTTTAGTCCCACATCTGAAAACTATGTAAAACTCCTCCCTCCTAATACCTATAAAAAGGCTCTTGTACTCCCATTTGAGGGGGATCTCAGAAATTCTTCTAGAGCCTTGCATAGAGAAAGAGAAAGGACTACTCCATGAGCAGCTAGGCTAGCAGTCTCGGGAGTGGAGAAGAAATTTCGTAACGACACAGAGTAGATTTATTGTTCTAAACTTTCTTATATTTCTTTATATAAAATAAAGATTATGTATTTTATTTAAATCATCATGACTTCTTTATTTGCTCTCTTTCATATACTTTTATTTATGCTTTCCTGTTAGATTAATATTAGAAACAACTTTTACTTTCTGGAGACGCGCTGTGATCTATAAGTACGGGGCGTGCTGAGAAAAGAAGAGTTGTTTACCTAGTACTTTCTGGAGATGCACCGTGATCTATGGGTACGGGATGTGCCGAAGAAAGATAGATATTTTTTTTAAGATTAATCGTATCTATTTAATTAAAAAAAAAAGAGATACAACTCTACTAGTGCAAAATTAATTCAAAACTCTCGAGCTCTTTATTTTTTAATTACATCAATTTTAAAATAATTTATTTTCTAAATCAAAACAATGCTTCTTTCTTTTATTTTGTAATCTCAACTTAGTCCAAGGTTCCTGAGGATACGATCTCGACTCATCCTACCTACGTAGTGAGTAGAGTTATTTTTGGTTCTATCAACGACTACGCATCAAATCCATATAGGTGATCAAATCTTTGTTATTCTCATCGAGTTCAATAGGATCACATTCTAAAACTAGAAATCAAAATATCTATCCGACAGACGTGGTACTCTACCGAATCTCCTTAATGGTGCCTTTACAATGGATTTCAAGTTTGATCTAATCAAATCTGATTCTATGGGTTCATCAGATTATGTCGATTTTTCTATCTGTCAAACTTCATAAATTTTATATTAAAGGTACAAGTACCTTCACCAAGGTACTATTTTTCTAAAATAAATGCCGAACAACTCTTGTTCTTTAGCATAGTAGAAGTTATATCTCCTAGATTCTTTGGGGTACCTCATAAAATAATACATATAGGACCAGGATCCAAGCTAATCGATCTGTAAATACTCGATATAAACTAAATACTCAAACCCCAAGGTAAGAAAGTATCAGCTTATGCCTAGTCCATATCTCATATGGAGTCTTTGCAACTGATTAATTTAAAATTCAGTTCAAAACATAATAGTAGTCTTAAGAGCATAACCTTAAATAGAGACTGACAGACTTATACATTCCATCATGGATCGAACTATATCTAACAAAATTGATTCCAACAGGAAAAAATTCTATTTTCTTCTAGATATATCAAAACTTACTTGAAATGCATTCTCCTCTTCGGTCTAACGAAGAATTTTAATGCTCTTCCAAATTTGTTTCTTTACCTTATTGTGGACTTATTTGAATATTTCAAATAATCCAAATTTATGGCAAATATGTTCGTAGATCCAATACATCAGTTTTTATCAGATTCAGAACATCATTGGCTCGTTCATTTTTTCTAATAAAAAGTGACTTGATCATCTTACTAAGGAGATAGGATTGACAGTTTTGACAATGATTCACAATCATTGACCTCAAAAATTATCTCCTATTGGTCCTATTCTTATTTATATGATTAAGCTTAAATTGCCAAAGATAGATTTTCATGACATTATCTATTTTAGGGAGTTTGTTTGATTATGTACATTATACTAACAGACTGTGACTATTTATAAATATCATTTCTCAATTATCCACATAATTTTGACATCATTCATAATGATATCATAAAATTATTAAACAATAGTGACAATCACTAAAACGACATTCTTAGAATTGAAAATAAGCTCGACGATTCTTAAAATCAGGATTGGAATATGACTTCCAACTCTAATATTCAGAAATCTCTTATGGTTTTCAATTTGCAACAATTTGTATGGACTTTCGATATCCAATATTTAGGTAGTAGTGTCACAGATAGAGAAATCACAAGGTATTATCATATAAGTACTTTGTTCAGCAATCCTTTGCTGATTCTCTTCCTTAGCCTGTTCGGATCAAGAGACTTTGCTAGATCAGATTAATCTTTAACTCTTTTATCAGTTCGGACCCATTAGCCCAAGCATGACTCTTTTGCACTTTTTTTTTCTTTCTTAAAGAATTATTATTCCACTGAAGATATATCTCAGATGTGTAAAAAAAACTACTTTAATATTTGAAGGATTTTCTCCCACTAAGCATCATCGACTTTATAACTAAATTCATATTTTTTGCTACTCTCAAAAATACCACATGGTGATTTCATTATGTGGCCACTTCTGATAAGTGCCTTTGATCGCATCACATGTGTTGGATATGAAAACTTCAGGTGCTGGATCTATAATCATATTTAGGATCCATTCGTACTTTAGAACTATTTGCAACTTTCGATATCAATTATCAAAGTTGGATTCTATAAATTAGTCACTATCAAACAATGAATGGAGCAACGGACATCTAGCTATAACTGAAAGAAAGACACAAGATCTCTATATTTATGAATTGATTAAACCTAAAGTCTTGAACTTTAATCTAAAAATTCTTCTACTATTTTAGTCGAATTGGTAGCCTCTACCTCCAATCCGAGAAATTACCTTAATTTTTTAGTGGATACTAGAATCCACACAAACTGCATACAAGTCCGAGGATAGCTCGATCAACCCATAAGCATCTATGGATAGGTTCTCAATCAATTTTTTTTTAAATAATTTTTAGTAATTAATTTTATCTCAGATTTTATTTCAGTAGGTGATGGACCTCCACTAAAAATTTTGATTAGGTCAAACCATTAACATGAATCTACTCAATATTTCTATCTAATGAATGATCAGATCTGAAGATAGCTCGATCAATCCAACCATCATCAAATAGTACAATAGAATCATTATATAATGAATAATAATTCCATCATTTAGAGAGAATACTGGATGGATGTCATCTGCAATGTCAATCAGAAATAATGAATCAATTATCATTCATCCTAATGTGAGGCTATAATCTAGTTATCTCCATAACTAGCTCATTTTATGATTCTAATAATTTAGAAGATTTAAGAATCAGCTTAGAGAAGAGATGAGAAGAGATCAACTAGTAAACCACAATCCTCCCACTGACTTCACTAAGTCATTGGATTGGATTAGGATCATGCTGGTTGAAATGGCACCTAGATCAGTCACACTGATCAACCTTAATGACATGAGTCAACTCAAATAACTTAATAGTCTAATTAAGACATAATTCACCAAATTGGCCAGATAAGTGAGATCGATGGGAGGGTCTGCTAAGCTTGTCTTAGACACCATCGAAATAGTCAGGTAAGCCACTCTCAATTAAAAACCACTGATCGAAATGCCAAACTTACCTTAGACATCAATTGATTAATTAGTTTCAATTTGACCAACCTAATAATTCGAGTTCAACCACTGAGCCACAATCAAGATCCATTTGGTCTAATCAAAGATATAGACTTGACCATCTACAACTATTGTATTGATTCTAGAGAAACTCTGATTTAGTCTAATTTAATATTTGATTAGATTTAATCAATTTCTCTAGTTAGTCTATTAACTCTTTAATTCTAACTTTAGGTTTAATCCAATTAAAAGGATCTGATTTAAGCTAAACCATGCCCTCATATTTTATGCGAATGATATTAGATCTTTAATTCACAATTCTAGATCTAATTGATTCTACACTTAATTCTCAATTAAGTTCAGCATCAACATGAGTTTAGGTTATGGTTTGAAATAATTTCAACCTTTTATTTTATAAATAATTTATAATAAATATTATGTAAAGATTTTTTATTCTGAAACTAGGTCGACTCAATCAATATTGAGTCGGCTACATAAGGAGACTAGGTCGACTCAGTTCAAAACTAAGTCAGCTCAGTAATTGTGCGAGCATGATTCAAGAAGTTTCAGATCTAAAAATTTATGCATAACACTAAAATAAAATCAATCATAACACTTTTAGATCATATCAAAATTTTTTATGATTCAAGATTTTATTTTCTCATAATTAAAATAATTTTAATCATATAGATTAGATGTCTTATATTTCATACAACTTTGTATCACATACAACAAACCTAAGATTTCAAAATCTAAGATTTTGCAGAAAAGTAAGTTCTTCCTTTCGTGTTCTTCTTCATGGGATCTAATTATATGGCATCCCTATATGTCATAAGAGCAATCCATCGAATGAGAAGAGAGGACCTTTAAACCCTTCTTACTCCTATAATCGGACGGTCTGATGATCAACCCAATCTAAGTACTTGCTAATCAGATCATCTAATCTAATCACATGTTATATATGCATAAATTTAGATCTAATCTAAATTATATCAGATCTGATTATAATTTTACATCACATCTAAATTATATCATAAATATCATATGCATGACATAAAATCAAATTTTATCAAGAATTAGCATAAACTAGAACAACCTTTTCATTGTAAGGGATAAACCCTACAGCAGGACAATCTTATGTCAGTTTGTGCGATCAATCATTAATTAAATTTAGATCTAATTATCATATATCAGATCTAAATAAATTTAAATTTTAGATTTAATATATACATAAATCATATCATAACGAACCTAGGCTCTGATACCACTGTTGGGATGCGTAGGTGATTTCATGCATGTATTTTGAATTTTTTTCAAAAAAATTACAACAGAAGATAAATAGATTAATCAAATTAATCTAACATACATATGATTTAATCATCAAATTAATCTACTCTAGGATCTATGACATGTTATGTTGCATATAAAATTTGAAATAATTTGAAGATAAAATCAGTATGTATACATATGAGCAGTAGATCACATCTACTTCTAATTTGAGTTCAAAACTCCATACCTGATTATGGGTCGACGATCTTTGCTGCTGAAAGACATGGTGGAGAGGATGTTTGCTGGTTGCTTGCAGCTGCACACGCATCTAATCTTTACAGAAAATCCACTCGAAGCCCCGATCTGATCGATCTTCTCTAGAGTGCTAGCTCGCATGAAGACCTTCTTCTTAGCTGATCTGCATCTTTTCTTCAAATCTCTAAAATTTTTTTAGAGATTAAAGATGAAATTCTAGAGGAGATGAAGAGATAAAAGAAAGATGGTGAAGAAAATAATTTTTTTCTAATTTATTTCCTCCTCCCAAACCCTTAGAACCAAAAATCTGAAATTCAGATTTTTGCGCACACCCCAAGAGAGAGAACCCTCCTCCTTATTTTTCATGCCATGAACTATGTCCAAACTTTTACCACATGAAGAGCTCTCTTCTGGTATCTTATACACATAAAAAAAACCATAAAAGCCCCTTTTATAGGCATGTAAGGAGGTGGGGTGAAGAGTCCTAATGATTCTGGACTCTTACAGGATTTTGCCTCTCTTCCTAATTCTACATCCCAAAATATATCAAAAAAATATGAGATGCCCCTTCTTATATTTTTTTTATGGTAAATCAGTTTTCAAACTAATCTTCAATGAAAAATCTCCTCAAAATATCACATATATAAGAAGAAAAAAAATTATTGGCATGGAGAGGTTGATCTGGATGAGAACAGATTCTCTTGATAAGGAATATTTTGAAATCTAATTTTAGAATCTTTGTTTTATCAAAACCAAATTAGATTTGGATGTGAGATAGATAAGGAAAAGAATTCTTTGGTGTAAAAAAATTTTATACAAAATAATTTTGTGTGTGGAGATATATGACGTGCAATCTGGGTTGGCGCAGAAAAAAGAGTCCTATTCCAATAAGGACTCTAAGTTTTCTTATTTGAATCTAAACCAAATCACATCTGATTTAGTCCAAATAAAATATATGAAACTTAATCTACTTAGGTTCATAAATTTTTAATTAAATTTTAATCAAATTAAAAATTGATTGAATGAAAATTTTGAGCAAATCAGAGATAATTCTCCCTTAGCGATTAGATCATCTCATAACTTAATCGGATCAAACCTAATTGAATCTAATTCAATTAGATTTTATTTAATCTTTTTTGCTCAATCAAATTGAGCTAATCAATAATCTAATTATTAATTAATTTTTATTAATTTTTAATACTTGATAATTAATTTATTATAATTTTTATATAAAATTAACCATCATTCGAATTGACGATTAAACTCTTGAACGATTCTCAATCGTTGATCAGCCACATGATCAGTCAGAAACTTCTTTTGAGTGTGACCCCATAGGTTCGAACCTAAGCCGGTAGCATAGGAATAACTTTCTAAACTAAGCGATGTAATCATCTAGTAATGATGACCCGATGTCCGGATAGGTCAAATGATGGTGAAGCAATATTCAAAAATTTATTGGCGTATGCTTATCGTATAATTCATCCCTTTAACTCTAATGCTCGAGGATGATCTAGAATTTAACTGTCAATCCTAGATAAGTCATCCATATTGTATTTCAATCTTTTTTAAATCTATCACATAGATTATTCGGATTCAGATTTTGCTAAATTAAAATACACTGATGCATATCTCCTACTAATTCAGAGGGGTCAATCCCATCTTGACTCATGCACCGACTTGACAAGTACTTGACTATACCCAAAAATCTTTCGTCACTAAATTAAAAACTCAGTTAGTTTGGTACTAAAGTACAGTGAGTTGCTTGCAAGTCACTATAGTGATCTCAGGTTGGAAGGACACTTACACCCATACCCTTCGCGAGCTACTCTTGATGTAAAGTGCTCCACAGTTGGTCACGTTCAGTGATGATGTATTCTTACATCTCATCTGCATGTCATACCAGTATCTTCATACTATTTGATTACAAAGATAACCAATGCATATAGCACACAACGACCTATACTTGATATCACTATCATCTTAGTAACAACGTATCATTTGATCGTGAACTAATTTAAGGACTACACGATAAATCATCTTTTATCGATCAAAGTAGTTCTAAAAATTTTATCACAATATAGAAGTTCATTAGAAGATGTATCTTTGTGATGAAAAATATCAAATAACTTTTATTATTTATCAATTCATATACATTTATAATTAGCACAATCATCAAATGATTGGCTTTAGGATATAATTTCCAACATAGTGTGGACTTGACTTAGACCTAATTAGACTTACTTAGAGGACTGCAAGGGAGTAGTTTATATAAGAGAGGGTCAGAGCCTGTCGTGATTGGAATCTTAGGAAGTGCAAGAAAGGCCATCAAGGATAACCACTCATATGGCTAGAAGATATGATAAGATGCATATCTCATAGTTATGGAGACCATTCTACCACTATAAGCCAACTATAACTGAGTGGTGGAATATGTTGTGATCCAGGTGGTGTGCCCAAGGCCCAGGGGACCAAGGCTAAGGCCAAGGTCCATCATTCATGAGGGCTTCATGGAGGCTCCAGGACTAGTTGGGCCCTAGGTTGAAAGGCTGTGGGCCTTTCAGGTTCTTGAGGTCTAGGTTATGTGGGCCTCAAGGGACCAACTCTGTATGGGCCAGGTCTGAGCCTAGGATAGGTGAGATTAGGTCGAGTCATGGGTGTACATGGGTTTGGGTTAATCTAATCTTCCATAGAGTTGGTCAAGAGAGTTTTGGGTTTGGGTCACTTGACCCTGTGTTTATATATACATGTACTGTGTATAGGTTTGATTAAGCCAAGAAAATACAGAACTCTTTCTCCCAAGTCTCTCTCTCTCTTCTCCCTCTCTCTCCAGCCATCCTCCACACCTCAGGAGCAAGAAACCCTAGGGTTTTTTGCCGTCAGGTCCCAAAAAGGAAAGAAAGAAAGGGGAGGCGCTAGCCCCTTCCCCCTTGCAACCGCCGACTCTCTCTCTTCTCCCTCTCTTGTAGTCACCAAAACACCAGGTCTAGGACCTAGAATCTCTTGAGAAGAGTTTGGTATAAGTCCCTCTCAGATCTGGAGTTGATCTGAGGTCGTTTGAGGCACGGGTGAGATTTCCATCAACAAATCTACAGGAAAGGCTGCAGCAGGACAGATCTGCAAGGTCTGCCTCCATCTACCTTCTTTCCTATCTAAAATACCCTGATTTGAGATATATGAATTGGAAGACCTCGGTCCAGGCCTGATCTGGTTGGGTACTAGATCTTAGATTTTTTAGAGGTGATTTCAGAGGCGTTCTTCATCTGGAACGAAAGGCTGACGAAGAAGACAACAACCAGGCTGATTTCGTCAAGGGCCTTGGATCGAGTCCAGAAGTCTCCAGATTTGTTCGTTGCTGGTTCTTCTACACCCAAGGTCCGTAGGAGGAGTCGGGATCGTACTCCAATAGTTGGTATCAGAGCCACGGTGGTGAGGAAGTGGTTCCAAGTGCGAGAATTTGAAGATCCCAAGTGCTGAAAATTTTCAGCAAGGTACCATCAAGGTATATTCTACACTTCTTGATTTTATATTACTTGTTTGGCTTGGATCCAGTCATGGGCAGCAATATGAAGGTCAATTTCGAGAAGTTTGATGGCAAGGAGAATTTTTTCATGTGGAAAATCCGGATGGAGGATCTTCTGGTGCAAGCAGATCTGGATCAGGCTTTGGATGAGAAGCCTGAGGGAATGACAGATAGACAGTGGGCATCGTTGGAGAAGAAAGCATGCTCGGTGATCAGAGGATGTTTGGCGGATGCGGCGTTGTATTCAGTGCTGGAAGAAAAGACCCCGAAGGGCCTTTGGTCGAAGTTGCACACCATGTATATGGAGAAGAATATGTGCAACAAGCTGATGCTGAAGAAGAGGTTATACAGTCTTCGGATGCAGGAGGGATCTGATGTGATTGGCCACATTCAGAGGTTCGACCAGTTGTGCATGGAGTTGATGAATATCGGGGTGAAGCTGGATGAGGAGGACAAGTCTCTGTTGCTTTTGTGTTCACTACCAGGATCATATGACTCTTTGGTGACTACACTGCTCTACGGCAAGGAGACTCTGGAATATGAAGACATGGTCTTGGTGCTGAGGTCTAATGAGTAAAAGAAAAGGTTGACCAGAGATCGGACTCTCTAGGAGGGTTTGGCAGTAGGGGAGAAACAGGCAGAGGCAGAAGCAAGTCCAGGGGGTGGTCCAAGTCCAGGAAGGGAAAGAAAGAGATGAAATGCTTCAAGTGTAACGAGTTCGGACACTTCAAGCGAGAATGTCCACTATGGAAGAGCAAGAAGGGAGAAAGAAGTGGCTCGAAATCAGTGAGTGCAGTTGCTGGGCAGCAGGTGGAGGATGATCTACTTGTGGTATCAGATGGTCACAGGCATTACACAGAGGAGTGGACACTAGACTCTGTGTGCTCACATCACTACACACCACACAGGTCTTGGTTTGTGACATACACCAAGACAGATGAGAGATCAGTGACTCTAGGCGACAATCATCCTTGCAAGGTGGCTGGGATAGGGACAGTCAGGGGGAGGATGTTTGATGGGATTGTGAGGACAATGACAAATGTAAAGCACATCCCGGAGCTGGAAAAAAATCTGGTGTCACTTGGCTACTTGGAGCGCAGTGGATACAGCTTCAGCAGTAAGGCTATGGTAGTGATGAGAGGCAGGAGGTTGGACAATAACCTCTATCGCATGGAGGGATCTGTGGTGACTGGAGAGTCTGATGCAGCAGTTGCAGCACAGGACCAGCAGGGGGCTTACAGGATGTGGCACTACCACCTAGGCCACATGGGTGACAAGGGGCTGAGGGAGTTGAGCAGGAGATGACTCATCTCTGATCTGGAAGATGGTGCTACAAGGGAGATCTGTGAGCCTTGCCAGATGGGAAAGCAGAGGAGAGTTCAGTTCAACATCAGTACAGTCCGCAGTGCAGCCCCTCTGGAGTTAGTACACACGGATGTGTGGAGACCAGCCCCAGTTTTAGCTAGGAATGGGGCCAGATACTTCATGACCCTGATTGATGATTTCTCAAGGAAACTCTGGATTTACTTCAAGAGAGAAGTCAGAGGTCTTCACCAAGTTCAAGATCTGGAGAGCTGAGATGGAGAAGGAGCAGGGGAGGAGCGTGAAGTGTTTGAGGTCAGACAATGGCGGAGAGTACACCAGTAGAGAGTTCCAGGACTACTGTGAGGAGTGTGGGATCAGGAGACACTTCTCAGTTAAGAGGACTCCACAGCAGAATGGGGTGGCCGAGAGGATGAACAGAATACTTTTGGAAAAGACACGATGCATGAGGCTGCAGGCAGGGCTTCCAAAGGAGTTCTGGGTTGACACAGTAGACGCAGCGGGTTACTTGGTCAATCGATCACCTCACACCAGGTTGGATGGCAGGCTTCCAGAAGAGGTGTGGTCTGGGAGGATAGTTGGGCTAGGCCATCTACGGGTATTTAGGTGCACAGCCTATGTGCACATTGGAGCTGGTGAGCGGAGCAAGCTAGACGCCAGATCATGCAAGGTGGTGTTTCTAGGCTATCCGCGAGGAGTCAAGGGATACAGGCTGTGGGATCCCTTGGAAAAGAAGGTCATCATTAGTCAGGATGTGACTTTTGATGAGGAGTCAGTCTTACGGAGGTGAGTAGGCATGGAGGAGCAGCAGGAGTAGGAGGAGGTCCAGCAGGGCACTGCTGGATAGCTAACCTCTTTGATTTTGCCTCTTGCAGGTACTACTGGAGGACATGACATTCAGGTGAAGCACCTACCTAAGGTGTCTCCACAGGTGGAGAGGACTCGGACGGATGATCGAGGCGGAGAGGTCCAGCAGGAGCGAGCTGGACCGAGGACTGATATCGGTGTTGCCCTACACAAGCCCAAGAGGACCATCAGGCAACCGGAATGATATGAATTCGAGGAGACGCTGTCATATGCCCTGGTGACAGCGAATGGAGACCCATATACGTATCAGGAGGCTATTAAGAGCCAGGACAGAGAGTGGTGGGTCCAGGCGATATCCGAGGAAATGCAGTCTCTCCATAAGAACCAAATGTGGCGATTGGTGTAGTTGCTACAGGGGAAGAGGCCCATTGACTGCAAATGGGTCTACAGTCGCAAGGAAGGGCCTTCAGAGCAGGGAGGTATCAGATTCAAGGTGAGGTTAGTGGCCAAGGGATACTCCCAGAAGGAAGGCATCGACTTCAGTGAGGTCTTCTCTCCCGTCGTCAGATATACTTCCATCAGAGTGTTGCTGAGCATTGTAGCAGCTCAGGATTTAGAGCTGGAGAAGATGGATGTCAAGACGGCGTTCCTCCATGGGTATTTGAAGGAGAGGATTTACATGGAGTAGCCACCCGATTTCAGGGATCCAGGATCAGAGGGAAAGGTTTGTTTGTTGCAGAAGTCGCTGTGCAGGCTGAAGCAGTCGTCGAGATAATGGTACAAGCGGTTCGACTCTTATGTGCGCAGTATTGGACTTTCCAGGTGTGAGTTTGATCCCTGTGTTTATGTTCAGTCTCTTGAGGATGGTTCTAGGGTATTCCTACTCTTGTATGTGGATGACATGCTTATAGCATGCAAGAGTAGGAAGGTTGTGCAGGATCTAAAGGCATCCTTATCTTGGAAGTTTGAGATGAAGGATTTGGGCCCTGCAAGGAAGATCCTAGGCATGGAGATTTTTAGAGACCGAGCCCGGAGGGTGCTGCAACTATCTCAGGGGGGCTACATACAGAAGATCTTAGAGAGGTTCAGGATGAAAGGAGCAAAGCCGGCGGAGCTGCCACTTGTCGGTCACTTCAGACTATCGAAGACCATGGCGCCACAGACTGAGGTGGAGGCTCAGGAGATGGAGATGGTTCCTTATGCTTCAGGAGTTGGGAGCTTGATGTATGCGATGGTCTGTTGTAGGCCAGACATCGTTCATGTAGTGAGTCAGGTTAGCAGGTTCATGGCGCAACCTGGCAGGGAGCACTAGAGAGCTCTGAAGTGGATATTCAGATACCTGGCAGGTTCAGTTGGAGTTGGCATCTGCTACGGACAGCAAGGAGGTGCAGTGGGATACTCTGACATGTCCAGGGAGGCTCAGGGGCTGATTGGTGGTTATGTAGATGCAGACTTCAATGGAGATGTGGATACCGGAGGTCTACGACAGGCTTCATCTTTAGCCTGTATGGAGGTCCTATTTCTTGGAGATCGTGTCTGCAGCCTATCACGGCCCTATCCACTACAGAGGCAGAGTACATCGGACTGACAGAAGCAGCTAAGGAGGCGATTTGGCTGAAGAGTTTGTTGACGGAGATGGGCCTTACTCAGGAGGCCATTAGAGTGCACTGTGACAGCCAGACTGTACTTCTATTAGCACAGAACTCAATCTATCATGCAAGGACAAAGCACATCGACATTCGGTATCATCGGATCAGGGAGCTTGTGGAGGATGGTGAGGTGGAGCTGGTAAAGGTACACATCAAGAAGAATCCAGCTGATGCACTTACGAAGGTACTTCCACGGGACAGCTTTCAGAGATGTGTTAAGCTGATTCGGCTGATGGACAGAGAGGAGCTGGTTGAGGCCTTGGGACACCAAGGTGGAGATTGTTGTGATCCAGGTGGTGTGCCCAAGGCCCAGGAGACCAAGGCTAAGGCCAAGGTCCATCATTCATGAGGGCTTCATGGAGGCTCTAGGGCTAGTTGGGCCCTAGATTGAAAGGCTGTGGGCCTTTCGGGTTCTTGAGGTCTAGGTTATGTGGGCCTTAAGGGACCAACTCTGTATGGGCCAGGTCTGGGCCCAGGATAGGTGAGATTAAGTTGAGTCATGGGTGTACATGGACTTGGGTTAACCTAATCTCTCATAGAGTTGGTCAAGGGAGTTTTGGGTTTGGGTCACTTGACCCTGTGTTTATATATACATGTACTATGTATAGGTTTGATTAAGCCAAGAAAATACAGAACTCTTTCTCCCAAGTCTCTCTCTCTCTTCTCCCTCTCTCTCCAGCCATCCTCCATGCCCCAGGAGCAAGAAACCCTAGGGTTTCTTGCCGCCAGGTCCCAAAAAGGAAAGAAAGAAAGGGAAGGTGCTAGCCCCTTCCCCCTTGCAGCCGCCGACTCTCTCTCTTCTCCCTCTCTTGTAGTCGCCCAAACACCAGGTTCAGGACCTGAAATCTCTTGAGAAGAGGTTGGTACAAGTTTCTCTCAGATCTGGAGTTGATCTGAGGTCGTTTGAGGTACGGATGAGATCTCCATCAACAGATCTACAGGAAAGGCTGCAGCAGGACAGATCTGCAAGGTCTGTCTCCATCTACCTTCTTTTTCATCTAGAACATCCTGATTCGAGATCTATGAATTGAAAGACCTCAGTCCAGGCCTGATCTAGTTAGGTATCAGATATTGAATTTTTTAGAGGTGATTTCAGAGGCGTTCTTCATCTGGAATAAAAGGCTGACGAAGAAGACAGCAACCAGGCTGATTTCGTCAAGGGCCTTGGATCGAGTCCAGAAGTCTCCAGATTTGTTTGTTGTAGGTTCCACTGCACCCAAGATCCGTGGGAGGAGCCGGGATCGCGCTCCAACAGAACATTCAGGCATCTTCATGCACTTTTTGGAGTGGCCACAAGGTGGGATTTGATTGGCCAAGATGAGGACTTCATGGCTGGTCCATGTCGGACTTTGGTTGGTAATGCCACTTTGGTTGGGATCGATTTTAAGATATATCATATTGTTTTATACTCAAGTACCAAAAATTTAAAAACTATCATTAGCAACTAAAATTTTAAATTTGTTGCAATCTAGCCCAACCGATTATCTCCATTATAAATGTTATTATATAAAGATTACATGATAACTAATTTCTCTAAAATTTTCAAACTACCATTCCTACTAACATAGCAAGGGGCTCTTGTTTTGACAGGAATTGAAAAAATACTACAACAAAAATGGCTACATTTTTAAGTGCCACTATAAGTCAGAAAGAATATTGTAAATATTTTTATCAATATTTTTATGATATTTTCTTATGTACCACTTAAAATAATATTGATAATTAATTATCAATATTTTCAAAAAAAATATCGATAAATATTTTTACTTTAGCGGTATATGTAACTACCTTTAAAGTTTTAATTTCATCATTTAAAATTTTAATATCAATATTTTTTATATGTCGATAAAAATTATCAAAAAATAAACTATATATCTTAAAATTTGAATAAAAGAAGGATTCAAACCAATAATCTTTTGTTCAAATGACAAGCTCTTAATAATCAAATGACAACTTATATTATTAGCATATTAAAATAGTTTATTTAACTTATTAACGTATATTCATCTTAATAAATAAGTAACACTAAGAATATATATATTGTTGGGTATAAAATACCCGCAGCCGAAATCGACAGCAGAACGGCTCCGCCCGGACTCCTACGGGAGCCGGGCTCCTCCATCGACAGCAGAATGGCTCCGCCCGGACTCCTACGGGAGCGGGCTCCTCCATCGACGGCAGAACGGCTCCGCCCGGACTCCTACGGGAGCCGGGCTCCTCCATCGATGGCAGAACGGCTCCGCCCGAACTCCTACGGGAGCCGGGCTCCTCCATCGACGGCAGAACGGCTCCGCCCGACTCCTACGGAGCCGGGCTCCTCCATCGACGCAGAACGGCTCCGCCCCCACGGAGCCGGCCCTCACCGCAACGGCTCCGCCCGGACTCCTACGGGAGCCGGGCTCCTCTATCGACGGCAGAACGGCTCCGCCCGGACTCCTACGGGAGCCGGGCTCCTCCATCGACGGCAGAACGGCTCCGCCCGGACTCCTACGGGAGCCGGGCTCCTCCATCGACGGCAGAACGGCTCCGCCCGGACTCCTACGGGAGCCGGGCTCCTCCATCGACAGCAGAACGGCTCCGCCCGGACTCCTACGGGAGCCGGGCTCCTCCATCGACGGCAGAACGCTCCGCCCGGACTCCTACGGGAGCCGGGCTCCTCCATCGACGGCAGAACGGCTCCGCCCGGACTCCTACGGGAGCCGGGCTCCTCCATCGACGGCAGAACGGCTCCGCCCGAACTCCTACGGGAGCCGGGCTCCTCCATCGACAACAGAACGGCTCCGCCCGGACTCCTACGGGAGCCGGGCTCCGCCATCAGCAGTAGGGCGGCTCCGTCCGGACTCTTACGGGAGCCAAGCTCCGACCTCAGTATCAGCTACTGAAGCCAAACTCCGACCACTGTCGAGCCTCGATCAACAGATTTCCGTCCCTTGGCAGATAACAATAACAGCCATGATCCTGTTCCGCTTCCTGTAGCGGATCCCACGCGGCTCCACCCCCCTGCGGCGGACCCACTACTCTCTGACAGGCTGTACCAATGGCCACGATTCTGCTCCGCTCCCTGCGGTGGGTGCTGCACGATCCCACTATTCGCTGACAACTAGCGGCGACGGACGCCGCACCGCTACCTGCAACAGGCCCTACGTGGCAGGCTATGGCGATAGCCACAGGTCTACCCCACTATCTTTCGCAATCAATTCCTCTGACCATGGGCGGCCCACGACCAGGCGGTTACAAACGTCGCCATCAATCCCTTGCCTCCTCCGCCTATAAAAAGGAGACCCAGATATGTTATCCTTTAAGCTCCTTTTCCTTATCTCAAAACTCTGCTAAATTCTCCGTTCGAGCACTCCATTCTTGTTGAGGCAGAGAACTGACTTGAGCATCGGAGGGTCTTGTCGGAGCAACCCCACCTCCGGTTTAGACTTCCCTTGCAGGTCCCGGCGGCGACCGCGGCTTCCCCGACTCCAGCTTCTCCGGCGCAAGCGGATTTTTGCACCAACAGGATTGGCTAGAGGAAGGGGCTGTGTCTTCGCAGCACCCTTGTTCTTGAAGGAGCGCTCAACGGACCCGCTCCCAGCTGTCTTTTCCGGCATCCAATCCTCTTTTCCCCATCCGATGCCCTCTCGCGAGGTTTCTGCACAACTACCTCCGGCTATGGTTGCTGATAAAGGGTGGCCGGACGACCAGTCTTCATCGGATTCCGTCAACGTCATCTCGGGGGAATCCCGGCCGGAGGCAATCAGCACATCAGCTGCACCCCTCAAGCGGCAAAAAGTTGAAGAGCCCATAGCCTTCACTGAAGAAGATGCCCAGGGAGTCCAATTCCCTCATAACGATGCGGTCGTAGTTTCCTTGAACATAGCAAATTATGACGTCCGTCGCATTCTCGTCGACAACGGAAGTTCGGCCGACATCTTATTCTACAGTGCCTTTTCGAGAACGGCCACTCTTGGAGGTCATCTAAGGCCGATGTGCTCCCCCTTGATAGGGTTTACTGGTGACGCCGTTCTGACGGAAGGGATGATAGCTCTAACTGTGACCGCGGGTCAGCATCCAAAATAGTCCAGAGCCCAGGTGAATTTCCTGGTGGTAAAGGCACCATCTGCCTACAATGCAATTCTTGGCCGACCCGGCCTCAATGCCCTCAGAGCCGTTGTTTCAACCTACCATTTGAAATTGAAGTTCCCCACCGACAAGGGGATCGGAGAAGTCCGGGGAGACCAAGCGCTGGCCAGGCACTGCTACAATATTGCCTTGCAAAGAAGCGATCAAGCGGACTTCTGTCCAGTCGACGGGTTGGATGCGCGCGATGACCTCACAGAAGAGAGGGGCGGTCCGATCGAGGACCTAATAGCAATTCCTTTGAATGACGGAAATGCGGAGCATGTGGTGTTAATCGGCTCCAGCCTGGAGGAGGAGTGCGGACGCATCTCGTGGATTTCCTCCGAAGGAATGCGGACGTTTTCGCATGGGTCCCGGCGGATATGCCGGGGATTGAGACAGAAGTCATGGAACATCATCTGGCGGTCGACCCTAAACATCGGCCAACAAAAGAAAAGATCCGGAGTCATGCCCCGGAGAGGCAGAAGGCGATAGCCGAGGAAGTGGATAAACTTCTCAAGGCCGGATTTATCAAGGAGGTCAATTATCCTGAGTGGATCTCCAATGTAGTCTTGGTCAAGAAAGCAAACGGCAAGTGGAGGATGTGTATCGACTTCAAAAAGCTGAATAAAGCTTGCCCAAAAGACAGCTACCCCCTTCCCAGGATCGACCAACTGGTGGACTCTACCTCGGGCCATGAGCTTCTCACTTTCATGGACGCATTCTCCGGCTATAACCAGATTAGGATGGCATCGGAAGATGAAGAGAAGACTGCTTTTATCACTAATCGCGGCCTTTACTGCTACAGGGTTATGCCGTTCGGCCTCAAGAACGGGGGTGCAACCTATCAACGACTGGTGAACAAGATCTTCAAGGAGCAGATCGGCCGAAACATGGAGGTTTATGTGGACAATATGCTCGTGAAAAGCAGGTCTTCCGGAAATCATGTCGCCGACCTCGAGGAAACCTTTGGCGCTCTTCAGAAGTATAGAATGAAGCTGAATCCGACCAAATGCGCCTTTGGGGTAACCTCAGGAAAGTTCCTGGGCTTCATGGTATCGGGGCGCGGGATCGAGGCCAATCCAGAGAAAATTCGCGCCATCCAAAATATGACTGCCCCAAGATCGATCAAGGAAGTTCAGTGCCTCACGGGAAGAGTTGCAGCTCTTAATCGCTTTGTCGCTAGGTCAGCCGAACGATGTCTGCCCTTCTTTTAAACCCTCAAGCAGCCGAAGAACTTCTGTTGGACCTCTGAATGCCAACAGGCATTCGAAGAATTAAAAAGCTACCTTAGCTCGCCCCCGCTGCTGGCGAAGCCCGAGCCCAAGGAGGAATTATTTTTG
The DNA here is from genome assembly GCF_000442705.2 of Elaeis guineensis. Taxonomy (NCBI): domain Eukaryota; kingdom Viridiplantae; phylum Streptophyta; class Magnoliopsida; order Arecales; family Arecaceae; genus Elaeis; species Elaeis guineensis. Next base: position 108,163,929 of record NC_026000.2, on the reverse strand, counting down.
TACCTGCAGTCTCTCCCACAGCCCTTGCAGCTGTGCTTGTTAAAGAGGAAACGAAAGTCCAGCGACCGGTCTACTACATTAGTCGCGTATTGAGGGACGCCGAGACCAGGTATACTAAATTAGAAAAACTAACCTACGCCTTGTTGATTGCAGCTCGGAGACTCCGACCTTACTTTCAAGGGCACACGGTGACGTTACTCACCGACCAACCGATCAAGGCGGTTTTGCACCGAGCTGATATCTCCGGGAGAATGGCGAAATGGGCCATCGAGCTCACAGAATTCGACATCAACTACAAACCTAGACCGACGATAAAAGCCCAAGTGTTGGCGGATTTCATAGTAGAATGCACCATTCCCGAGGAGGCCGAACCTGAGCAAAACAAAATTGACGACCTGAGGACTCAACCGAACTCTCCCAACGAAGAAGCCAGTTCCTCCGATAGCTTTTGGACCCTCCATGTGGACGGATCGTCCAACATGGCAGGCGCGGGTGCAGGCCTGATCTTGACCAGCCCGGAGGGAGTCGTTGCGGAGTACGCTCTGCGTTTCGAATTCCCCGCAACAAATAATGGAGTGGAGTATGAAGCTCTGATCGCAGGATTGAGGATCGCCAGGGAGCTCGGAATAGGTCAACTCCGGGTGCACAGCGATTCCCAACTTGTGGTGGGGCAAGTCAGCGGGAGCTTTGAAGCGCGGGAGGACAGTATAGCCAAATATCTTGAGAAGGTGAAGGAGTTCATCCCTGCTTTGGCAATTTCGACATCAGGCAAATTCCAAGGTCGGAGAACACCAGAGCCGATCTTCTCTCCAAACTGGCAACATCAGCTCCGGCCGAATTGCCAAAAGGCGTCCTCTTTGAAGTTTTAAAACATCCAAGTACGGAAGAACCGCAACTCGTATTGGAGATCGACCACGAGCCCAGCTGGGTCAACCCGCTAATAACCTATCTTAGAGACGGAATTCTCCCCCAGGACGCGAAAGAAGCCCGGAAACTCCGAAATCAAACCTCCCGGTATATCCTCTATGAGGGCAAATTGTACAAAAGATCGTACTCCTTGCCTCTCTTGAGATGCCTCCGACCCTCAGAAGCTGACTACGCTTTAGGGGAGGTACACGAGGGAGCTTGCGGAAGCCATTTAGGTGCCAGGTCTCTATCCCACAAGCTACTCCGCCAAGGGTATTACTGGCCAACAATGCATCATGATTCAATCGAATATGTCAAAAAGTGTGATAGATGCCAGAGATACGCCAACGTCCAGAGACAACCTGCTACCGAGCTTATACCCTTGAGTGCCCCTTGGCCTTTTGCGCAGTGGGGGATGGATATTCTTGGCCCCTTTCCCATGACGTCTGGTCAAAGAAATTCCTCCTCGTAGCAATCGACTACTTCACCAAATGGGTCGAAGCCGAGCCGCTAGCCAAAATCACAGAAGCGAAAGTGCAGGATTTCGTCTGGAAATCGATCGTGTGCAGGTTCGGTTTGCCTAGAACCCTCATCACTGATAATGGATGGCAATTCGCAGGAGCCAGATTTGCTGAATTCTGTGAAGACCTAAACATCTCCCACAAATTCACATCAGTGGCCCATCCCCAGGCGAACGGCGAAGCCGAGGTAACAAACAGAACCCTTTTGCAGGGGATTAAGACCAGGCTCGAAAAAGCAAAAGGAACTTGGGCGGACAAACTTTATCATGTGCTATGGGCTTATCGGACCACCCAGAGGTTGCCTACAGGAGAGACTCCCTTTGCTTTAGCCTTTGGTACGGAAGCCGTCATCCCGATCGAGCTTAAACTCCCGTCGGCACGAGTCGTGGCATTCGACGAACCCCAAAACGCGCAAAGTCTCAGAGCCAACCTCGACCTACTGGAAGAAAGGCGGGAGATTGCTCAGGTTCGAATGGCAGCCTACAGACAGAAAGTTGCCCGATATTACAATGCCCGAGTCAAGAACAAGGCATTCAAAGCAGGGGATCTAGTGCTCCGGCGAGCTGCTGTCTCACAACCACAGGGCCAGGGGAAGCTCGCCCCAAACTGGGAGGGACCTTATGAGGTCAAAGAAGTAGTCCGACCTGGAACTTATTATCTTAAGGAGCTCGGAGGAGCCGACCTCCCGTGACCTGGAGCTCAGAAAACTTACGGATGTACTACCAGTAATTTCGTCCTAATCGAAAAATGCGTGCCCATTTGTCTTGGGACAATTCAAGCAGACGGTATCAAAAACGAGAGGGCAACCTTATAAAAGTCGAAGGCCTGGTTCTTTTAGACCGGATGGGGGAAGAGGCCTTGCAACGCCCATATGTGCCCCCACAGCCCTGTTAGGGACAGGAGGAAAACCTCGCCCTAACTTGAGCAAAGTCGAAGGCCCGGTTCTTTTAGACCGGATGGGGGGAGAGGCCTTGCAACGCCCATATGTGCCCCCACAGTCCTGTTAGGGACAGGAGGAGAACCTCGCCCTAACTTGAGCAAGTCAAAGGCCCGGTTCTTTTAGACCGGATGGGGGGAGAGGCCTTGCAACGCCCATATGTGCCCCACAGCCCTGTTAGAGACAGGAGGAGAACCTCGCCCTAACTTGAGGCAAAGTCGAAGGCCCGGTTCTTTTAGACCGGATGGGGGGAGAGGCCTTGGCAACGCCCATATGTGCCCCCACAGCCCTGTTAGGGACAGGAGGAGAACCTCGCCCTAACTTGAGCAAAGTCGAAGGCCCGGTTCTTTTAGACGGATGGGGGGAGAGGCCTTGCAACGCCCATATGTGCCCCCACAGCCCTGTTAGGGACAGGAGGAGAACCTCGCCCTAACTCGAGCAAAGTCGAAGGTCCGGTTCTTTTAGACCGGATGGGGGAGAGGCCTTGCAACGCCCAATGTGCCCCCGCAGCCCTGTCAGGAACAGAGGAGAACCTCGTCCTGACATGAGCAAAGTGGAAGACCCGGACTCCTACGGGAGCCGGGTCCTACGCCAAGAAGACTTCGCCCGGACTCCTACGGGAGCCGGGTTCCACCAAAAGACTTCGCCCGGCTCCTACGGGAGCCGGGTTCCGCCGCAAAAAGACTTC
>NC_026000.2:108139479-108160777 GCF_000442705.2 Elaeis guineensis | reverse complement strand
GGGCTCCTCCATCGACGGCAGAACGGCTCCGCCCCGGGACCTCCTACGGGAAGGCTCCGCCGGGCTCCTCCATCGAGCAGAACGGCTCCCCCGCCCGGCCCCCGGACTCCTACGGGAGCCGGCTCCTCCATCGACGGCAGAACGGCTCCGCCCGGACTCCTACGGGAGCCGGGCTCCTCCATCGACGGCAGAACGGCTCCGCCCGAACTCCTACGGGAGTCCGGGCTCCTCCATCGACGGCAGAACGGCTCCGCCCGGACTCCTACGGGAGCCGGGCTCCGCCATCAGCAGCAGGGCGGCTCCGTCCGGACTCTTACGGGAGCCAAGCTCCGACCTCAGTATCAGCTACTGAAGCCGAACTCCGACCACTGTCGAGCCTTGATCAACAGATTCGCGTCCCTTGGCAGATAACAATAACAGCCATGATCCTGTTCCGCTTCCTGTAGCGGATCCCACGCGGCTCCACCCCCCTACGGCGGACCCACTACTCTCTGACAGGCTGTACAACGGCCACGATTCTGCTCCGCTCCCTGCGGCGGGTGCTGCACGATCCCACTATTCGCTGACAACTAGCGGCGACGGACGCCGCCCCGCTACCTGCAACAGGCCCTACGTGGCAGGCTATGGCGATAGCCACGGGTCTACCCCACTATCTTTCGCAATCAATTCCTCTGATCATGGGCGGCCCACGACCAGGCGGTTACAAACGTCGCCATCAATCCCTTGCCTCCTCCGCCTATAAAAAGGAGACCCAGATATGTTATCCTTTAAGCTCCTTTTCCTTATCTCAAAACTCTGCTAAATTCTCCGTTCGAGCACTCCATTCTTGTTGAGGCAGAGAACTGACTTGAGCGTCGGAGGGTCTTGCCGGAGCAACCCCACCTCTGGTTTAGACTTCCCTTGCAGGTCCCGGCGGCGACCGCGGCTTCCCCGACTCCAGCTTCTCCGGCGCAAGCGGATTTTTGCACCAACATATATATATATATATATATATATATATATATATATTATATATATATATGTACAATAATATATTATATGAGATCAGTATTACTAAATCAAGCTCTATATAAAAATTAATAACTTAAGATTTAGTAATAATTTTTTAAAATTCTATAAGTTATGATTTTATTTACTGACATATTAGTTAAATGTCATAATAGTAATTCTGATTTCTGATATTTCAAGTTATATGTCGTAAAATACAAATCAATAATAGTATTTCTAATTAGTTATAGCTAATAAAAAAATATTTATTGAAAGATAGTAGCTTTTTTACCAAAATACAATAAAAAAAATTTAGCGACATATAATAAGAAATGCCACAGGTAATTTACTGTCAAAAATTATTTTTGTTGTAGTAACATGAGAAAAATAGCATTGTGAGACCTATAATCATGAATGAATGACTTTATCTTTTAATATTTATACAGATAGATGGATGATAAAGAATAAAGTATTTTAAGATCCATGCAAAATGGATAAATGATTAGGATGAAGTGCTTTGATTTGTGCAGATATGTGAATGGTAAAGGATGAGTGGATCAAGATCTGTGTAGACATGTGAATGAAGTAGAAGTACTTAAATATTTGTGCATGTGAATGGATAATAGAGTGCTTTGAGATTTGTGTAGGTAGATGAATGATAAAGGATAGAGTAGTTCAAGAAAAGGATAGAGTGCTTTAAGATTTATGCATATGGATGAATGACTAATAATAGTGCTTTAAGATCCATGCAAGCGGATGGATGATAGAGGATAGAATGCAAGATTCGTATGAAAAAATGGATGATAGAGGATGTAGTACTTTAAGATTTATGCAAGTGAATGGATCATAGAGCGCTTTGAGGTCTGTGCAGACAAATGATCATAGATAGAATGCTTTGTGATTTGTGCTAGTAAATAGATCATGGATAGAGTGCTTTGTAATTTATGTAGGCGGATGCATGATAGAATGAAACTCTTTACGATCCATGTATGTGAATGTATGATTATGGCTGGAGCACTTTAAATCTATGTTGACAAATGAATAACAAAAGATAGAGAGCTTTAAAATCTGTGCAAGTGGATAAATGATAGAGCATGGAATATTTTGATATTTGTGTATATAGATGGATGGCGAGGTAAGGATATTTTTTATTTTTTCTTATTTTGTTAATGATGTTAGGATCCAAATAGATAGCTAAACTATATTACAACATATTTAAAATTTTGGTAGCTAATTGGTAGTTTATAAATTTTTGGAGTTTAAATGTAAATATCCAAGCCTAAAGGAGTATTTCTATAATTTTTCTTTATATAACCAAAAATGAAGTTATAGTGATGCTCAAGGAAAAGCAATCACTAATCTATCATTATTTTGTGATAGTCATGATATGTTGTCACTAATTGTAACTAGTATAAAACAATGTAATAAATGTAGATTCCTAACAGTCCAAAATACTAAAAGAAAAAAAAAAGAGGTGGAGACAAAATTGGGGTGCAGCTGAAGCAGGAGAGCTCTTATTGTAATTGTGAAATAAAAACAATAATGGTTTTAATAACTCTCACATATAATGGAAATTTAATGATTTTTATTTTGTTCATTGTTGAATTTTTTGCCGCTTAAAGTTTATTTTTGTTGTAGAAGCACATGCATCAACTATTCACACGATATCTGAAAACTAAAACTAGAATGGGCTTAACCTAGGGCAGGATTGCCCCATGGCTAAGACAGATAACGAGCTGAGAGAAAGTCTTTATATACCATGTGTAGTGTAATAAAATTGATGCAAAGCACTCACCCAATCACATTGGAGTATGTAGCGCACTTAATGATAGAACAGATATTTAACGTCACTCAACTTTTTTTTCTCTAATTTTCAGTGATGAAAATATCTTTCTCTCTATAGAATAAAAAAAAAATAGTATTATTACTTCATGATGCTTTGTATTATTTTTCATGAATATATATGACATCCTGAATAATATATATGACTTCTTATATCTTATGACATCCTGAATAATATATATGGCTTTCGAATATTTTGTATGACTTTCTATGAATATATATGATATCTTAAATAATATATACAGCTTTCTGTGAATTATATATGACATATTGAATAATATATATAACTTTCTAATACCTTATATGACTTTCTGTGAATAAATATGATATCCTAAACAATATATATGACTTTCTATGAATATATATGATATGCTAAACAATATATATGGCTTCCTAATACCTTATATGACTTTTTGTCAATATATATGATTTTTTGAATAATATATATAATATTAGGAAGTCATATATATTGACAGAAAGTCATATAAGATATTAAAAAGTCATATATATTATTCAAGATATCATATATATTGATAAAAAGTCATATAAGGCATTGCCAATTATATTGTTCAAGATATCATATACATTTATAGAAAGTCATATATATTATTTAGGATGTCATGTATATTTACAGAAAATTATATAAACTATTAAAAAGCTATATATATCATTCAGAATGTTATATATATTCATAGAAAGCCATATATATTGTTTAGGATGTCATTTATATTTATAGAAAATTATATAAGATATTAGAAAGCTATATATATTGTTTAGAATATTATATATATTCACAGAAGTCATATATATTGTTCAAGATGTCATATATATTCATAAAAAATATATAAGATATCAAAAAGTCATATATATTGTTTAGGATGCCATAAAAATATAGAAAGTCATATATGTTATTCAGGATGTTATATATATTTATAAAAAATCATATAAAATATCAGAAATAATAACATTATTTTTTTTATTCTATGAAAAAAAAATATTTTTATTATTAAAAATTAAAATAAAATTAAAAATATTAAATATCTATTTATCATTAAGTAAAATATATTCTACCTCAATTTTATTACTCAACGAGCTGACTGGGCTGGCTTAAGGTGAAAGACCTTGACCCGGGCCAACGCAGTCAACACGCGTCAGGATAATTAAGCACCTGGAAACCACGTTACTGCACCTCTGCTTGTATCTGGTCCCCGACCGACTTAGAGAGCCCTCTACATAAGCACGGGCCTCCGGAGAGAGAGACAATCAAGGGCCGGGGCGTCGGATACCATGGATCCACCACCACCACCCGTAGCGTCGTCGGACCCACCACCGCCGGCGGCGGCTCCGACATCTCAAGTGGCGCAGCCACCGTCTCCAGCCCCAACCCCAGCACAACCCCCACCCTCCTCCACCCTTTCAACGCCCGCCGAAGCCCTCACTCCCCCTGCGTCCTCCTCCTCGGCCCCTTCCCCCACCCAAAACCCTTCAACCCCTCCCCAACCCCTATCCCAACCCCAGCCACCTCCCCAGCAGCAATCCCAAAGCCAGCCCCCTTCGATTCAGCCGCAGCAGAGGCCGCCTCTGAATCGGAGCCGACCGCAAACACCTTACCCCCACTTTGCCCACCACCTTCCCTCCGCTCCCACCTCCTCCTCCGGCCCTCCTTCTTCTCTCGCTTCTCCCTCGCCCTCTCCGGCCCCAATGCAGAGGGGTGGGCTCGCCATAGGGGTGCCTGCCCACAACCCTCACCATCCAAGGCCCCAGCAGCCGCCTTTATCCTTCTCCACTTTTAGCCCATCACCGCCATTCAGCCAGCCATTTAGTTCAATGCCTCGGGTGCCCGAGCAGTCCCCGACATCCAGTTCCCAGGTATTGGTCGAGCCTTTGCCTTCTATTTCATACAGGAATTATATGAAAAATCACTTCTTTAGAAGAAAAGTTGTTGCAAAATTTGTTCTTCTTAAGTTGTGCATGCCAAAATGTTATGACCTTGGAAATTATTTCTGCTGTTGCAGTGGAAATCTCCACTTGGATTCCTTAGGGCGAGTTATTTTTGAACGAACATGAGTTTATTCGGGTATAATGGCAATAGGGAACAGAGATGCCTTTGAGAGAATTAGGGCATGCTGTTGTTTCTGATGGAAAAAAATATGCATAAGGTGAGTTCACAAGCACAAAGAAAGTAGAAAATTGGTGAACTTGGAGCCTTATGTGATGCCTTGACTCTGGGAAATTGAGATAAAGCAAGGACAAGGGGGCTTGCAAACCTGTCAGTCTAGACAAAATCAATCCCATTTCCCCACTCTCATTTCCGTTCCATTACATTCCTGGTATTTAAATAGAGCCTCTGAAACAGTATTTATAACAAGGACTAGGTTACATTATGTTGTGCCCATGCTGTTCATGGGTTGGCATGGCAAGCTAGTGGACCATATGGGTCATGTGCATGAACAAGAGTCAGGCCACAGTTGAGCAGATGCTTCCATTCTGGTATATATTTGTCAACATATGCACACACAATCACGTACCAATATTTCAAGTTGGAAACATGGGTTTTGCACTTACATGTGTTTCCTATATGCGACATTTAAGATGACCTTTCAACTACAGTAACAAAACAGATCGGTGTATCTCCTGGATATCCATGTATTTATCAGGACCATAATTTCATTTTCCTGCTAAGTTGCATTATCAGACTTTTGATCCTTTGTCTGCAAATTTTCCTGTCATAATGTATGTTACATCCAATGCAACTCTTGTTCCATCAAATGGCAATTCATCTTCAACATGCAAGTCAGTTCATTTATGATAAGTAGCAAATAGTTTTAATGTTAAATGCCCACTCTTGGTGCTGCTCACCATGTTTTGAAAAATCACTTTTTTCCCACAACTTATTTCAAGAATAATCATTTTCATATTAAATGTTTGTCCTTAATAATCTTACTTTATATCTTAGGTATGTTTTTCTGATAACACCAATTTTTATGGGATGTAGTTTTTAATTTCATTTGAAGTAAGAAAAAGCCATTTGTGTTTTCTCCTATCTCTAAACATTTTTTAAAACAATTTATGGACAGAAGAAAAGTATTTTTTGCAGCAGTTATTGCTAAGGTGAATAGGTCATAAATGATTATTGTAATGTTGTCATCATTCCCTTTCATCATCCTATGACTCTTGAGTTGTTTTTGTGTTGTATATTACTTAATAATGTGATACAAACAACTGTCTCGGTTGTGTTACATTTTCTTGGGGTTTCAGTGAATTTAGTCTTTTTACGGCTGGTACCCAACCTAACATGAACCTTCTGACCTTTTCATCAAGGCTTAGGGTCAGCAATCACTCTCTTAAACATGCCTGATAAGAAAGAAATGGTGTATGATTCACCTTTTAAGCTCCAATAAGGCTCAGAATCAGCAATCACTCTTTTAAACATGCCTGATGAGACAACAATGTACAGCACCAGAACTGAGCAACAAACCTGTGTTGACATGACTATGACATGTGTTCGTGGACTGATATGAGTTGGACAAATCAGTGAAGCTCTAGAACACAACACATTGAGGGACAAAGAAGGAAAGTTAGAGGAGAGAGAAGGGGGTGGATGTATCTAATGAATCGGGGAGAGAAGTTTGAAAGAAGTGGGAGGGGTGGGAGTTCAAGTGTTCAATAAAAGAATTGGACCCAACAATCTTCTAAAAATTGGACACAGGGACACATCTGTATCTTATATATGTGCCTGTATCTTGTATATGTGTGCTAATGTATGCATATAATGAATGATGAGCTATACCTATGCTCCTTAAGTTAATTTGACAAAATGATTACTAATTATTATGTTACAATGAAAATATATGTTTTGCATGTAGACACACAATGATGATGGCATCATGATTTGATGGTATGAAGGACTGAGTGTCGTGAAGGCCCCAAGTGTTTGACATGCTAAAAAAGCCAAAAGTTGTTGGTGAATCGGCCTTAGTAGTGAACAGATGAAATTGGGTGGAGAAGTGTAGGCTATGGAGGTTGCAGTAGGTGCAGCATTGAGAATGATCTGAAGAAAGGGATTTAGGAATAGGTTGAGATATTGTTAGGCTGATGGTGGCACATGTGGCATACATGATTTATTCAAGTGAAGAACATCTAATGGATGGTTATGATAACATCTGTCAAGATTATATGGTGTTTTGATGGCAAATTAAACTTGTAGTCCCTAGTTTGTATGCCATTTTATGCTCCGGCCTATTCAGAAAACAGTTTTACTCCAGGTCCCTTCTTTCAATGGCCATTCAATTTTAGTTCTTTGTTTATTTAAAAAGCAAGGAATAGACCTACAAATATCGTAAGGTAATCATGTGCAAAATAATGCATAGGTGTGCATGAAGTACATTCAAGGGATTAAAACTTAAAGCCATGTAAGATTAGGTGATGCACAGCATGTCTAAGTACCTGCACCCATTTTTTTGGATCTCTTTTTAACTGATTTTATGTATCCTAAGATTTGGTGGTGATGGAGCTGGCTTTTAGATGAGGCTGTAAATGAGCTGAGCTTGAGCAAACTAGGCTCAATTTCATTTAATTTCAAGCCAAATGATCTCATGAATGTTTGATACCTCTAATGGCTTTCAACTATAAAGTTGAATCTATTCTTTCTATAACATACACATAATTTTTTTTTTATTTATTACAATATTTAAAATTATATATGTTAATATATCTTGCTTATTCAAGGTGAGCTTGATGAGCCAAGCCTAGCTCTAAGTGGGACAAATTCAAGCCAAATTTTGATCAAAAAATGAGCTGGTTGCTAATGGCTCCTTTGTTTGACAGTGCTATCCCTAGACAATCACCTCATCTGACACCTGTACCTGATCCCATGTGACATAGTTTTAAAGTTTTCAACTGGTTGGTTTGACCTCTTTGAGCTCAGGATTTAGCTCACTTGAATTTTCTATATGAGAGAATGGCTACATAAGGAGATTCAATGCTTGTAACTGCAAAATGGATGATATAGGGAAGAAGTGCTATGCTTTTCAGATTGAAGTTTGTTGATTTTTTATTTTTTTTAAATCTTTACCTCTGAGCCGTTATTGTGACTCCAATTTTTAGGTCAGACAACCTGTTCAAGGGATTCAAAATATCGGAATGATCGGGGCTCTTAGTGCTGCTGGTTCTCAAATACGGCCAAGTGGGATGTCTGGGTCTCAGCAACAGAGATTTGGTCAGCCACCTTTGAGATCAGCATCTCCATCAGCTAACCAAACTTTAAATTCACAAGTAAGTTGGGGAATAGTTCTTTTAATCTGGCAAATACCGGACACACACACACACATGCCCACACATATGTATGTAAGATATCTAATAATTTATATTTACTGCCTTGTGGTGATGCAGAAGAATCGACATGTACCAATTTCTTGATATAAGTTCTGTCTTTTACTGCATATCTGATTGTTTATGTGCCTTAGAATTTCTATTTTCAATACTATTGTATAAAGCAGGAAATAGTATTAGACACCTGACTTTCTGATTTAACAATTCACTTCCTTTTGCTCACTGTTTGCAGGAGCTATTTGCATATATACATATTATATATACATGTAAATACATAGACACATACATATATGTATATGTATGGCATTCCATTCAAAGATAATGTGCTTTATATCAAGCTGTGATTAGTGGACTTTTTGCCTTCTCTCTGATTTTCATTTTTCTCTGTTTTATTGATTGAGAAGTTATCACGGCATTTGTCACTTGAGAGGAATATTTGATATAGTTTTTTGATATAGAGTTGTCTTTGCATGTTTAAGTGCATCTCAACAACAGCAAGTGGTCCATGTTGGCGTCCTTTGTTAGAAACTACATCCGAATGCTTTTAGACAAGCCTATGTATTTTTTATTATTGAATTACTTTATTGTGTTTTTAAGTGTTAATTATCTTATTTCAGCCTGTTATGTTTCTGACTGCAGAAATTTCCAAGCCATGGCCTACCAAGAACCCCTTCCATGGCTTCTCCTAGTTCTCCATCACCTGTACCACAAAGTCCTCAATCTCTACAGCAGCCATTGTCCTCGGCACAAGGAAAGCAAATGCATGCGCCTTCCATACCTTCCTCATCATATAGGCCCCCAGTGAAGCCACATGTTTTGCAGCAAAGGCCACACCATCTCCAACAGCATCAGCATTCTCTTCAAACAACTTCACATCAACAACAAACCCCATCATCTCAACAACAGCAGCAACAGAAGCAACAACAACTGCAGCAACAGCAACAACAACAACAGGCTTCATTATCACATCAGTCACTTGAGCACCATAATCAACAGTACCTAGCGCTTAGAAACCAGCAACCAGTAACTCAACAACAACAGGCTTTACGAGCTCTTGGGTCAACAGTTCAAAAGTCAAATTCTCCAGGACAGGGGCACTCTGGTGTGGTTCAATCTGGGAATATCAGCCTAGCTGTTAATACAGATGATGCTGAATCTGGGAATCAGATTCTTAGCAAGAGAAGCCTCCGTGAATTGGTTGCCCAGGTGAGTTGTCCACCTAATCTTTTTTGGGATCCAATCTTGTCAGTCCACAGAGGTTCAAAATTTTGATTTAACAATTTATGAACCCGGAATCACTTGTGCAACAGTTTAAATTTATTTACTGCAGTCAAAGCCTAATGTGTGCAAACAATCTCATTTTTTTTTGTTTGATCTCTCTGATATCTAATCATGAATTTCTTGAAACTACATAATTTGATGTATATTATGGAAAAATTTGAAACTACAATATGTATGCTTGGTTTGGCAGCCCCAAAGACCCTGCCACCCCACATCCCACCTCATTTTTGTTCTTGACCTTATGGTAAGGACCTGGCCTGATCCTGGTTTGACTTGTCTCACTAAACTCCTCATATCTGGTGCTGGAACCAAGCAAGGGCAGGTGATGATGAAGGGGGTTCAAGGAGGAAAAGAGCAAGAGGAAGTTCTATACGTAATAGAGAGAGGGCAGCTAGGGAGGTGGGAAGCGATGAAGAAAGGTGAGAGAGGATGGGCTGGTTGGCATGGTTATAGGAATAGTGGAAAGGTGATGAAGAGACGGTTTAGGTGCAGCCATGAGTAAGATGATGATGATGATAGGCTGCTCAATTGGGAGGGGAAATAGCCATGATCCTGATAGGAAGAAGAACTGGATATTTTTGGAATAAAATTGAATTTCAACTCTCTCTTAAAGCAACATGTTTCAGACCATCTAAACTTAGATCTAATGGATAAAAATGTGGAAGGACTGAACTATTTCTCTTTTTATGAGAAGCATAGTCCATCTTTTATATATGTTATATTGTGTTGCATGTTACATATTATGCATTGTATATTACTATATACTGTGTATTATGTACTATTGATTATTAATTATTTATTTTTGAAAACTAGGATGGGAGGAAGTCTAGCCAAAAGGGATGGTAGAACTTGAACCGAGGTTATTAGTACCGAACCCGTAGTGACACTACTAATGGAACAACCTTCTTTATGCTACTATATTGTAATATTTATATTTCTCCAATTCTCATGCTTTGGAGGGAGTCTCCCATGAGGGGAGACTTGGGGCAATGGAAATGGAGTGGTACTTATATTTATATGTCTATCTTCTCATCTTCTCCAGTTCGCCAAGTATTCAATATAGGACTATTCCAATTCCCTCAATGAGGAAAGTGAAAAGACAGGGAAGTTACATTTTGCTTTCAAATTTCATGTTGAAAATTTCAAACTCCATGTAAGAAAGAACCTTTTCATGAAAATAAAGATGAAAACATTCTATCTCTATACTATATTTGTAAACCAAGAGATCGAATTCATGGAATATTCCCTCTTGTTTCCATGGGTCATCTTTTTTATGCAAAATGCCCTTGCCTTGATCCTGTAATCCCAGGGGCCATATTATTCTTTTCCTTTTCGTTCAGAGCTTGGTAAATATCAGTATCACTTGTTTTTTTTACTCTTGCCACAAAGAGAGAATTATGGGATTCTCCATGTTGTTCAAAATCAATATCCTCTAATTGCATGTAGTGCCCAAAAGATGTCTTATGATCTGACATCCATTTAGGTTAAAATATGAGAAGTGGAAAATGTTATCAATTACATGGTATTCAAGATCTCTTATCATCTAGCATGTTTTTCTATTATTGAAAATTTCATGTTAAGAACCAAGTATCTTCTAAAAGATCAGAATTTTCAATACGTGTATATTATAAGGAAAAAAAGATAAGATCATTGTTTTGAAATCTGGAATTTTCATAATAGTCCTCTCAGAAAAAAAGAATGTCCACATTGACTTATTTTATCTTTTGTTTTCTGTTTGTACAAAATTCATTTCATATTATATCTTTTCACTCATTCATTGCACATGGCCATCTGCTTTTTTTCTTATTAAAAGGTACTTCAACATGTTATTAGTCAGTTTTTGGAAGACTGGAATTTTCATTAGTTTGATGTTTAACTGTGGGCAGATCGATCCATCTGAGAAACTGGATTCTGAAGTTGAAGATGTTCTTGTTGAGGTTGCCGAGGATTTCATTGAATCTGTGAGTTCTCTCTACATTTGAAACCAACATATGCCTGCATGATCATGAGTGCATCCTGCACATGTCAATAGAAACATATTAAACTGACAAAGCAAGATTAGTGCAGGCTCTACTGGAAAACATAGCAGCAGAGCATTTTGTTGACATTGTGGCGCATTTTGATGTGCTTTCTGTGTACATTTTTCCACTTTCATCAACAAGTTTCTGCATTTTTACCAAAAAGAAGTTTCTGCATGAAATATATGATGTCTACATGTGCATAACCTTGTATCTTATATTTTCTGGTCTGTTTATCAATTTATATGCATAGCCTTGTGACAAATTTTTATATATGTTTTACTTCCGAATACGGGCTCCAGTCTTCATTGTATTAGGGCCCAAAGTCGTTTGCTATTAAGGCCTTGATGAACAATTCATAAACAAAATTGAGATTTGCAAATGCATTGCCAATCTTCCCTATTGAATTGAATTTTTTGTTTCCTTCTTTTCACTGACTACTGATAACTTTGTTTTACCCAATTGCTTAAGAACTGAAATGGATAGTTAAATGCAGTGGATCACATGAATGTTTCTGTAATTGGATAAGCCATAATTATTTTGTTCTTCATCTTGAGCGCTTCTCATTCATATCCTTATGTTGGCAACATCTTTACCACAAGCTTTGATTGGACTTAATTGCAGCTGATGAATAGTACTCAGAAATTGTTTTCTAGAAGATATGTGTCACTGGACATAGATTTTCCATGCAAGAAATTTGTTCAGGGTGCTTCTCATCTGCCTTTTTTTCTCTTTTGCTTCTTAATACCTGCCTTTTTCTCCCATACAGTTATCCACTTGCCTCTAACTCTACCTTAAGTTATCAAGTGACTTCTGCTTCTAGTATAAGAATATAAACTAAGTATGTTATTGCAAAACCTGCATATTTTTGACAAGTCTTGACAAAATATATAGACTTAATAAATGTTTTTATAAATAATCTATAGACTTAATAAATGTTTTTCATCAATAATAACTATTTCTTTGAAAATAAACAGTTGGTTAGCATGACAATTTCTTTGGGATACTAAATGCCAATGTTGAACTGCAAAATCCCTTTCATTGTTTTCCATTTGAAATTTTTGTCAACTATTTTATGCTAATTATCCTTATATATTAGGCAGGTAACAACCTTTGCTTGCTCCTTGGCTAAGCATCGAAAATCATCTACCTTAGAAGCAAAAGACATACTCCTTCATGTAGGTGAGCAAAATCAGAATTGTCTGCTGTCTGGTTTGTGTTGGACTAAAATATTCCTTTAATTCCTTAGCTTGTTTTGTAAAGTATAGCTGTACTAAGTTAGTATATTTCTACTACAGAGAGAAACTGGAATATGACACTACCTGGTTTCAGTGGAGATGAGATCAAGTGCTATAAGAAGCAGGTAATTCAGAATAATTACTGTGTGCTGTTAGCAAGAGTCGTGCATCATTTTTATCTTTAAAAGAGAGTCTTGCAGGTTTCTTGCTTGTTTTCTTCCTCGTAGTGACAAACTCACCCAGATTATTTGTTTTTGGTTATTTCTTGGGAGATGATGTGCAGTTCACAAATGATATTCACAAGGAGAGGCTTGCTGTGGTACGTTATAACTTAGATCTGCAGCATATGCCAATTTGAGACTCTCTCTCTCTCTCTCTCTATATATATATATATATATAATATCTTCACTGCAATTGTATTATCTTTGTATCATATGACATTGTTCTCTGTATGACCCCTCTTTTTTTTGTTCAATTAACAAATTTTGATTACATAACATCCAACTACCATATGCATCTTGTTCAGTTTTTTATTATGCAAAACCTATTGGTTTAGTGATGACAAATTATGAAGTAGAGGACCTATATAATCAGGTAAATTCGAAATACCTAGTACATTAATTCTTATTTATTTATTTTTAATTATACATGCAATATTTCTCCTAAGGAAAAAGATATTATATCTTCTCTCAAAAATTATATATTCAATATATTATGATGAAATTCATTTTGATCTTGACAATTATTGCAACAAATGAGCAATGCCACACTGTCTGCACAAGGGTAAGGATGCTCAACTTTGAGTTGGGTGTCATAGGTTTGAAACATAGAAATATAGTCTCTTGGAATGTAGCGGTAAGATTGTATACATCTAACCCTCCCTAAACCATGCAACTGTGGGAGCTTCATGCATTGAGATGCCCTTTTTATAAGCAATGCCCTACATATTATTGTTTGAATAACAGGAAGCATTGCACAGTTTCCAGTTTGCCATTTGAGCAATTCTTAATTATTTGAGTAGTTCAAAATTTTGTTTTCCCCAAATACCACTAAAAATTATTGTTTAAAATAAGTGCATGCAAATGCATAGGCAGATGCAATCTTCTAACCATATCGCATTGCCTTTATGCAGTTACTATATATGGTGGTACCATAAATGGACAAAAAGATGTTTCGCTTAAATGTTGCGGGGCCGCATAGGCTACCCATTTAGCATTATTGCAGTTGTATATGTAACCCATTTAACATTGTCATGCCTCGTGTGTAGGGTTGAAAACGGATTGGATAATAGTATATCTGTGTCAATATTTGTTTTAGTTAACGAATATAGATACGGATACAAATATTAATTGGATGCAAAAATTTATATCCATATCTGTTTTAAACGGATACATATACAAATCAGATATAAAAAATATGGATATAAATACGGATATAAGTCGGATGATTAAATTTTATGGCCATAGAACCAAAGATATTACTAAGTGGATGATAAATCAAGTTAATAGCATGTTAATATGGCCATTCATTTTTCTTAAAAATTCATTATTGTATAAATTTAAATAGAATTACAAATGGAATCAGATATTTGGATACGGATCGAATAGCTGTCTATCCATATCCATTTTTCTTTATGGATATGGGTATAGATACGAATATTAATCGAATGCTCAAATTTCTATCTATATCCGGATAGCTTCAGATATGGAAATAGATCCGGATCCAAATGGATATTATCCAATCCACTTTAACCCCTACTCATGTGTAGCCCATTCTTCCATTGGCTTTTGTAGATGGAGCTAGTTCAAGTTGATGCCTAATGGTTAGGTTGGCTTTGAAGTTTAGGTGGCTAGACATGGGCATTAAGAATGTTAATATCTTCATTACTAATTTTGCTATGAGATTTAAGTGCTACATTCTAAGCATTTATTGTTAGTTCTCATGGTTATTGTTATTACTATTATTTATCTAAAAAATATAACTATTATTATTTGATTTTTTAAATCATTTTAAAATTTATAGTAGTCAAGAATACTAATTTCATATGCGCTCATATATGTAGTTCACATGCAGCATATGCAATATGCATTATCTAAACCACTCGCATACCATCTTTTAAAGCGCTAGTGAAAATTGCAATTTTGTGGTTGAACCTGTACAATAGGAAGGTAAAGGAATCTTCATGAAGCAAGATGCATTAATGTATGAAGGACTAGGGATGGTGATGGGGAGGGCATCAGTCTGGTAGGCCATTATCTATACCTGCCCCACAATTGGCAACCACATACCTATACCCATCCCATACCTATCTAGGGGCAGGATGGGGTGGGGGGAGGCAAGTGAGGCATGTAGAGATGGGGGCAGGCATGGATAGCTTGGGGTAGGTAAAGTTACAAAAATCATTTTTCTGCATACAAACTAAATAAATAAAAAAAGAATATAAAAGTTGATCTCACTACTTCACATGACATTAAACAAAATAGGAGGCCAAGACATATAACAAACTAAATTTTCAACAATAATAGAAACAACAATAGAAATACTGTTCTTTAGAAAGTCAAATATCTCTTGAACTAAGAAAAGCTAAACAACTAGGCATGTGTCTTATAGTCTTTCACATGATTAATCTTTCTCGTGATTGATTACAATACTTTTTTCTTTATTATCATTATAATTATTAAGGCTTATATACAATTGGTTTGGGCTCGGGGTGGGCATTGCCATTATTGGCACCTATCCTAGATCTATTGCAGTTATAGAATGAAGAGCTATCCCCTCCCCCTCTGACCAATCCGTGCCCACACACCCCCCCCAGCCCCACCCCCACCGCCCCCAACCAACATGACTCTAAATGGTTCAAGTAAAACCCAGCCTATTTGGGTTGGATACCCAATGGGATGGAGTAAATTGCCACCTTTATGAAGGGCATGTTTAGATAAATAAGATTCTAGTCATTTTTAAAACTAGATACAAGTGTTACTTAAGATATGATTTGGTGGTATATAGTGGTTGTTTGTAACTAGTTTTGAATAGGACCACGCCAAGGCACATGGACTCTTGATGCTTCAGGTCAGAAGCCAAGTCTAAGAATTATTTCTTTATTTCAACACTATAATTCATTTTTTAAAAACATGAAAGTTCGGGCTTCCTTGCACATGTGAAGATGATGAAGATGATTACTCCATGGTGGGAAGTATTTTATTTAATCTCACTTTAAGATATAATTGATTCTCTAATGATCGTAGCCTCCATAGACCTATTAAGACATATCTTTGGCTACATGAATAATAAATTGATTGTTTACGAAAATTGGATGTAAAACATAGTTATCAATATTATGATTATCATTATTTTTATCATCATCGCTGTTATTATTGACTATTGTCATTATTATTATCATTATCATTATTATGTTTATGCTTACAATTATAGTTATGATTTTGATTATTCTTATAGTTAGAATTAAGGTCAGAGTTAGAATTAAGAAAGAGAAGAGTGATGTAGGGCTTCTTCACTAGTGCCTCCACCTTTACTATACTCCTTGTAGTAGGTAATACTTGAGAAGGCTTGTGATATACGAGGTGGCACACAATCTCACCTTAAGATGATACGTCCCTTGTAATTGTGTGCATGGATCTCTAGTGTAGCCATGTATACCTTCTTGTGTACATCCATCTTTCCGATCTTATTAGATACAAGAAATTAGACACAAAAGAAAAAGAATGAGAACCTATATCTTATCCCCATTTAAGAAAAAGATAAATAATAAAATTATGCTTCTTTTCCTTCTTTTCATTATGTTCCATTTATCTCAGTTAATTGTAGGGGTGTGCAAGGAAACCAATCAAACCCAAAACTGATTCGAATTGCTAATTTCGATTTGGTTTCGATCGATTTTTTGAAATTCGGTTTCGATTTGAAAATATTAGAAATCAAAAAAATTAGTTCGGTTTTGGTTTAAAAAAAATTGATTCAAATCGAATCAACCCGTGGGTATATGTATCCATATGTATATGCATATATATTTATAATATAATATTATACATGAACCACTACTGATTCACTTATATTTGTCCTAACTCCACTGGTTTATTGTTGCTATATGTAGCAGTCATTTAGTCCATCTCATATATTTTTCATTTAGCTCATCCCATAACTTGCCCATTTAGCCCATTCCATAAGCTACCTTTTTGACATAAGCCCAATAGTCCACAATCCGATAAATTGAACCGAATCGAGCCGATTTTTCGGTTTGTTTTGAACTGATTTTTTTGTGGTCAATTCGGTTTCGATTTCGGTTTTAGAAAATTGATGCAAATTGGTTCAGTTTAAAAATTGACCCCAAATTGATCTGAAGCGAATTGCACCCCTAGTCAATTGCAGATTCAACTACTATTGTTAGAAAAGAAAGCTGGATAAGCAACATTTACAAGGTTCATATAAGGCTGGAACTGGACTGGGCTGGGCTGAGTCGGGCCATACCTAGATCTGAGCCCAGCCCAAAATTCTTTTTGGATTTTGGGCCGGGCTTAGGCTCAATTTTATGGAAAAACTCGAGCCTGAGCTTGGCCTGAACCAGATTGGGCCAGCCCTCGATGCATATCCTGAAAAATCGATTGGGCTGACCTCTCGATTGGTGGTGTCTCCTTGGAGATCACCATTTGGTCAGTGAGGGTGTTATCGTAGCAGGTCAAGACATTAGTGGTGGCGGCGGTGGCGGAGGCCCAAGCAAAGTGGGTTGCTAGAAAGGTGCCGATAGCGGTGGCACCATAGGGGACGAAGGTGGTGGCAGCTATGCCGAGACATGGCAGGGGTCATCTTGCTGGGGGAATTCCTCCAGATGGAGTGGTGGCTGGATGGGGGTGGCAAGGTGGCCGAGAGCCACTTCCTCTATGGTGGTGGAGGGGGAGTGGTGGAGCATGAGGCACTAACTTGTGGGCCGCTGTTTGAGGACGAGAGGGTGCTACCACCGGTGGAAGGGCGGTGAGGCAGTATTAGAGGGTGGCAAAGGGGGTGGGGTATTTGGGGAGGTTGCTAGTGCTACTTATCGAGATCTATAGCGGGGTCGGGGATTGGGGGGGCATGAGGTGTGGGGCATAGGGTGAAACCAAAACCCAATGGATGAAGATCAAGGTGTGTGGGGGTGAAGGGCCTATATGGGATTGGGCCTTAATTCGGGCTCTTGGGATGGGCCAATAGTATACCTAAGCCCAGCCTGAAAAAAAATGGACTCATGTCTGAAGTCCAAATCTGCTCTGATATTGTTCGGGCCTAGTCCGTAGCTCGACCCAAAGTTGGCTTGGACAGATGGGCTTCGGGCTGGCCCAAGCCCATTTGTAGCCTTAGGTTCATGCTTGCATAAAATTCATCTCTTGGTGTTCAGGCACTTCATATGCGCATGACAAGCTTAGACATGGAGATATTCAAGCAAAACTTAAGCCCGCTGAGTCAAATGTGCTTGTCCTAGGAATTTAAAGCACCACGGTTCACATTGCTGCTGCTACTATTACTGCTATTAGTGAATTATCTCCATAGAGTGTGCTAATTATCAGACAATATAATTAATGCTTCATGGTTGTCGACATGAAAATCAGGTTTTGACATGTATCCAAGTGTTTGACTTGGTAAGAGAAGAGAAAAGGAGATACAGGAACGTGAAGCAGTAAAGTAGTTCAACTAAATTATATATTTTTAAAGATAGAAAAATAATAACATTTGGTAATCAATTACATGTTTCTTAAGTATATGAGGAAGAAATAATTATAAGTAGTTTCTATATTCTTAGATATTATACAGAAGTAAAGAGGTTTGTCATCCAAACTTACCAGTTAACTCAAGTTGTAAGAAAGCTAGCATTTCACGGAACAAATTTAATACCTAGATTCTTGACCAATTTGTAAAAGGAACAAAAACTTGCTTTGATGTCATTATTGTGGGTTGAACTCATAGTAGGAAGAATCCAACTCTCTACCGATCTCTAAAAGATGGAACCAAAGAATTTCATAAGCATCTAAGCATCTATCTGCTGCTCCTTATTGGTGATCCCCATCGAGCATCTGGAATACAAGACAATTTAACTAGTGCCGTATGGACATTGACATTCAACGTGTATCCAAGAATTTGACTTGGCAAGAGGAAACAAAGAAGATATGGGGGCACATAAAAACATAGTTTTAACTAAATTATATTTTTAAATACTGTGTAAAGAAAACATTAGCTAATCAGTTATTTCTTAAGATATGAGGAAAACATAATTTTAACTAATTTGCTATTCTTAAATATTGTATGGAAGGAAAGATCAACAAATATTACTTTCTATGGGATCTTTCAGTATACAGCTTTAGTTGAAGGTGTTAAGAAAGATGCACTTCCAAGAATTATTTTTGTATGAGATCCTTGACCAATTTCTGGAAGGAAAATAACCGATAGCAAATGTCATTAATTTTGAACTTACAGTTGGAAGAATCCAACTTTTCACTAATCTTTAGAAGTTCCAAGCAGAGAATTTCATAAGCATCCAAGTGTCCGGCATATATCTAATATGGATGTGTCATACACGGATTATTGAAGCTGCATGCTAGTGTCAACCGAGTTACTTTTAGAAATATTGCTTCTCAGACCTAAACATTTTATGTTACAAACATCAAAACAAATTCTAGAAAAAAATGGATTCTCAAAGTTTAAATTATGATTCATGATATTATCAATTGACATCTGCAGGAATTATGCAACTATTTGGGGGTGCATTTGAAAAAGAATAGCTCATAAAAATACTATGACTTTTCCTTATTGTCAATGGAGAAACCCTCATACTGGATTCTTGCGGGGGCCTAGTTCAGTGATTGTAGATCCAGTAGATGGATGCTAGATAGCAAATGATATATTTCATAATATTTACTGTTGCAAAGGCCCATAGCCTATTTGTCTTGATTATTTGGACCACTTGTTTGAGAAGTAGCATTTAACGTCAACTTGATTTTTCAGACTTCTGAACATGCATTACATCAATCTTGCATGTGAAAGTGCTCTCTTAGTACCTTGTGCAAGTTTTTATCCATGCATCATGTGTGCTACAGAATTTTGCTTACATTTGGCTGATTATGCATTGTTGCTTTCTTTCTCAGATTAAGAAGTCAATGGTAGGAACAAGTGATGCCGGGAATGCAAAGAATCCTGCTGCTGGGCAGGCTGCTTCAAACCTGAAAGCTCATGCACCCAAGGCACCGGCAATTGGTTCTCCAAAGACTCATTAGCTTTGGTGGGCCATTGGAGAAGCTTCCGAATTATTGAGTTTGTAGAGAACTGTCTTGGCAGTTATGGTCTTGCATGATTTGTTCCAGCGCATGTTGCTAGCCGTTTTGTTCTTTAGAGGTTGGAATAGTGGCATATTAGCTATAATTAAATAGAGCATAAGGTGACCACTGTTGTCTGTATAAAATTTTACCAAAGTGCGTTGCAAAGATTTGAACTTGTTCATTGTCTCGGAGTAGTTATTTTCTTTTTGAAACTACCTATTTCATTGGATTCTCAAATAGTAATCACATTGCTGTTTGCACGATTTGATTAATTTTTGCTGGTGGTACAAAGTTTTATCCGTAAAGTTGGTCCAGATTATCTTTAAACTATCAGGTGGGACTAACAATCTTCTCAATTATTTACATTCTTGTCTGTGCTCAATCAAGCTCTGGTTCTCCTTTCCACGCTTAAGAAGTGGTTCAGAGCTCTCTAAGTTATTCATTAAAACCTGATTTTTTCTCTCTTTTCAGGAATTGTATGATAATGCTTTATGATAATGACTTAGACTGTTGGTCCACATTGAGCGGCAAAGAGCTTCCATTCTGGCTTTTATTTGTGCAGGGAAATGTTCTTGGCTAACTAATGTATTATCAAAATGACCCTCCTTGTCTCTTGCCGTATGATTTTGTAACCTTGCCTTTGTATTCTCACTTCCTGGGACTTCTGTTGTTTTGCTAAACGCTTAGCCTCATGTTGTTTTCGGTAAAAAAACAAGCTAATCAACCACCGCTAGGTTGCTGCTCGGATGATAACCTGTTTTTAAAATTAAAACATTAAATAATTGTGGATTTCGTTTGAATTATACGGAACTACTCCTGTATGGTGCATGATCTTAGCCCATCTGATCTATCTGCTATTAGATTATATGTTTCTTATTAGAGTTAACTAAAACAGCTGCCATTTGATTTTAGGCTGCAAATAGTCTTTCTATATGCCAAGCAATATACGGAACTACTCCTGTATGGTCCATGATCTTAGCCCATCTGATCTATCTGCTATTAGATTTATATGTTTCTCATTAGAGTTAACTAAAACAGCTGCCATTTGGTTTTAGGCCGCAAATAGTCTTTCTATATGCCAAGCAATGTAGAAAGACCATTTGCGACCGATGACGTCCTTAAAATATATTTCCTGGCGGGGACATGTTTTATTGTATATTATCTTATCTCAGCAAAGTTTGAATTTGATCCATGAATTATTTTGTATGAAGATTCAATTGCTAAAATGGGTATATCTTGTACGCTCTCTCGTTTCAATCTATAAAGACCTCTTTCATTATCAATCATCATCATCAATCATCATTAT
>NC_026000.2:108110081-108139379 GCF_000442705.2 Elaeis guineensis | reverse complement strand
CCATGCTGAACCTCTTCAGCATAGTATTTATGTATGTGGATTGGGATAACCCAAGCATTTTTTTAGATCTATCCCTATAGATCTTCATCCCTAGGATGTAGGATGCTTCACCCAAGTCCTTTATGAAGAACTGTGATGACAACCAAACTTTTATTCCCTGTAGTGCAGGGATGTCATTATCGATTAAGAGAATGTCATCCACGTACAAGACAAGGAATACCACAACTGGATCATTTGCTCATTTATAGATGCAGGGCTCTTCTCCATTTTTAATGAAGCCATACATTTTGATCACTTTATCAAAATGCATGTTCCAACTCCGAGAAGCTTGCTTCAATCCATAAATGGATCTCTGAAGCTTGCACACCTTGGACTCATCTGTAGATGTAAACCCTTAGGTTGTATCATATACACCTCTTCGGTCAGCTCTCCATTTAGGAAAGCTATCTTTACATCTATCTGCTAGATCTCATAATCTAGATGGGCAGCTATTGCAAGCATAATCTGAATAGATTTGAGCATTGCCATAGGAAAAATATCTCGTCATAGTCAATACCATAACGTTGACGATATCCCTTGGCAACCAGATGGGTTTTATAGGTCTCCACCTTTCCATCTGTGCCCCTCTTCCTTTTGAAGACCCATTTACACCCAATGGGTTTAACCCCTTCAGGTGGGTCAACCAATGTCCATACATCGTTGACCTTCATGGACTCCATTTCGAATTTTATGGCTTCAAGCCATTTCTCAGAATCAGATCTCTGTATTGCATCCATATAGGTGATCGGATCCTCATCGTTCGCATCGAGTTCGATAGGATCACCATCCCGGATCAAGAAATCGTAGTATCTATCCGACTGATGAGGTACTCTACTGGATCGCCTTAATGGTGCAGGTACATTGGGCTCCAGATCTGATCCAATCAAATCCGACTCAGGTTCAGCTATTGATGTCGGTCCTTCTACCTATTGAACTTCATCAAGTTCAATCTTAGAGGCAATGGTTCCTTCACTAAGGAACTCCTTTTCTAAAAAGATTGCCTTAAGGCTGACGAACTCCTTTTGTTCATCAGCATGGTAGAAAAAATATCCTTTCATCTCTTTGGGGTACCCAATGAATGTGCATTTGTCAGACCTAGATCCAAGTTTGTCTGTGACTAATCGTTTGACATAGGTCGGGCACCCCAGATCCTAAAGTGTGAAAGTGCTGGCTTACGCCCTATGCATATCTCATATGGAGTCTTAATTACGACTTACTTGAAATCCTATTTAACAGATAACAGGCCGATTCGAGTGCATATCCCCAGAAGGATATCGACAAGCTAGCAAAACCCATCATGGATCGGACCATGTCTAACAGAGTCCGATACCTTCTTTCAGACACACCATTATGCTGTGGTGTTCCTGGAGGAGTCCATTGGGAGAGAATCCCATTCTCTCCTAGATATGTGAAAAATTCACTAGAAAGGTATTCTCCTCCTCGGTCAGATCGAAGAGTTTTAATACTCTTTCCAGTTTGTTTTTCTACTTCCTTTGAAATCGTTTGAACATTTCAAATGAATCCGATTTATGTTTCATCAGATAGATATATCCATATGTGGATAGGTCATCCGTGAAAGTTATGAAGTAGAAATATCCACCTCTAGCACTTGTGCTCATGGGCCCGCATACATCAATATGTACTAGGCTCAAGAGCTCAGTAGCTCTCTCACCTTTTCTAGTAAAAGGTGACTTGGTCATTTTACCAAGAAGACAGGACTCACAGATTGGAAGTGATTCACAATCACTGACTTCGAGGATTCTCTCTTGAGTCAACCTGTTTATTCTGTTCTTGTTTATATGACCTAGCGTACAGTGCCATAAGTAGATATCTGACACACACTATCTAATCTAGGGTGCTTGCCAGTAGAATAGACTCTTATCGGGCTTGATCTTTCTGGTCTGGCCTTGCACTGATGTCCCAACCTAAACTTGTACCTTCTTCACTTTCTTCTTCTTATTCTTCTTTCCTTTCTCAAAAGATCAAGAACCAGAAGACGAACCTCCCACTAAGTTCACCGACTCCTTGTGAAGTTGGTGATCCTTCTCAAAGTTCTGAAGTAACCCCAGTAATCCATGGTAGTTTACTTCAGGCTTTGTCATTCTATAATGAGTAAGGAATGGAAGATAAGACTTGGGCAGCGAGTTTAGTATTGCATCTTTCCCAAGCTGCTCATGTAAGGAAAAGCTGAGCTTGCTCAATCGTTCTATCAGCTCGATCATGTACAATACATGATCAGTGATAGAGGCACCATCCCATATTTTGGCGTTGAAGATGGCACAACTAGTCTTGTGCCTCTCTACATCATCGGGTGTGCCAAAGGCATCCTCTAACACTTGAAGCATGTCCTTTGGCTGAGCCGTCTCGAATCTGCGACTAAACTCGTCGCTCATGGCAGCCAGCATGATACAACGCATTGTGGTCCGGTCACTGAGCCACTTTTGGTAAGTGTCTCTGACTGTTCCACATGCATTGGCAGCTGGCTCCTCAGGTGCAGGATTCGTTATCACATATAGGATCCGTTCATGCTCCAGGACTATCTTCAACTTTCGGTACTAGTTACCGAAGTTGGATCCCACCAACTTATCATTGTCCAACAATGATCGGAGCGATAGGGAAGTGGCCATATTTGCATAAAAAAAATCATAACCTAATTAGTAATTGATTCATTAAATCTAACGATTTGAATTTTAATCAAAAGGTTTCTCCCACTATTTTATTCGAATTGGTAGCCTCTACCTCTAATTCGAGGAATTACCCTAATTTCTTAGTGGGTACTAGAATCCACTTAGACTGCACACAAGCCCAACTTTGGTTGGCCAACCCATGTACATCTAAGGATAGGTTCATAACCAATTATTTCTCTAAATAATTTCTAGTAATTTTAATTTTACCCCAGAAACCTAATCAGTAGGCTTTGGCCTCCACTGTAAGGATCCGGTTAGGTCCAACCATTAACATGACCATACTTGGTGTATCTAACCAATGAATGATTAAGCCTGACTTTAGTTGGCTCACCTAACCACCATTAGAGAGACCCTTCCAAGTCGTCATATGATGAGTGATAATTCCATTAGTCAACAATCACCAAGCCTTTGGGTCTACAATGATTATTGAGTTAATGGATTCATTATCAAACACCTTAATGGGAGGCTATGACTCAGTTATCTCTATAACTTTATCATTTTAAGGACCTAATAATTTTAAAGGATTTAAATGATTTAGAGGATGAGGTTAGATGAACCAGCGTATCATGATCCTCCCACTGGCTTCACCAAGTCAGCTTAAGGGAGACCATTAAAAGGGCTAGTCTAGGAGCACCTAAATCAGTCACACTGATTTACCTAGTTGACATGGGTCAGCTCGAATAGTCAAGTGATCCGATCAAAATATAATTTCACCAAGAGGTCAGGTAAGTTCGATCAGTGGGAGGGTCGGCCAAAGCTTGCCTTAGACACCATCAGAAATGGCCAGATAAGCGGGCTCCCAATTAAAAACCACCGGTCTGGTTTACCTTAGACACTAACTGATTTAATTAGTTTTGATTAAATCAACCTAACAGTTCATGCTAAATCGCTTAGCCAAAAATCAAGTCCATTTGGTTCTCGTTAAAGACATAGACTTGACCAACTACAACTATTGTAATTGATCTAGAAAATCCTTGACCTAATCTAAGACAACAATTGATTAGATTTAGTCAATTCTCTAATTAAGTCCATCTTTAATCTAACCATAGGTCTAACCCAATTAGTGGACCTAATTCTCACTAACTCATTAACCCAATGTGTTATGGTTTGTGTCTTAGGTTCTTCAATTCACAATCCTAGAACCTAATCAAAACAACTTCTAATTCTTAATTAAGTTTTGGGCTGAGGGTTGGGTTCAGCTTTTCAAAAAATAATTTTTATATTTATAAAATAATTTTATAATATGATTCTACCAACCATATTGCATGTTTGATTCATAATCAAGATGCAAGTGAAATAAACATGAAACTACTTTAGATCTAATCTAAACAGGTTCATGTAATTGAAACAATTTCAACTTTAAACAATTTCTTTGCACAAAAATTATTAACAAAGAGATTTTATTTCAGATTTAAATATTTTTTAAATCTAATAAATCATAAATTTAATCTAGATCATATCTAACAAATTTATGATTAAAGACAGATCTACACGAACTAGGACAACCTTTGCACTGTAAGGGGTAAACCTTACAGCAGGACAACTTTGCAGTTCGTGATTGATCTAAAATTTTAATTTCAGATTTAATAATCAGATTATAAATTAGATCTAATCTAAGAAATAATCTAATCATGTATAAATAATCATATAATGAAGAACCTAGGCTCTGATACCAATTGAAGGAACCAGATCTAGCATTTCAGGGTTAGATCTTGAAACTTTTTCAAGATCATGCAGTGGAAGACTAAAATAAATTAAAATTTATTTTTTAAAATTAGAGAATCTCTAGATCTAAGATTTTATTATATGATTATTATATAATATTAAATTAAAAATTAAAATATATAGAGTATGAACTACATATTGATCATATCAACATGTTTCTATACTACATCTAATGTATGTATTAAACAATAGATCAGATCTATTACCTTGCAAGTTAGACATTCTAACCTCTTTGATCCAGGCTTAAGGATGATGTTGCAAGCCACACATGCATCCGGCCTCTAGGAGTCATCCACACGAGCCCACGAATCTCGACCAGAAGTCCTGCTTCAGGAAATCAGCACAGTATGCTAGTACTGCACTGATCCTTCTTTGATGGTTGATCAAGTGCCTCCTTCTTCTTGATTTGGTCTCTTCCAAAGATGAAAAGTAGGAGGAGGAGTTTCAAATCTTAGACACTCTTAGAAAACTCAAGATGGAGGAAGGGAAGAGATGAAAACAAACAACCCTAGAAGAAGACCCTCTTCTTCTTCTCGTTTCTCTCTCTAAACACTCCTATCTTGTGTCTATTATATCTCCACGACCCAAAGGTCTTTCTCTCTAATTTTTGGATGGACAAAAGGTATCTCAAATATCTATCTTTTTCATAAATTTAATGAAGAAACTCATTTTATAGAGAGAGATATGATAGAGTCCTTATCTAGGTCAAATACCTAGTCAAGGCTTATCCAAACATGGCAAGATAAGGGGCGCCCAACTCTTGAGCACCTCCTCCTTATTTTTATGTATGGACTATCAAAAAAGGATTCACAATATATACCCTAAAATTTACAAAAATTTTAAAAAAAAATTGGATAAATTTGGTGCAAAATTGAGAGAGTTTTGGATTTCTAAAACTCTATCTCATAGAATTTGAAATCCAAACTTATTCCTCTTTGATTTGATCCAAACCACCTTCCATGTAAGAAAGAAGAGAGAAAACCTTTTGTGGATGTGGGAGAGACCTGGGAGAGGGTTTTTATTGCACAAAATAAGAGGGATTGGCATGGAATAAGAGAGAGGGCATGGGGGGGGCTTATGTGGCGCAAGGTGGAATCCTAGTCTTACTAGGATTCTATCTTATGACTTATTTTAATTTGGTTTCTCAAACCAAATTAAACCAAAATTAGAGCAACATAATTAAAATAAGTCTTAATCCAATTAAGAACCTAATTTAATCAGATTAAATTAGATTTAAATCTGATTTAATTTTCTAATCAAATTAGAAATTAGGTTGACCCAATCCTAATTGAACTAGGACTAGTTTTTCCTTGCAATTGGCTTATCCAATAAACCAATTGGACTTGATCCAATCAAGCCCAAACTAAATCTAATTAAATTATATTTAATTAGACTTAATCTCACCCATTGGTTTAATCAAATTAAGCTAATTAGCAATCAAATTGCTAATGGATCCTCCTGCAACACTTGTACTAGGTTAAATGTCAATCGTATTGATCATTTAACCCTAGAACGATTCTTAATCGTTGATCAACCTTCCGATCGGATCATGAACTCTAATGTGTGTGACCTCATAGGTCCGAACCTAAGTCGGTAGTATAGAAATAAATTTTTGTACCAATCGAAGTGACCATCTAGCAATGGTATCCGAGGATCGGATAGGTCGAATGTGTAGAACAACATCCTTAGAACCCATACGAATATAGTTTCCATATAATTCATCCCCTTGACCAAAATGATCATAAGACATCTCAGAGTTTAATTATCAACTCTGATCAGGTTGTCCACATTGTATTTCAAAATATCAAATCCATCTGATGGATTACCCTGGCCAAGGTTTTGTTAAATTGAAATACGGTGACTCATTCTTCTCCAACTCTTGGAGTGGTCAATCCCATCTTGATCACACTCTGACTTCGCAAGTACTTGACTGTGCCCAGAATCCTTCCATCCCTGAATTAAAAATTCAGTTAGTCCAGTACCAAAGCACAGTGAGTTGCTTGCAAGTCACTGAGGCGATCTCAGGTCTAAGGGACACTTATACCTATATCCCATCAGAGATATTCTCGACAGCAGAATGCTCTGGAGTTGGTCATGTTCAATGATGATGTACCTTTATATCTCACCTGTATGCCATACCAGTGTCTCCACACTCCTTGATTAAGAGGATAATCAACCCATATGGCCTACAGCGACCTATACTCGATAGAAGCTGTCGTCCTTATTAACAGCTTATCATTTGATCGTGAACAGTTTTAAGGACTAATCGATAAATCCTCTCTTTATCGAACTTAAATAGCCCTAAGGACTTCATCATAACAATGGAGTTCGTTAGAAGATGAAGACTTATGATGAAAATACTAAAAATATATTTTATTTATTAACAAATCAATTACAATACTTGGTTGCTCAACCGTCAACAACTTGACGATTGGCTTTTGGGACACATTTCCCAACACCTCTCCTAGATCAGCCTGAAATCTACTAACTATGTCTAAGGCATAGGCAACATCAGGCCTAGTATATAGCATAGCATACATGATCTACCCTACTGTCGAAGCATAGGGAATAGAACTCATTCTATTTCTCTCTTTCGGTATTTTAGGAGACATCCTTTTAGAGAGATGTATGCCTTAACTCATGGGTAAATAACCTCTTTTACTTCTATCCATGCTAAACCTCTTTAGCACTAAGTCTATGTACCTGGATTGAGACAAGCCTAACATCCTTTTAGATCTATCCCTATAGATATTTATACCTAATATATAGGATGCTTCACCCAAATCTTTCATGGAAAACTTACTTGATAGCCATGTCTTGACCGATTGTAATATTGGGATATCATTCCCAATAAGAAGTATGTCATCCACATATAAAACTAAGAAGACAATGGCACTCTCACTAGTCTTCTTGTATACACAAGGTTCATCCATATTTTTGATAAAGTCAAACTCTTTGACTGCAACATCAAATCGGATGTTCCAATTCCTCAAGGCCTGTTTTAATCCATAAATAGATTTCTTAAGCTTGCATACCTGATTTTCTCTCTCTTTTGAGACAAACCCTTCTGGATGATATATGTAAATCTCTTTCTCAAGATAACCATTAAGGAAGGCAGTCTTCACATCCATTTGTCAAATCTCATAATCATAGTATGCTGCTATTGCAAGCATAGTCCGTATAGATTTGAGCATGACAACAGATGAAAATATTTCATCATAATCAATATCCTATTTTTGCCAGAAATCTTTAGCTACTAATCTAGCTTTATAGGTCTCAACTTGGCCATCCTCTCCAATCTTTTTCTTATAGACCCATTTGCATCCAATAGGGATCACACCCTCTGGTGCATCAACCAAAGTCCACACTTGGTTGGAATACATAGAGTCCATTTCGGATTTCATAGCCTCTAGCTATTTGTCTGAGTCCCTTCTCATGATGGCTTCCGTATAGATCAAAGGTTCATTATTCTCAATGATGTGGGCTTCATTATTCTTAATAACGAACCCATACCTTATTGGTGCATTCTGCACCCTATCCGACCTTCGAAGAGGAGGTGTACTTTATGTTTGTACTTCATTAATGGATATTTTTAGTTGAGGATCATCTTGTGCTTGCATTTGTAGGTCTTGAACTTCTCCAAGTTTAATTTTCTTCCCACTGTCTCTTTCTAGGATAAACTCTTTTTTCATAAAAGTGTCATATTTACTGACAAATACCTTATGTTCAGTAGGATGGTAAAAGAGGTATCCTATACTCTCTTTAGGATAACCTACAAACAAGCATTTATCTGCTCTAGCACTCAGCTTATGTCCAATTTTTTTTTTAACATAAGCTGGACAGCCCCATATCTTAAGATACTTAAGATTAGGCTTCTTTTCTCTCCATATCTCATATGGAGTGCTTGGCACTGATTTTGAAGGTACTCTATTCAAGATATAGATAGCAGTTTCTAGGGCATGTCTCCAGAAAGAAACTGACAAATCTATAAAGCACATCATGGACCGCACCATATCTAATAAAGTACGATTCCTCCTTTCTGCTACATCATTTAGCTATGGTGTATAGGGAGGGATCCATTCTGAGAGAATTCTATTTTCTTTAAGATGATCTAAAACTTCATTTGATAAGTATTCTCCTCCTCAATCAGATCGAAAGATTTTAATACTTTTTTTAGTTTGTTTTTCGACCATACTTTGATACTCTTTAAATTTATCAAAGGTTTCAGATTTGTGTTTCATAAGATACACATATCCAAACCTAGATAAATCATCAGTGAACGTTATATAATAAGAGTATCCTTTTCTGGCTTCTATTGTCACAGGACCATATACATCAGTATGTACAGGTCCTAATAACTCACTTGTCCTTTCTCCATGTCCACTAAATAGAGTCTTAGTTATTTTTCCCATAAGACAAGATTCACAAGTACCTAATGATTCATAATCATAAGGATCAAAGAACTTTTCTTTGTATAACTTATTAATCCTTGTCTTACTTATATGACCAAGTCGACAATGCCAAAGAAAGTATTATTCAACTCTTCTCTCTTTCGCTTTTTACTTTCATTAATATGAAAAATATTATCATTAGATAGAATTAGAAGATCATTATTAATAACGCCATGATAAATAATTTCATTAGAGAAAGAAATTGAGCAACTATTACTTTTTTCATTTATTTCATAACCTTGTTGCAATAGTAACGATACAGAAATAATATTTCTAATGATTTTAGGCATATAATAACAGTTTTCTAGCTCTAAGATTTTTTCAGAAGGTAACTTTAACATATATGTCCCTACAGCCTCTGCTTGGATTGACTCTCCTCCAGTGCCGTAGAACTCGAAGTCACCCTTCTTTCGCACTCTAATGTTCTGTAGCCCCTACAATGACTTGTAGATATGAGAACCACAAGCGGTATCCAATACCCAAGAGTCTGAATTAGAAGAACTTAATGACAAAATTGTATGTATCTCATACATACCTTTTGGTGCATCGCTTGCACCTGCCTTTACAATTGCAAGATATAACTTGCAATTTCTTTTTCAGTGTCCTGCCTTGCCGCAATGAAAGTAGATACCCTGTTCGGAGACTTTCTTTCCCTTCTTCTTCATCTTGCCACCCTTAGGATTTAGTGCTTTCTTTGAATCCTTAAAACCTAGCTTCTTCTTAGAGGTTTTATCCACAAAAAGAAGTGGAGCCTTTTCTTTCTTAATATGGCTCTCAGCTATCTTAAGCATATTTAACAGCTCAGGCAAGGAGGTATTCAGTTTGTTCATATGATAGTTCACAACAAATTGAACGAATGACTCGGGAAGAGATTGCAGGATCAAATCCTGACTTAATTCTCCATCCATCACAAAACCAAGTTGACCCAATCTAGTGATTAGATCAATGACCTTCAGGATATGGTCTTGTACGGATGATCCCTCAGTCATTCTAGCATGGAATAACTGCTTAGATATCTCATATCTAGCAGTTCTACTTTATTCTCCATACAACTCTTTAAGATTGAGGAGTATGGATTGAGTATCCATGCTCTCATGCTGCCTCTGCAACTCATTGCTCATAGAGGCCAGTATGATGCACTTGACAGTCAAACTATCATTCTTCCATATCCTGTATGTGGATACCTCCTCTTCTGTGGCATCATCCCCAACCTCTTGTGGTTCAAGAATGTCAAGAATATAGAAGAGCTTCTCCTGAGTGAGTACGATCTTTAAATTCCTTAATCAATCTACATAATTGGGACCGACCAACTTGTTGGAATCTAAAATTCCTTAGAATGATAGTGAAGATGCCATTTATAGAATTTAATCTACAATAATCAAAGAATATTACATAAGCAAACAACTCATATTGACTCATACAATTAAATAAGGTCTTTAGATTTAATTGTACCTCTCACTATTTTATCGAACATCATAACCCTCTACTATGATGAACGAGACATATTTCATATTTATCTTAGTGGGATTGAGATCCTAATTCCTCATAATGATCTTGTGTTAACACAACAAATCCTTATGAGTTCATAGATAGAAAACTCTTTTCAATTGCATCTCATATAATTTTTAATATTATATCTTGGCCTCTAAAATATTATTAGCCTTGTGTTAACACAATAAGCTATAATATTTTAGTTAAGTTAAACCCTTCATTTCAATACAGTCAAATTCTAATATAACGCCCTTGTGTTAACACAACAAAGCAGTATATTCAAAATTGCCATAAGCATCTTCTATGCATCAGGATTATGTTATATCAATCCTTATGATAAGCCTTATGTTAACACAACAAACTAGCCATAGTTCATGATGTAACATTAACCTAGCATGAAGGAAGGCCCTTAATAGTATTTTCAATATTAAGGTTTTTCAATATTAATATTGCTTAATCAAATTAGCCAAGTAAGGTGGGGGTCCCTCCATTGCTTTTCTTAAATATCAATAAATTGATCAGGTCAGACGATGAAACCAATTAAAGAACCACCTATAGTACTTTCCTAGACACCAATTGATCAATTGATCAAGAATTGGTTAACCCATAGTTGCATATCACTATCACTTAATATAATTTTCTAATGAGTGCTTTTATTTGGTCTCATGCATATTCTAACTACATAATACCCTTTATGTATCAACATTAAAACTTTCTACATATACAAGTGTAACATATGGACATTCATCATCCTAGGACAACCTTGCAACATAACCCCATTATGCTAGGACAACCTTATGTCAAGATGATGAAGTGGTGAATCATATATGCATTATTTCATATCATCATATGAAAGCATAAATTATTTTATAGTATAAATCATACTATGGATCACATAAATATTATGTATATATGATTGAACCAAACAAGACCGGCTCTTATACCACTGCAGGGTTTCA
Source organism: Elaeis guineensis (assembly GCF_000442705.2). Classification (NCBI taxonomy): domain Eukaryota; kingdom Viridiplantae; phylum Streptophyta; class Magnoliopsida; order Arecales; family Arecaceae; genus Elaeis; species Elaeis guineensis. The sequence continues at coordinate 108,128,027 of NC_026000.2, read as the reverse complement.
GGTTGGGCATGCACAGCGAAAACATAATGGATTTCAAAAATTTTAATAAAAAAATTTTAAATATTAAACCCTTAAACCAGCATCTTTTTGATGATTAATAATTATATATAACATAAATTCAAGATTAAATTTAAGTTATAGAAGAATACCTATAGCGCTTAATCCAAATTTCAGCATAACCTTCACCAGGCGTCCAAGTGTTCGTCCTCCAACGGTGATCCACACAGGACTATGATCAAGAAACCAACTCTTTGAGAAGATTCTTCCTCCAAAATTCTCACTCTAAAAAATTTTTTGAACACCAGGACCTCAAGACCCTCTTCCTCTTCTCCTAGCCTTCCTATCTCTACCTTTCTTCTCTCCTTGTCTTCCTTAATTCTATTCCTAGACTCTTGTCTTAAAATTAGACTTGTCCTTACTATTTTTAGACTTATCCTAATAATAGAAGAAAGAGACTAATTGGATAATAGGGAGAGGATGTTAGAAAGAAAGGAGGAATTAAAAATCTGAATAAATCCAATCCCCCGATGCACCCCCTTTAAATACTTAGTGATGGGTTGCCTTCGAGAATTTTTTGTGCCCCTTCCATGTGCCATCTTGCATCCATCAAAAAATCTCACACCTCCTGATGAATTCTCATGCCTATCTGAAAGTTTTTGATATATGACAAACATCGAGAAAAAATCCAAGAGATGCTTCGTGAAGAAGAACTCTTCAGAACATTTTTCTCGATGATTCTCTAAAGCATCGCGCAGCTTTCCATGGCATAATTTTTTTTCCACCACCGTCAATGTAATTTTGTCCATCCAATGGCCAAAAATCAAGGCATTAACATGATAACATCATAGAAAAAAAAATTCAGATTAAGAAGTGGCATGACAAATGGGTTAGAGTCCTTCACAAGTTGGACTCTTGGTTAGGCGCATGGATCAGGCTGACAGGATTTTCTACTTCAATAAATTTTCACGATTAAATCAGAAAGAATTTTAACTTTAAAAAAATCATTTATGCTTGAAATAAAGCTAAGAATCATCCAAAATTTTATTTCATCATGGAACATAGGATAAGCTCAAGGATGAGGCATCCCATCTCATGGGACGTGAAAGCTGTTTCTGCACACAAAAACTGCACCCACGCACAAGAAAAATTCTTGACTCATGGAGACTTGGTTTCCTAACTCCAAATTTTCGGTACATGTAGCCAAGAGCTGAAACAACTCAAATCAAAAATTTATTTGAATTAATTTAGCTTTAATTAGCCCAATATGGAATCAATTTCAAACCCAATTTGAAACAAGGAGCTTGTTTTTTGTAACATATGCTAGCATGTCAATTTTGCAAATATGATCTAATTTAATTAGACCTCTGATCAATACTCTTTGTGTGTCACCCATTGGGTTCCACATCTAGCTAGTAATAGATTTGAGTTTGAGTCGATTTGATTTGATTAGAATTTAATCTAACCGATCTAGATCCAATCGAGCTAATTCGATTTCAGTAATTAGAACTCTTTCTAATTGGAGGTTGAATTAAACTCTTTAATTTGATTAAACCTATAAGACAAGATTAACGTCTAGCAATGTATTATGTCTATCTAAAAGATATAAAATTTATGATAAAAATATCAAAAATATCTTTCAGTGGAAAGTTACCATGAAATTTGATCATGTGATCTCCCTACACCTCGAATATGACTCTGGATATGGAATGATGTCAAATCCAATATCATACTCATATTTCTCTCAATCTTATATAATGATTTAATTAATAAAATATTAAAAAAAATTTCTAATTTTTATTCTGCTTTGATCAAAGGCTTCCTGAATCATCAATCGATCAGAGCAAGTAGGATGCGATCTCCTCTTACCAGGAGTGATCGATTCTATATTAACCTACTCACAATCTCTATACACATTCTACCATATCTAGAACACCTCGTACATGACTAAGTTATGAATGAGTATAAACCAAAAAATATGGATTCATATATACAAGGTTCTATGGTAGTCTCAGGTCAAAGGATTACATGCACAACTCCCACTATAAGAAAACATCTCTTGATAGGAAAGTAAATTCCATAAGATGTTTCTTAAGTCGGATCAATTTAGTGAACTCATTTTCTAATGAGCACCCACTTTCTTGTATTAGTGTCTCACACAAGTGGCTTATGAGATCTGCCACCCTCTCCATCGAGCATACATAGAAAGTGCTAATATATCTGGAACATTGATCCCCTACTCAATGCTCCTATGACTAGGAATATTCTAAATCAGGATTTTTAAGATTTTAGATCTCATAGGTATGATCTCATCATAACCCTAAATCTATTTTTCTAATTTATGGAGTTCATCATAATCATTACTAAAGTAAGATGCAGCATATGATGAAAAATACTTTTTATTATTTAAAGAGTCAATACATAAGTCTGGAAGATTACAAGGAAAACCCATCAAAATACAAATTTCGATTGGCTTGTAGGGCATATTCCTTTCAGCTCGTTGCTCATGGAGGCAAGCATGATACATTTGATAGTCACACTGTCATCTTTTCACATCTTATATGCAGTCCTATTCTCCTTGAAAGCATCTTCTCCAAGAGAATCTGGAGCAGGTATATCCAGAATGTAGGAGACTTTCTCTTGAGCAAGAATAATTCTCAAGTTTCTTAACTAGTCGATATAGTTTGGTCCAGTCAACTTGTTTGCATCTAGGATACCTCTAAGTGAAAGCGTAGATGCCATGAGTGAAGTTAATCTATAATAATATAAACATAATATAGGTGGACAACTCATGATGACATGCACAACTAGACTAGGACTTTTATCTAATTATGTCTCTCACTATTTTATCGAGCTTCATAGCTCTCAAATATAAAAATCAAAAAATATTATAATATTTCTTAGTGGGGTTGAGATTCCTATTCCTCACAAACACTTCGTAGATAATACAACAAGAATTGATGAGTTCAAGAGTAGGTAACTTTTTACCAATTGTACATTTACAATTCTCAACATCTTTTATTCTGGCCTTTAGATCACATATAGTCTTGTGGATAGCACAACAAACTATAGTGTTCTAGTTAAGTTGACCCTTCAATCCTATATAGTCATACTTAAACAATGCTGTTCTTGTGGATAGTACAATAAGGCAACACTATTCAAATATGCCATAAGTATCAATATATACGTGATCAACATCATGTCAATTTCTATAATAAGCCTTGTGGATAGCATAACAAGTTCACTAAGATCTTGACATACTCTATTGACCAAGTTTGAAGGAAGGCCTTTGTAATGTCTACATCACTAATCAATCTAAGTCCGAAAATCAACAAGATCAAATTGGCTAGGTAAGTAGGTAGGAAGCTCCCCGTAGCTTTTCTAGACAACAATAGAGTTGGCCAGGCCAGCATACAGACCTAATTAGAAAATCACCTATCACACTTTTCTCGACACCAATTGATCTTAAGAATTTGACTTGCGATTAAAAAGTGAATCCTGACATTACAACTTAATATAATTTGATGAGGGACTTTAAACTGATCTCGGCATATCCTAACTACAACCACATAAAACATACACTATAAATTATGCAACTTGACATGCTTCTACTATTCTAAATAGCCATCATATGACATGCTAATTTCATATAAGAGTGCAATAGATATCAAAACATATGTCAAGCATATCGAAGAAAAAATAGTAAACTCTAATCACATTAGGCATGCTTTACACCCTTAACAATGCATCAATTTGAGCATCATACAACCATGATAATATAAATTTCAAAATTAATATAAATTAATAATTTAATAATTAAAATTAAATATCATGACATATATAAAGTCAAAAATAATTTTGAGTTTAAAAGATTGATGCTATAAATCAATACAAATTTTTTTAGCAAGATATGCACAAGAATGATTCTATGCACAACTATTACACTTGTTTGATCGAATTAGATAAAGGTGGCTCTATACCACTATTGAGTTTCAGCCACATAGTAGAAAATAATTTTTAAAAAATTTAAAACAAGCAAATCAATAGCTTTATCAAATAAAACTATCGAGCCAAATCTAAAATCCTAGAATCACTTTGCCGATCATGATCAAAGCAAATTCAAGCATGCAAAGAGCTAGAAAATTATACTTTAATCAATATAAAAAAGTAGCATGTTGGTATTTTCTACAAGACCTCAAGATAGAAGTCCTCCAACAGTGATCCATATAGAAGTTGGCCAAAGTCCTTTCCAATCGGTGCACTGCCGCAGCCTTATCTTCTCAAGAATACTGCCAGCTTCAAACTTGCATCATGATCGCACCAAAACCTAGCTGCTTGCGATCTTACTACCAGAACGACACCAAGAAGATACTCTTCAGATATCATACAATTTAAGATTTAATTTTTAACTCTAATACATAAAAAAATCAAATTCTAGGGCACTCAAGCAATACTTGCTAAATATCTCAGCACCCTTGTAGCAAACTTTGCCACTCAAAATTTCCTCTTTTTTTTCTTAAATTTTTTACAAAATTGTTTATACATTTACCACATCCCTCTTCTTAGTTTTAGCCAAAAATCACTATCAAAATCCATGTGATTCATCCCTTATAAATAGGGGACCAGGGGACGTCACATGGGATGAAGGGGTTGAAGTGAATTTCAGTGCAGGGGTAAAACGGTAATTTTAAATTTTTTTCAAAATTATAATTTTATAGAGAAAAATATTAATTAATCTAATTAATTAATATATGTTTATCCTACACTAAGATCTAAATATGATATATAGCATGTATTTAAATTTGAAATTCAAACTTCTATAGTAAATAATTTACTGTTATGTGTTCAGAACACATTATCTTTGTGTGGGTAGTCGATCATCGCAATCTGATCACCGTCGGGAGAGTCTGATCATCATAATGCAGTCACACAGTGTGTCTGACCTCTATGGGTCATCCACACAAAGCTTTCGATCTGATCGGCTCCTCACAAATGCTAGTTCATTGTAGAGCCCTTTCGACGGCTGATGCTGATCGAACTCCTTCGATCGATGTCTGTCGACTCCTCAGATACTCTGGATCATCAGCAAAAATTGTAGAGAAGTTGATGAAGCTCTTCCTAAAGTTTGGTGGGCTCACGACACTCATAGCTCACCTTCTCACTTCTCGAACCCCAGACAAAAACCCTAGGTTACTCACTGAAAACCCTACGCCCACTCTTGTTTCTTTTCTTTCTTTTTCTTTCGAAAGTTTTTGAACTTCCTACTCATACACAAGGCTTCCACACACCCACTATTCTCTCTCAAAAAATTTCTTTATGCACACCCCACCTCCTTTCACTTTTAAAATAGTGCAAGACGTGTCTTATCCGCGTGAAAGGATAAAAATAAGTGGTTGCACACTTGAATTCAAATCGAATTTGAATTAAATGCAAACCAACTCATCCTTATCCACTCTGGGCATGAGAAGAGAGGAGGCATGGCTTCTTTGTGCATGAAGAGTTTACATGAGAAATTCTTTCTCGTGTAAAGCAAGGGGCGCACAAGATAAGGTGGGTGGTGCATGGATTAGTTGGTTGCCCATTCAAATTCAAACATCCTTTGAATTTGAATGGCCAACTAACTTATTTTTATCCAGATATTTGGCACACAAGGGTAGGCATAGGATGCCTTCTATGTGAGAGAAAATTCATGAGAAGTTGCTTCTCGTGAATTCAAATGGGCGCAGAGAAGTGAGGTGGCACAGGGAGTTGAATTCAAAAGGTGGTTTGATCATAATTGAACCAACCTAATCAAAATAGGTTAAGAACAATTAGACTAAGTTAAACCCAACTTAATTAGGCTTATTTAGGCTCAATAAAATCCTAATCAAATCAGGAGTTGACTAAGTCCAACCCTTGATCAGATCAGGGACCAAAACACCTTAGTGATTAGGTCAACACTTAACCTAATGGGTCAAACCCAACTGAATCCAATTCAATTGGACTTGATCCAAAAATAATTACTCAATCAAATTGAGTTAATTAGTGATCAAATCACTAATTAAACCTCTCATAAATACTGAGTTCAAATCGATGGGCAATCGGACATCAGAATTCATCGATATGAAACTCTGATTGAAAAGTCCCAAACCAGTGAGACTTTTGATCCCGGTACCCAAAATGTGTGGAACTCATGATCAGAGAATCCTGATTCTTGATCATAGAATCTCAGACATTTAGGACTCTTCACCAGCCATTAGATCAGATAGGAACCTCTAATGTGTGTGACCCCGCAGGTTCGATCCTAAGCCGGTAGCACAGGAACCAATTTCTGTACTAATCAAAGTGACCATCTAGCAATGGTACCCGACGTCCGGATAGATCGAATAGTCACAATCGCAACACTCAGAACCTACGTGAATATGGTTACTGTATAATTCATCCTTTTGACTCCCGTGTTTAGGATGACTCAGGGTTAAACTGTCAACCCTGATCAGTTCATCCGAATCGTGCTCAACTCAAACAGTCCTGTGACTCCTCACTAGGACTACCCTGGCCAAGGTTTTGCTAAATTGAAACACGACTGTACACAGCTCCTGAACTAGAGTGGTCAATCCCATCTAGACACACGCACCGACAAGTCAAGTACTTGACTACACCCAGCAGCCTTTCGTCACTAAATTAGAAATTCAGGTAGTCCAGTGCCTAAGTGCAGTGAGTTGCTTGCAAGTCATCGTGGCGGTCTCAGGTCGGAGGGACAGTTATACCCATATCCCATCGGAGCAAATCTTGACAGTAGAAAAAGCTCCAGAGTCAGTCACGTTCAGTGCAGATGTACCCTTACATCTCATCTGTATGCCATACCAGTGTCTCCACACTCCTTGGTTAAGAGGACAACCAACCCATATGGCACACAATGACCTATGCTTGATAAACATTGTTGTCTTTGATAACAACGTATCATTTGGTCTCGAACAGATTTAAGGACTAAACGACAAATCCTCCTTTGTCGAGTCTAAATAGTCCTAAGGACTTCACCACAACACAGGAGTTCATTAGAAGATGAAATAATTTATGATGAAAAATACCAAAATAATTTTTATTAATTTATAATTTATATACTAATACAAGAAAGGGCACAATCGTCAACAGGCTGACGATTGGCTTTGGGACACTATTTCCAACAATCTTCCACTTGGCCTAAAGCCAATCGATGTAGTATCTAATACCCATCTTCGACTTGAAGTCGTCGAACTCCTTCACCGCAATGGCTTTAGTGAATGGGTCGGTCAGGTTCTCCTTCCCGTCGATCTTCTGAAGGTCGATGTCACCTCGATCCATATTTTTCAGATGAGATGGTAGCGACGCAGAATATGCTTCATCCGCTGATGTGCCTTTGGTTCCTTTGCCTGAGCAATGGCTCCAGAGCTGTCACAGTAGAGTAGAACTGGACCAATAAGGGAGGGTGCTACTTCAAGCTTGGTGATGAATTTCCTCAGCCACACCGCTTCTTTGGCACATCTGATATAGCGACATACTCTGCCTCGCAAACTGAATCAGTCACTGTGTACTGCTTGAAACTCTTCCAGCAGACAGCCCCACCATTAAGGATAAAAATAAATTCCAATACACTCTTGCTGTCATCATGATCAGACTGAAAACTAGAGTCTGTAAACCCTATGTCTCAAGTTCGATTAACCATAAACAAGCCACTGGTCTTTAGTATTTCTTAAATACTTCAGGATAGTTTTAACAACCTTCCAGTGATTCTCCCCTGGATCAGATTGGTATCTACTCACTACCCCTAGTGAGTATGCCACATCTGATCGTGTACATTCATGGCATACATGATAGATCCCACTGTCGAAGCATATGGAATTCTATCCATACTCTCTCTCTCTTGAGTGTTGTCGGACAATCCCTCTTCGAGAGAGAAATTTCATGGCCTATCGGTAGATAGCCTTTCTTGAAATTCTTCATACTGAACCTCTTCAGCATAGTATCAATGTACGTAGACTGGGATAAGCCAAGCAACCTTTTAGATCTATCCCTATAGATCCTCATCTCTAGGATGTAAGAAGCTTCTCCCAGATCCTTCATGGAGAACTGTGATGACAGCCAAATCTTTATTTTCTGTAATGCAGGGACATCATTCCCGATTAAAAAAATGTCATCCACATACAATACAAGAAATACCACTATTAGACCATTAGCCCACTTATAAATGCAAGGGTCTTCTCCATTCTTAATAAAGCCATACATCTTGATCGTCCTATCAAAACGTATGTTCCAACTCCGGAATGCCTGCTTAAGTCCATAAGTGGACCTCTGTAGCCTGCACACCTTAGACTCATCTGTGGATGTGAATCCTTCAGGTTGTATCATATACACCTCTTCGTCTAGCTCTCCATTTAGGAAAGTGTCTTCACATCCATCTGTCAGATTTCATAGTCCAGATGGGCAGCTATCGCAAGCAAAATTCGAATGGATTTGAGCATTGCCATAGGAGAAAATGTCTCGTCATAGTCTATACCATAATGTTGATGATATCCCTTGGCAACCAGATGGACTTTATAGGTTTCCACCTTTCTGTCTGCGCCCCTCTTCCTCTTGAAGACCCACTTACACCTTATGAGTTTTACTCCTTCGGGTGGGTCAACCAATGTCCACACATCGTTGACCTTCATGGATTCCATTTCGGATTTCATGGCCTCTAGTCATTTCTCAGAGTCAGGTCTCTGTATTTCATCTATGTAGATGATCGGATCCTCATCATTTTCATCAAGTTCGATAGAATCACCATCCCGGACCCAAAAACCATAGTATCTGTCCGGTTGACGTGGTACTCTACCAGACCGCCTTAAGGGTGTAGGAACAATGGGCTCCGGATCTGATCTAACCAAATCTGGTTCAGGTTCAGTAACTTGTATCGATTTTTTCATCTGCCGAACTTTCTCAAGTTCGATCTTAGAGGCAACAGTCCCTTCACCAAGGAACTCTTTTTCCAAAAAGATTGCCTTAAGGCTGACAAACATCTTTTGCTCATCAGCTAGGTAGAAATAATATCATTTGGTCTCTTTTGGGTACCTTATGAAATAACATTTGTCAGATCTAGGTCCAAGCTTATCCGTAATTAAACGTTTAACATAAGCTGGACACCCCCAAACCCTAAGGTGCGAGAGTACTGGCTTACATCCTATCCATATCTCATATGGCATTTTGGTTATAGACTTACTCGGAACCATATTTAGAAGGTAACAAGCCGATTCGAGCGCATATCCCTAGAGGGAGATCGACAGACCAGCAAATCCCATCATGGATCGAACCATGTCCAACAAGATCCAATTTCTCCTTTCAGACACACCATTATGCTGTGGTGTTCCAAGAGAAATTCACTGTGAGAGAATCCCATTCTCCCCAAGATATGTCAGAAACTCATTGGAAAGATATTCACCTCCTCGATCAGATCAAAAAGTTTTAATACACTTCTCATTTTATTTTTCTACCTCATTTCGGAATAGTTTGAACATTTCAAATAACTCTGACTTATACTTCATTAAGTAGACATACCCATACCTCGATAGGTCATTTGTGAAGGTTATGAAGTAGAAATATCCACCTCTTGCATTTGAGCTCATGGGTCCACATACATCAGAATGTACCAGATCCAAGAGTTCACTGGCTCTCTCACCTTTTTCAGTAAAAGGTGACTTGATCATCTTCCCAAGAAGACAGGACTCACAGGTTGGAAGTGAGTCACAACCACGTACTTTAAGAATTCTTTCTTGAGCCAATCTGTTTATCCTATTCTTATTGATATGACCTAGCCTACAGTGCCAAAGGTAGACTTCTGACACATTATTTATTCTAGGACATTTACTGGAGGTTTGAACCACATTACAGGCTATGATAGTAAGTAAATTCTATTATTTAGTTGTCCAATAAATATTATAATATCATTCAAAATGATATTGCAAACATTTTTTTTTATTAAAAATTAATAACTGTTCATGGCCAAAAGGCCTACAGAAATAATATTTAATAAAAAACTTGGACAATAGTGACATTCACTCAGAATTACATTACGAGAGTTGATTACAAGGTTCATGATTCCTAAAGCTAGAACTGGAACTTTGCTTCTATCTCCAACGTTCAAGAACCTCTCGCCTTCATCAAATCTCCTACTGACCTGCAGATCCTGCATCGAATTACAGATATGATAAGGGCTTCCGATATCCAATATCCAGGCAGTAGTATCACAAATGAAAAAGTTACAAGATGTTATCATATAATTACCTTGCTTCTTCTTCAGCCTGTTCGGATCCAGGGAGACTATGTATAAAGGACAGTTCCTCTTCCAGTGCCCCTGCTTCTTGCAAAAGAAGCACTCCGCCTAGCTCTGGTCGGGCTTGCACTTCTTGGTCTAACCCTATGCAGACGTCCCAGCATGCGACTGCACCTTCTTATTCTTCTTCTTCTTGTTCTTCTTCCCCTTCTTAAAGGGTCGATGATTAGAAGAAGACCCTCCCACAACATTCACTGACTCCTTATGGAGCTGGTGGTCCTTCTCAAAGTTCTGTAGTAACCCCAACAAGCCGTGGTAGTTCACTGCAGGCTTTGTCATTTGAAAATGAGTAAGGAAGGAGAGGAAGGACTTGGGTAAAAAATTAAAGATCGCATCCTTACCGAGCTGCTCGTGTAAGGAAAAGCCCAGTTTACTTAGGCGCTCAATCATTTCGATCATGTACAGTACATGATCAATGACTAAGGCCCCATCCCTCATCCGAGCATTGAAAATGGCACAACTAGTTTTGTGCCTTTCAACATCGTCAGGCGTGCCAAAGGAGTCGTTCAACATTTGAAGTATCTCCTGTGGCTGGGCATTCTCAAACCTACGGCTGAACTCATCATTCATTGCCGCCAACTTTATGCACCGAATGGTGGAGCGGTCATTGAGCCACTTCTGGTAAGTATCTCGGACCGTCCCTCTAGTGTTTGGGGCTGACTCCTCAGGTGTCGGATCCGTTACTATATAAAAGATCTGCTCATGCTTAAGGATGATTTTCAATTTTTGATACCAGCTATCGAAATTAGATCCTATGAGCTTGTCATTATCTAATAATGATCGGAGTGACAGGATAGTGGCCATAGCTGCATAAAGGAAAACCAGACCTTTATTAGTATATAAATTATTAATACTAAAGACTTGGACTTTAGTCTAAAGTTTCTCCCAGTATTTTTATGAACTGGTAGCCTCAACCTCCAATTCGAGAAATTACTTTAATTTCTTAGTGGGTACTAGAATCCACACAGACTACATATGAGCCCAACTTTGGTTGGTCAATCCATGTGCATCTATAGGTAGGTTCATAACCAGTTGTTTCTCTAAACAACTTCTAGTAATTTATTTTGCCCCAGAACCTAATCAGTAGGCTTGGGTCTCCACTGAAAAGATCTGGTTAGGTCTAACCATTAACATGACTTGATTTGGTGAATCTGACCAATAAATGATCAGGCCTGACTTTGGCCAGCCAACCTAACCACCATTAGAAAGACTCAACCAAATTATCATACTATGAATGATAATTCCATTAGTCAATAAGCACCAGGCCTTTGGGCCTCCAATGATTATTAAACTAATGGACTCATTATCACTCACTTAATGGGAGGCTATGACTTAGTTATCACTATAACTTAATCATTTTTAGGGACCTAATAATTTTTGAGGATTTGTATTAAAGGATAGAAGAGAAGAAATTAATCAGCTAATTTTAATCCTCCCACTGACTTCACCAAGTCAGATTAAAAAGGATTTAATTAAAGCCGGCATTAGGAGCACCTAAATCAATTACACTAATTTACCTAATGACATGGGTGAGCCTTAATCACCAAGTGATCTAATCAAAATCTAACTCATGAGGTTGGCTAGGTAAGTGAGATTAGTGGTGGGGATATGCCATTAACTCGTCAGAGATCGAATCAATGCGAGTAGCTTCCACTTAAAAATCACTGATCAGACTACCGAGCTTACCTTAGACACCAACCAGTTTATTAGTTTTAATTTGATCAACTTAGTGAATAGGGTTCCACCGCATAGCCATGAATTAAGTCCATCTTGGTCTAGTTAAAGACATGGACCCATTCAACTACAACTATTGGAGTTGAGTCTAGAGTATCCTTGACCTAATCTAATTCAACTTTTGATTAGATTTGACCAATTACTCTAATTTAGTCCATTTCTTTAAGCTAACCTTAGGTCTAACCCAATTATGGACCTAATTTATCTAACCCATTAACCCACAAGTTTATGCAATTGTCTTGGGTCTTAATTCATAATTCTAGACCAACTAGACAATACTTAATTCTTTTAATTAAGTATTTGGGCTGATGGATCAGGGTTTCGCATTTTGAAAATAATTTTTAAATTTGAAAAATTTTATTTTCTGTTCACCAAATGTGTTGACTCATTTCACAAATAGATCAGCACATTTCATAAACAGCAATCCTATTGCTAATTACATAACAGAAAATAACTTAATCAAAATAAATCATGAATATTCCTTTAGATCTAATCTAACACATTCATGATAAATTTTACAATTGAACCTTTATAATTAAGTCCTTTCACTGCTTCATCTTCATGGGATATAATTGCATCGGCACCTCTACCGCCATAGGAGACCCCATCGAATGAGAAGAGAGGGCCTTTAAACCCTTCTTTTCTTCTATGACCAGACGACCATGGCAACCAACCCAATTAGACTACTTGCTACTTGGATCAAGTATATCTAAATATACCAATTTCAAATTTTAAATTTTAAATTTCAAATTTTAAATTTTAAATTTCAAACAAATTTCAAATTTTAAATTTTTGAATTTTAAATTTTGAATTTTAAATTTTGAATTTCAAATTTAAAATTTTAACCAAATTTCAAATTTTAAATTTTAAATTTTGAATTTTTGAATTTTAAATTTCAAATTTTAAAATTTAAAATTTAAATTTTGAATTTTAAATTTTTAAATTTTAAATTTTGAACAAATTTTAAAATTTAAATTTTAAATTTCAAATTTTAAATTTAAATTTTAAATTTAAACTTTTAGATTATAACTTAATCTATGCATGTAAATATATATCATATTTTAGAACCCACTCTGATACCATTTGAAGTGAATTTTAGTGCAGGGGTAAAACGATAATTTTAAAACTTTTTCAAAATTATAATTTTATAATAGAAAATATTAATTAATCTAATTAATTAATATGTATTTATCCTACACTAGGATCTAAATATGATATATAGCATATATTTAAATTTGAAATTCAAACTTCTACAATAAACAATTTACTGTTATGTGTTCAGAACATATTACCTTTGTGTGGGTAGTCGATCGCTGTAATTTGATCACCGTCGAAAGGGTCTGATCATCATAATGCAGCCACACAGTGTGTCTGACCTCTGCAGATCATCCACACAAAGCTTTCGATCTGATCGGCTCCTCACGAATGCTAGTTCATTATAGAGCCCTTTTGACGGCCGATGCTGATCGAACTCCTTTGATCGATGTCTGCCGACTCCTCGGATGCTCTGGAACATCAGCAAAGATGGTAGAGAGGTTGATGAAGCTCTTCCTAAAGTTTGGTGGGCTCACAACACTCGTAGCTCACCTTCTCACTTCCCGAACTCCAGGCAAAAACCCTAGGTTACTCACTGAAAACCCTACGCCCACTATTGTTTCTTTTCTTTCTTTTTCTCTCGAAAGTTTTTGAACTTCCTACTCATGCACAAGGCTTCCTCACGCCCACTATTCTCTCTCAAAAAATTTCTTTACGCATGCCCCACCTCCCTTTCTCTTTTAAAGCAATGCAAGACATGTCTTATCCGCGTGAAAGGATAAAGATAAGTGGTTGCACACTTGAATTCAAATCGAATTTGAATTCAAATGCAAACCAACTCATCTTTATCCACTCTGGGCGTGAGAAGAGAGGAGGCGTGGCTTCTTTGTGTGTGGAGAGTTTACACAAGAAACTCTTTCTCATGTAAAGCAAGGGGCACACTAGATAAGGTGGGTGGCACATGGATTAGTTGGTTGCCCATTCAAATTCAAACATCCTTTGAATTTGAATGGCCAACTAACTTATTTTTATCTAGATATTTGGCACACAAGGGTGGGCGTGGGATGCCTTTTGCATGGGAGAAAATGCATGAAAAGTTGCTTCTCATGAATTCAAATGGGCGCAGAGAAGTGAGGTGGCGCAGGGAGTTGAATTCAAAAGGTGGTTTGATCATAATTGAACCAACCTAATCAAAATAGGTTAAGCACAATTAGACTAAGTTAAACCTAACTTAATTAGGCTTATTTAGGCTCAATAAAATCCTAATCAAATCAAGAATTGACTAAGTCCAACCCCTGATCAGATCAGGGACCAAAATACCTTAGCGATTAGGTCAACACTTAACCTAATCGGGTCAAACCGAACTGAATCCACTTCAATTAGACTTGATCCAAAAATAATTACTCAATCAAATTGAATTAATTAGTGATCAAATCACTAATTAAACCTCTCATAAATATTGTGTCTAAATTTGATGGGCAATCGGGCATCAGAATTCATCGATATGAAACCCTGATCAAAAAGTCCCAAACAAGTGGGACTTTTGACCCCGGTACCCAAAATGTGTGGAACTCATGATCAAAAATTTTGATTCTCAATCACAGAATCCCAGACACTTAGGACTCTTCACCAGCCATCAGATCAGATTGGAACCTCTAATGTGTGTGACCCCGCAGGTTCGATCCTAAGCCGGTAGCACAGGAACCAATTTCTGTACTAATCGAAGTGACCATCTAGCAATGGTACCCGAGTCTGGATAGGTCGAATAGTCACAATCGTAACACTCAGAACCTACATGAATATGGTTACTATATAATTCATCCTTTTGACCCCTGTGTTTAGGATGACTCAGGATTAAACTGTCAATCCTGATCAGTTCATCCGAATCGTGCTCAACTCAAACAGTCCTGTGACTCCTCACTAGGACTACCCTGGCAAAGGTTTTGCTAAATTAAAATATGACTATACACAGCTCCTGAACTGGAGTGGTCAATCTCATCTTGACACACGCACCGACAAGTCAAGTACTTGACTACACCCGCAGCCTTCCATCACTGAATTAGAAATTCAGGTAGTCCAGTGCCTAAGTGTAGTGAGTTGCTTGTAAGTCACCATGGCGGTCTCAAGTCGGAGGGAAGTTATACCCATATCCCATCGGAGCAAATCCTGACAGCAGAAAAGACTTCGGAGTCGGTCATGTTCAGTGCAGATGTACCCTTACATCTCACCTATATGCCATACCAGTGTCTCCACACTCTTTGGTTAAGAGAACAACCAACCCATATGGCACACAACGACCTATGCTTGATAAACATTATTGTCCTTGGTAACAACGTATCATTTGGTCACGAATAGGTTTAAGGACTAAATGACAAATCCTCCTTTGTCGAGTCTAAATAGTCCTAAGGACTTCACCACAACACAAGAGTTCGTTAGAAGATGAAATAATTTGTGATGAAAAATACCAAAATAACTTTTATTAATTTATAATTTATATACTAATACAAGAAAGAGCACAACCGTCAACAAGCTGATGATTGGCTTTGGGACACTATTCCCAACAGGGGTGTCAACCTTGGGTGCTCCAACTTTCCATGCACCAAATAAATTCATCGAGTGAATGTTTTATGACTAGTTACTTAAAGAAGAAGAAATCTTAGTCTTCTATGTGTCATAAAATTTCAATAAATTTTGGCATCAAAACATAGGATTTCTGATTGAGAATTTAAGGTAATGCGTAGAAAATTAAGAGTCCTCATTAAGAAAGACTCTTCCTTTCACATGCCTAAAATAAAGGGGCATTTATTTTGTCATGGGTTTTTGTGGGTGCAAAAGACTCCTTCTCCACTTGAAACTCTTTCAAGTTGGATAAGGATCCAATCCAAATTGACCTAATCTCATTAGGTCAAAGCCAACTGGTTTAGGTTAGCTCAAACACTTTGATCTAAACTAATTTGGAAACTTGGGTTAATACAATGTGCTAGAATATCAAATTAATCTATAAAATTTATATTAAACTCTAATTAGATTAGATCAAGGCCAAATTTTAAAATGTGTGATCTATTAGATTCAAATCTAGCCAGCAGTGGATCAAGACTTTCGACGTAATCCTAATTCGATGAGATTAGGACAGCCGAAGAGTCCTAATCAACTTGGACACTTTCAAATTGACTCTAGAATTAAACTCTTTTAATTCTGATGAATTCATAAGTCAAGATTAACATCTAACAATATATCATGACTACTCGAAAGATTTAAAATTTTGATAAAAAATTATCAAAATATCCTTCAGTGATAAATTCTCGTGTAATTCAATCTTTCAGTCAAACAACATCTCAGATGAGCTGTGGGCATAAAAGTATGTCAAACCCAGTCATTTATCTTTATGTATCTTGATCTGAAGGTGATGATTTAGTTGATGATACATTAAAAATTTTTTCTAATTATTATTCTACTTTGGTCAAAGACTTCTAGAATCATCATCCTATGAGATCACATAGGATGTTCGCTCTCTTTATTAGGAGTGATTGATCCCTTATTGATTACTCACAACCTCCATGCATACTTCACCATATTCAGAACACCTCACATAAGGATCAAAGAACCAAGCTAGGTAGTGAACCAAAATATGAATCTATGTACATAAGGTACCATAGTGATCTCAGGTCTAAGGATCACTTACACAACTCCTACTAGAGATGAAGGAAAAATTCCTTTTTCCTTGTAGGATCTTCCAGATCTAATGAGATCTGGGATGGAATATTTTTTTTAAAAAAAATATCTTATTTTATTTTAGATCTAAAGTCTATTAGATCTAATTCTTATTATCTATATTTAATTTAAAATTAAATCTAAAACTTGAGGATTAGAGAAATACCTCTAGGGTAACTAGATTACCCTATAGATGATCGCAGCAATGCCCGAGGTTCAAAAATAGCCACACAGTCGTCTGACCTCTACCGATATCTATTTAAGTAGGATCTAGATCATCTTCTCCTTGTGAATCTCTACTCCAAAAATAGATCTGGAAGATCTTCAAAAGATCTTCTGAAGCTGGAGCAGCAGCTTCTCAACAAATTCCTGCAGCCTTCTGATCAGGGAGCCACCACGCCTTGGACAAGCACCAGATGAATGTCCAACTTCTTGGACATGAAGAGTGGAGAGAGAAGACCAGAGAGAACATAGAGAAGTGGAGGGATATCAGGCTTTTGCTAAGGATTGAGTAGATTCTCTAAACCTTAGGCGCAGATCGGTTTTAAATAGACCTTGCTGCGCCATGCAGTGCCACATCATTCGATCAATCAAAAAATTTTAATTAATTCTGAAAAAATTTTGATTGGTGGAGTGATATCATTTGATCATATCAGATAAGAACCCACCAAACCCTCCTACTGTTGGCACCAACACTGGATAAACATAGTGAGATTGGCGCCCAACAATTTGAGTCGATCAAGGCATAGAGTCCTCATCTCATGGGACTCTATCCTTATCCACTTGGGGCGCACGCCCAATCTGATCTTGGCACCCATTTTAAGACCTTAATTTAGCAGGTGGACACTCTACAAAAACTCTCCAATGATCTCTTGCCAAGTGACCTTTAGTTTAAGATCCATAAGTCAACGTTTGATCGATGTCCTAAAACGAAAATGGCAGGTGACAGAAATTGGCAGGTGTTGTCTTAAATTCATCTCATGAATTAAGATAAGACTTTTTTGAGTTGGACTGTCTCTAGTTAGACTGAGAGAAACCTTGTCAAGGTTCTCTGGATGAGTCAAATCACATTTGGCTCAGTCGAGATGAAAAAGATTGCACGAGAAGAAAGTTAGGCTCAATCGTGTGCTAGCATGATTTCTTTG
>NC_026000.2:108076582-108109981 GCF_000442705.2 Elaeis guineensis | reverse complement strand
ATCAATTGGTGTCTAGGAAAGTACTATAGGTGGTTCTTTAATTGGTTTCATCGTCTGACCTGATCAATTTATTGATATTTAAGAAAAGCAATGGAGGGACCCCCACCTTACTTGGCTAATTTGATTAAGCAATATTAATATTGAAAAACCTTAATATTGAAAATACTATTAAGGGCCTTCCTTCATGCTAGTTAATGTTACATCATGAACTATGGCTAGTTTGTTGTGTTAACATAAGGCTTATCATAAGGATTGATATAACATAATCCTGATGCATAGAAGATGCTTATGGCAATTTTGAATATACTGCTTTGTTGTGTTAACACAAGGGCGTTATATTAGAATTTGACTGTATTGAAATGAAGGGTTTAACTTAACTAAAATATTATAGCTTATTGTGTTAACACAAGGCTAATAATATTTTAGAGGCCAAGATATAATATTAAAAATTATATGAGATGCAATTGAAAAGAGTTTTCTATCTATGAACTCATAAGGATTTGTTGTGTTAACACAAGATCATTATGAGGAATTAGGATCTCAATCCCACTAAGATAAATATGAAATATGTCTCGTTCATCATAGTAGAGGGTTATGATGTTCGATAAAATAGTGAGAGGTACAATTAAATCTAAAGACCTTATTTAATTGTATGAGTCAATATGAGTTGTTTGCTTATGTAATATTCTTTGATTATTGTAGATTAAATTCTATAAATGGCATCTTCACTATCATTCTAAGGAATTTTAGATTCCAACAAGTTGGTCGGTCCCAATTATGTAGATTGATTAAGGAATTTAAAGATCGTACTCACTCAGGAGAAGCTCTTCTATATTCTTGACATTCTTGAACCACAAGAGGTTGGGGATGATGCCACAGAAGAGGAGGTATCCACATACAGGATTGGAAGAATGATAGTTTGACTGTCAAGTGCATCATACTGGCCTCTATGAGCAATGAGTTGCAGAGGCAGCATGAGAGCATGGATACTCAATCCATACTCTCAATCTTAAAGAGTTGTATGGAGAATAAAGTAGAACTGCTAGATATGAGATATCTAAGCAGTTATTCCATGCTAGAATGACTGAGGGATCATCCGTACAAGACCATATCCTGAAGGTCATTGATCTAATCACTAGATTGGGTCAACTTGGTTTTGTGATGGATGGAGAATTAAGTCAGGATTTGATCCTGCAATCTCTTCCCGAGTCATTCGTTCAATTTGTTGTGAACTATCATATGAACAAACTGAATACCTCCTTGCCTGAGCTGTTAAATATGCTTAAGATAGCTGAGAGCCATATTAAGAAAGAAAAGGCTCCACTTCTTTTTGTGGATAAAACCTCTAAGAAGAAGCTAGGTTTTAAGGATTCAAAGAAAGCACTAAATCCTAAGGGTGGCAAGATGAAGAAGAAGGGAAAGAAAGTCTCCGAACAGGGTATCTACTTTCATTGCGGCAAGGCAGGACACTGAAAAAGAAATTGCAAGTTATATCTTGCAATTGTAAAGGCAGGTGCAAGCGATGCACCAAAAGGTATGTATGAGATACATACAATTTTGTCATTAAGTTCTTCTAATTCAGACTCTTGGGTATTGGATACCGCTTGTGGTTCTCATATCTACAAGTCATTGTAGGGGCTACAGAACATTAGAGTGCGAAAGAAGGGTGACTTCGAGTTCTACGGCACTGGAGGAGAGTCAATCCAAGCAGAGGCTGTAGGGACATATATGTTAAAGTTACCTTCTGAAAAAATCTTAGAGCTAGAAAACTGTTATTATATGCCTAAAATCATTAGAAATATTATTTCTGTATCGTTACTATTGCAACAAGGTTATGAAATAAATGAAAAAAGTAATAGTTGCTCAATTTCTTTCTCTAATGAAATTATTTATCATGGCGTTATTAATAATGATCTTCTAATTCTATCTAATGATAATATTTTTCATATTAATGAAAGTAAAAAGCGAAAGAGAGAAGAGTTGAATAATACTTTTCTTTGGCATTGTCGACTTGGTCATATAAGTAAGACAAGGATTAATAAGTTATACAAAGAAAAGTTCTTTGATCCTTATGATTATGAATCATTAGGTACTTGTGAATCTTGTCTTATGGGAAAAATAACTAAGACTCTATTTAGTGGACATGGAGAAAGGACAAGTGAGTTATTAGGACCTGTACATACTGATGTATATGGTCCTGTGACAATAGAAGCCAGAAAAGGATACTCTTATTATATAACGTTCACTGATGATTTATCTAGGTTTGGATATGTGTATCTTATGAAACACAAATCTGAAACCTTTGATAAATTTAAAGAGTATCAAAGTATGGTCGAAAAACAAACTAAAAAAAGTATTAAAATCTTTCGATCTGATTGAGGAGGAGAATACTTATCAAATGAAGTTTTAGATCATCTTAAAGAAAATAGAATTCTCTCAGAATGGATCCCTCCCTATACACCATAGCTAAATGATGTAGCAGAAAGGAGGAATCGTACTTTATTAGATATGGTGCGGTCCATGATGTGCTTTATAGATTTGTCAGTTTCTTTCTGGAGACATGCCCTAGAAACTGCTATCTATATCTTGAATAGAGTACCTTCAAAATCAGTGCCAAGCACTCCATATGAGATATGGAGAGAAAAGAAGCCTAATCTTAAGTATCTTAAGATATGGGGCTGTCCAGCTTATGTTAAAAAAAAAATTGGACATAAGCTGAGTGCTAGAGCAGATAAATGCTTGTTTGTAGGTTATCCTAAAGAGAGTATAGGATACCTCTTTTACCATCCTACTGAACATAAGGTATTTGTCAGTAAATATGACACTTTTATGAAAAAAGAGTTTATCCTAGAAAGAGACAGTGGGAAGAAAATTAAACTTGGAGAAGTTCAAGACCTACAAATGCAAGCACAAGATGATCCTCAACTAAAAATATCCATTAATGAAGTACAAACATAAAGTACACCTCCTCTTCGAAGGTCGGATAGGGTGCAGAATGCACCAATAAGGTATGGGTTCGTTATTAAGAATAATGAAGCCCACATCATTGAGAATAATGAACCTTTGATCTATACGGAAGCCATCATGAGAAGGGACTCAGACAAATAGCTAGAGGCTATGAAATCCGAAATGGACTCTATGTATTCCAACCAAGTGTGGACTTTGGTTGATGCACCAGAGGGTGTGATCCCTATTGGATGCAAATGGGTCTATAAGAAAAAGATTGGAGAGGATGGCCAAGTTGAGACCTATAAAGCTAGATTAGTAGCTAAAGATTTCTGGCAAAAATAGGATATTGATTATGATGAAATATTTTCATCTGTTGTCATGCTCAAATCTATACGGACTATGCTTGCAATAGCAGCATACTATGATTATGAGATTTGACAAATGGATGTGAAGACTGCCTTCCTTAATGGTTATCTTGAGAAAGAGATTTACATATATCATCCAGAAGGGTTTGTCTCAAAAGAGAGAGAAAATCAGGTATGCAAGCTTAAGAAATCTATTTATGGATTAAAACAGGCCTTGAGGAATTGGAACATCCGATTTGATGTTGCAGTCAAAGAGTTTGACTTTATCAAAAATATGGATGAACCTTGTGTATACAAGAAGACTAGTGAGAGTGCCATTGTCTTCTTAGTTTTATATGTGGATGACATACTTCTTATTGGGAATGATATCCCAATATTACAATCGGTCAAGACATGGCTATCAAGTAAGTTTTCCATGAAAGATTTGGGTGAAGCATCCTATATATTAGGTATAAATATCTATAGGGATAGATCTAAAAGGATGTTAGGCTTGTCTCAATCCAGGTACATAGACTTAGTGCTAAAGAGGTTTAGCATGGATAGAAGTAAAAGAGGTTATTTACCCATGAGTTAAGGCATACATCTCTCTAAAAGGATGTCTCCTAAAATACCGAAAGAGAGAAATAGAATGAGTTCTATTCCCTATGCTTCGACAGTAGGGTAGATCATGTATGCTATGCTATATACTAGGCCTGATGTTGCCTATGCCTTAGACATAGTTAGTAGATTTCAGGCTGATCTAGGAGAGGTGTTGGGAAATGTGTCCCAAAAGCCAATCGTCAAGTTGTTGACGGTTGAGCAACCAAGTATTGTAATTGATTTGTTAATAAATAAAATATATTTTTAGTATTTTCATCATAAGTCTTCATCTTCTAACGAACTCCATTGTTATGATGAAGTCCTTAGGGCTATTTAAGTTCGATAAAGAGAGGATTTATCGATTAGTCCTTAAAACTGTTCACGATCAAATGATAAGCTGTTAATAAGGACGACAGCTTCTATCGAGTATAGGTCGCTGTAGGCCATATGGGTTGATTATCCTCTTAATCAAGGAGTGTGGAGACACTGGTATGGCATACAGGTGAGATATAAAGGTACATCATCATTGAACATGACCAACTCCAGAGCATTCTGCTGTCGAGAATATCTCTGATGGGATATAGGTATAAGTGTCCCTTAGACCTGAGATCGCCTCAGTGACTTGCAAGCAACTCACTGTGCTTTGGTACTGGACTAACTGAATTTTTAATTCAGGGATGGAAGGCTTCTGGGCACAGTCAAGTACTTGCGAAGTCAGAGTGTGATCAAGATGGGATTGACCACTCCAAGAGTTGGAAAGAATGAGTCACCGTATTTCAATTTAACAAAACCTTGGCCAGGGTAATCCATCAGATGGATTTGATATTTTGAAATACAATTGGACAACCTGATCAGAGTTGATAGTTAAACTCTGAGATGTCTTATGATCATTTTGGTCAAGGGGATGAATTATATGGAAACTATATTCGCATGGGTTCTAAGGATGTTGTTCTACACATTCGACCTATCCGATCCTCGGATACCATTGCTAGATGGTCACTTCGATTGGTACAAAAATTTATTTCTATACTACCGACTTAGGTTCGGACCTATGAGGTCACACACATTAGAGTTCATGATCCGATCGGAAGGTTGATCAACGATTAAGAATCGTTCTAGGGTTAAATGATCAATACGATTGACATTTAACCTAGTACAAGTGTTGCAGGAGGATCGATTAGCAATTTGATTGCTAATTAGCTTAATTTGATTAAACCAATGGGTGAGATTAAGTCTAATTAAATATAATTTAATTAGATTTAGTTTGGGCTTGATTGGATCAAGTCCAATTGGTTTATTGGATAAGCCAATTGCAAGGAAAAAACTAGTCCTAGTTCAATTAGGATTGGGTCAACCTAATTTCTAATTTGATTAGAAAATTAAATCAGATTTAAATCTAATTTAATCTGATTAAATTAGGTTCTTAATTGGATTAAGACTTATTTTAATTATGTTGCTCTAATTTTGGTTTAATTTGGTTTGAGAAACCAAATTAAAATAAGTCATAAGATAGAATCCTAGTAAGACTAGGATTCCACCTTGCGCCACATAAGCCCCCCCCATGCCCTCTCTCTTATTCCATGCCAATCCCCTCTTATTTTGTGCAATAAAAACCCTCTCCCAGGTCTCTCCCACATCCACAAAAGGTTTTCTCTCTTCTTTCTTACATGGAAGGTGGTTTGGATCAAATCAAAGAGGAATAAGTTTGGATTTCAAATTCTATGAGATAGAGTTTTAGAAATCCAAAACTCTCTCAATTTTGCACCAAATTTATCCAATTTTTTTTAAAATTTTTGTAATTTTAGGGTATATATTGTGCATCCTTTTTTGATAGTCCATACATAAAAATAAGGAGGAGGTGCTCAAGAGTTGGGCGCCCCTTATCTTGCCATGTTTGGATAAGCCTTGACTAGGTATTTGACCTAGATAAGGACTCTATCATATCTCTCTCTATAAAATGAGTTTCTTCATTAAATTTATGAAAAAGATAGAATTTGAGATACCTTTGGTCCATCCAAAAATAGAGAGAAAGACCTTTGGGTCGTGGAGATATAATAGACACAAGATAGGAGTGTTTAGAGAGAGAAACGAGAAGAAGAAGAGGGTCTTCTTCTAGGGTTGTTTGTTTTCATCTCTTCCCTTCCTCCATCTTGAGTTTTCTATGAGTGTCTAAGATTTGAAACTCCTCCTCCTACTTTTCATCTTTGGAAGAGACCAAATCAAGAAGAAGGAGGCACCTGATCAACCATCAAAGAAGGATCAGTGCAGTACTAGCATACTGTGCTGATTTCCTGAAGCAGGACTTCTGGTCGAGATTCGTGGGCTCGTGTGGATGACTCCTAGAGGCCGGATGCATGTGTGGCTTGCAACATCATCCTTAAGCCTGGATCAAATAGGTTAGAATGTCTAACTTGCAAGGTAATAGATCTGATCTATTGTTTAATACATACATTAGATGTAGTATAGAAACATGTTGATATGATCAATATGTAGTTCATATCTATATATTTTAATTTTTAATTTAATATTATATAATAATCATATAATAAAATCTTAGATCTAGAGATTCTCTAATTTTAAAAAATAAATTTTAATTTATTTTAGTCTTCCGCTGCATGATCTTGAAAAAGTTTCAAGATCTAACCCTGAAATGCTAGATCTGGTTCCTTCAATTGGTATCAGAGCCTAGGTTCTTCATTACATGATTATTTATACATGATTAGATTATTTCTTAGATTAGATCTAATTTATAATCTGATTATTAAATCTGAAATTAAAATTTTAGATCAATCACGAACTGCAAAGTTGTCCTGCTGTAAGGTTTACCCCTTACAGTGCAAAGGTTGTCCTAGTTCGTGTAGATCTGTCTTTAATCATAAATTTGTTAGATATGATCTAGATTAAATTTATGATTTATTAGATTTAAAAAATATTTAAATCTGAAATAAAATCTCTTTGTTAATAATTTTTGTGCAAAGAAATTGTTTAAAGTTGAAATTGTTTCAATTACATGAACCTGTTTAGATTAGATCTAAAGTAGTTTCATGTTTATTTCACTTGCATCTTGATTATGAATCAAACATGCAATATGGTTGGTAGAATCATATTATAAAATTATTTTATAAATATAAAAATTATTTTTGGAAAAGCTGAACCCAACCCTCAGCCCAAAACTTAATTAAGAATTAGAAGTTGTTTTGATTAGGTTCTAGGATTGTGAATTGAAGAACCTAAGACACAAACCATAACACATTGGGTTAATGAGTTAGTGAGAATTAGGTCCACTAATTGGGTTAGACCTATGGTTAGATTAAAGATGGACTTAATTAGAGAATTGACTAAATCTAATCAATTGTTGTCTTAGATTAGGTCAAGGATTTTCTAGATCAATTACAATAGTTGTAGTTGGTCAAGTCTATGTCTTTAACGAGAACCAAATGGACTTGATTTTTGGCTAAGCGATTTAGCATGAACTGTTAGGTTGATTTAATCAAAACTAATTAAATCAGTTAGTGTCTAAGGTAAACCAGACCGGTGGTTTTTAATTGGGAGCCCGCTTATCTGGCCATTTCTGATGGTGTCTAAGGCAAGCTTTGGCCGACCCTCCCACTGATCGAACTTACCTGACCTCTTGGTGAAATTATATTTTGATCGGATCACTTGACTATTCGAGCTGACCCATGTCAACTAGGTAAATCAGTGTGACTGATTTAGGTGCTCCTAGACTAGCCCTTTTAATGGTCTCCCTTAAGCTGACTTGGTGAAGCCAGTGGGAGGATCATGATACGCTGGTTCATCTAACCTCATCCTCTAAATCATTTAAATCCTTTAAAATTATTAGGTCCTTAAAATGATAAAGTTATAGAGATAACTGAGTCATAGCCTCCCATTAAGGTGTTTGATAATGAATCCATTAACTCAATAATCATTGTAGACCCAAAGGCTTGGTGATTGTTGACTAATGGAATTATCACTCATCATATGACGACTTGGAAGGGTCTCTCTAATGGTGGTTAGGTGAGCCAACTAAAGTCAGGCTTAATCATTCATTGGTTAGATACACCAAGTATGGTCATGTTAATGGTTGGACCTAACCGGATCCTTACAGTGGAGGCCAAAGCCTACTGATTAGGTTTCTGGGGTAAAATTAAAATTACTAAAATTATTTAGAGAAATAATTGGTTATGAACCTATCCTTAGATGTACATGGTTGGCCAACCAAAGTTGGGCTTGTGTGCAGTCTAAGTGGATTCTAGTACCTACTAAGAAATTAGGGTAATTCCTCGAATTAGAGGTAGAGGCTACCAATTTGAATAAAATAGTGGGAGAAACCTTTTGATTAAAATTCAAATCTTTAGATTTAATGAATCAATTACTAATTAGGTTATAATTTTTTTTTATGCAAATATGGCCACTTCCCTATCACTCCGATCATTGTTGGACAATGATAAGTTGGTGGGATCCAACTTCAGTAACTAGTACCGAAAGTTGAAGATAGTCCTGGAGCATGAACGGATCCTATATGTGATAACGAATCCTGCACCTGAGGAGCCAGCTGCCAATGCATGTGGAACAGTCAGAGACACTTACCAAAAGTGGCTCAGTGACCGGACCACAATGCGTTGTATCATGCTGGCTGCCATGAGCGACGAGTTTAGTCGCAGATTCGAGACGGCTCAGCCAAAGGACATGCTTCAAGTGTTAGAGGATGCCTTTGGCACACCCGATGATGTAGAGAGGCACAAGACTAGTTGTGCCATCTTCAACGCCAAAATATGGGATGGTGCCTCTATCACTGATCATGTATTGTACATGATCGAGCTGATAGAACGATTGAGCAAGCTCGGCTTTTCCTTACATGAGCAGTTGGGAAAGATGCAATACTGAACTCGCTGCCCAAGTCTTATCTTCCATTCCTTACTCATTATAGAATGACAAAGCCTGAAGTAAACTACCATGGATTACTGGGGTTACTTCAGAACTTTGAGAAGGATCACCAACTTCACAAGGAGTCGGTGAACTTAGTGGGAGGTTCGTCTTCTGGTTCTTGATCTTTTGAGAAAGAAAAGAAGAATAAGAAGAAGAAAGTGAAGAAGGTACAAGTTAGGTTGGGACATCAGTGCAAGGCCAGACCAGAAAGATCAAGCCCGATAAGAGTCTATTCTACTGGCAAGCACCTTAGATTAGATAGTGTGTGTCAGATATCTACTTATGGCACTGTAGACTAGGTCATATAAACAAGAACAGAATAAACAGGTTGACTCAAGAGAGAATCCTCGAAGTCAGTGATTGTGAATCACTTCCAATCTATGAGTCCTGTCTTCTTGGTAAAATGACCAAGTCACCTTTTACTGGAAAAGGTGAGAGAGCTACTGAGCTCTTGAGCCTAGTACATATTGATGTATGCGGGCCCATGAGCACAAGTGCTAGAGGTGGATATTTCTACTTCATAACTTTCACGGATGACCTATCCACATATGGATATATCTATCTGATGAAACATAAATCGGATTCATTTGAAATTTCAAACGATTTCAAAGGGAAGTAGAAAAACAAACTGGAAAGAGTATTAAAACTCTTCGATCTGACCGAGGAGGAGAATACCTTTCTAGTGAGTTTCTCACATATCTAGGAGAGAATGGGATTCTCTCCCAATGGACTCCTCCAGAACACCACAGCATAATAGTGTGTCTGAAAGGAGGTATCGGACTCTGTTAGACATGGTCCGATCCATGATGGGTTTTGCTAGCTTGTCGATATCCTTCTGGGGATATGCACTCGAATCGGCCTGTTATCTGTTAAATAGGATTCCAAGTAAGTCATAATTAAGACTCCATATGAGATATGCATAGGGCGTAAGCCAGCACTTTCACACTTTAGGATCTGGGGGTGCCCGACCTATGTCAAACGATTAGTCACAGACAAACTTGGATCTAGGTCTGACAAATGCACATTCATTGGGTACCCCAAAGAGATGAAAGGATATTTTTTCTACCATGCTGATGAACAAAAGGAGTTCGTCAGCCTTAAGGCAATCTTTTTAGAAAAGGAGTTCCTTAGTGAAGGAACCATTGCCTCTAAGATTGAACTTGATGAAGTTCAATAGGTAGAAGGACCGACATCAATAGCTGAACCTGAGTCGGATTTGATTGGATCAGATCTGGAGCCCAATGTACCTGCACCATTAAGGCGATCCAGTAGAGTACCACATCAGTCGGATAGATACTACGATTTCTTGATCCGGGATGGTGATCCTATCGAACTCGATGCGAACAATGAGGATCCGATCACCTATATGGATGCAATACAGAGATCTGATTCTGAGAAATGGCTTGAAGCCATAAAATTCGAAATGGAGTCCATGAAGGTCAATGATGTATGGACATTGGTTGACCCACCTGAAGGGGTTAAACCCATTGGGTGTAAATGGGTCTTCAAAAGGAAGAGGGGCACAGATGGAAAGGTGGAGACCTATAAAACCCATCTGGTTGCCAAGGGATATCGTCAACGTTATGGTATTGACTATGACGAGATATTTTTTCCTATGGCAATGCTCAAATCTATTCAGATTATGCTTGCAATAGCTGCCCATCTGATTATGAGATCTAGCAGATAGATGTAAAGATAGCTTTCCTAAATGGAGAGCTGACCGAAGAGGTGTATATGATACAACCTAAGGGGTTTACATCTACAGATGAGTCCAAGGTGTGCAAGCTTCAGAGATCCATTTATGGATTGAAGCAAGCTTCTCGGAGTTGGAACATGCATTTTGATAAAGTGATCAAAATGTATGGCTTCATTAAAAATGGAGAAGAGCCCTGCATCTATAAATGGGCAAATGATCCAGTTGTGATATTCCTTGTCTTGTACGTGGATGACATTCTCTTAATCGATAATGACATCCCTGCACTACAGGGAATAAAAGTTTGGTTGTCATCACAGTTCTCCATAAAGGACTTGGGTGAAGCATCCTACATCCTAGGGATGAAGATCTATAGGGATAGATCTAAAAAAATGCTTGGGTTATCCTAATCCACATACATAAATACTATGCTGAAGAGGTTCAGCATGGAGAATTTCAAGAAAGGCTATCTACCGATAGGCCATGAAATTTCTCTCTTTAAGAAGAATTGTCCAACAAGTCCTGAAGAGAGGGAGCGTATGAGTAGAGTCCCATATGCTTCGACCGTGGGATCTATCATGTACGCCATGACATGTACAAGACTAGATGTGGCATACTCACTAGGAGTAGTGAGTAGATACTAATCTAATCCTAGAGAAAACCACTGGAAAGTGGTTAAAGCCATCCTTAAGTATTTGAGAAATACTAAGGACCAATGGTTGGTTTATGGCAAGTCAGATCTGAAACTTATGAGATTCACAGACTCCAGCTTTCAATCTGACCATGATGACAGCAGAAGCATGTCGGGTTATATCTTTACTCTGAATGGTGGAGCTATCTGCTGGAAGAGTTTCAAGGAGCATACTGTGGCAGACTCTGTTTGTGAAGTGGAGTATATCGCAACATCAGATGCTGTGAAGGAAGCTGTGTGACTGAGAAAATTTATCATTGATCTCGGAGTAGCACCCTCCCTCGATGGTCCAGTCTTGCTCTACTGTGACAGCACTGGTGCCATAACTCAGGCGAAGGAACCCAGAGCACACCAGTGAACGAAGCATATTTTACGCCGCTTCCACATGGTCTGGGAGATCGTGGATCGAGATGACATCGATCTTCAGAAGATCGACGGAAAGGAGAACCTGACCGACCCCTTCACTAAAGTCCCGACAATAAAGGAGTTCGACAACCACAAGTCGAAGATGGGTATTAGATACTGTGTCGAGTGGCTTTAGGATAAGTGGGAGTTGTTGGAAAATGTGTCCCAAAAGCCAATCGTCAAGCTGTTGACGGTTGAGCAACTAAGTATTATAATTGATTTATTAATAAATAAAATATATTTTTGGTATTTTCATCATAAGTCTTCATCTTCTAATGAACTCCATTGTTATGATGAAGTCCTTAGGGCTATTTAAGTTTGATAAAGAGAGGATTTATGATTAGTCCTTAAAACTGTTTACGATTAAATGATAAGTTGTTAATAAGGATGACAGCTTCTATCGAGCATAGGTCGCTGTAGGCCATATGGATTGGTTGTCCTTTTAACCAAGGAGTGTGGAGACACTGGTATGACATATAGGTGAGATATAAAGGTACATCATCATTGAACGTGACCAACTCCAGAGCATTCTGCTGTCGAGAATGTCTCTGATGGGATATAGGTATAAGTGTCCCTTAGACCTGAGATCACCTCAACGACTTGCAAGCAACTCACTGTGCTTTGGTACTGGACTAACTAAATTTTTAATTCAAAATGGAAGGCTTTTGGGCACAGTCAAATACTTGCAAAGTCAGAGTGTGATCGAGATGGGATTGACCACTCCAAGAGTTAGAGAAGAATGAGTTGCTGTATTTCAATTTAGCAAAATCTTGGCCAGGATAATCCATCAGATGGATTTGATGTTTTGAAATACAATGTGGACAACCTGATTAGAGTTGACAGTTGAACTCTGAGATATCCTATGATCATTTTGATCAAGAAGATGAATTATATGGAAACTATATCCGCATGGGTTCTAAGGATGTTGTTTTACACATTCGACCTATCCGATCATCGGGTACCATTGCTAGATGATCACTTTAATTGGTAAAAAATTTATTTCTATACTATCGGCTTAGGTTTAAACCTATGAGGTCACACACATTAGAGTTCATGATCCAATCGAATGGTTGATCAATGATTAAGAATCGTTCTAGGGTTAAATGATCAATACGATTGACATTTAACCTAGTACAAGTGTTGTAGGAGGATCGATTAGCAATTTGATTGCTAATTGACTTAATTTGATTAAGCAATGGGTTGAGATTAAGTTTAATTAAATATAATTTAATTATATTTAGTTTGGACTTGATTGGATCAAGTCCAATTGATTTATTGGATAAGCCAATTGCAAGAAAAAAACTAGTCCTAGTTCAATTAAGATTGGGTCAACCTAATTTCTAATTTGATTAGAAAATTAAATCAGATTTAAATCTAATTTAATCTGATTAAATTAGATTTTTAATTAGGTTAAGATCTATTTTAATTGGGTTGATCTAATTTTGGTTTGATTTGATTTAAGAAACCAAATTAAAACAAGTCATAAGATAGAATCCTAGTAAGACTAGGATTCCACCTTGCTCCACATAAGCCCCCCCATGCCCTCTCTCTTATTCCACGCCAATCCCCTCTTATTTTGTGCAACAAAAGCCCTCTCTTAGGTCTCTCTCACATCCACAAAAGGTTTCCTCTCTTCTTTCTTACATGGAAGGTGGTTTGGATCAAATCAAAGAGGAATAAGTTTGGATTTCGAATTCTATGAGATAGAGTTTTAGAAATCCAAAACTCTCTCAAGTTTGCACCGAATTTATCTAAATTTTTTTTTAGAATTTTTATGGCTTTTAGGGTACATATTGTGCACCATTTTTTGATGGTCCATGCATGAAAATAAGGAGGAGGTGCTCAAGAGTTGGGCGCCCCTTATCTTGCCATGTTTGGATAAGCCTTGACTAGGTATTTGACCTAGACAAGGACTCTATCATATCTCTTGCTATAAAATAATTTTCTTCATAAAATTTTTGAAGAGGATATAGATTTGAGATACCTTTGGGCATCCAAAAATCAGAGAGAAAAACCTTTGGGTCATGGAGATATAATAGACACAAGATAGGATGTTTAGAGAGAGAAAGAGAAGAAGAAGAGGATCTTCTTCTAGGATTATTTGTTTTCATCTCTTTCCTTCCTCCATCTTGAGTTTTCTGAGAGCATCTCAGATCTAAAACTCCTCCTACTTCTCATCTTTGAAAAAGCCCAAATCAAGAAGAAGAAGGCACCTGATCAACCATCAAAGAAGGATCAGTGCAGTACTAGCATACTGTGCTGATTTCCTGAAGCAGGACTTCTGATTGAGATTCGTTGGCTCGTGTGGATGACTCCTAGAGGTCAGACATGTGTGCAACTTGCAACATCATCTTTAAGCCCAGATCAGCGAGGTTAGAATATCTAACTTGCAAGATAATAGATCTGATCTATTGTTTAATACATACATTAGATGTAGTATAGAAACATGTTGATATGATCAACATGTAGTTCCTGCTCTATATATTTTAATTTTTGATTTAATACTATGTAATAATCATGCAATAGGATCTTAGATCTAGGGATTTTTTGATTTTAGAAAATAAATTTTGATTTATTTTAGTCTTCCACTGCATGATCTTGAAAAAATTTCAAGATCTAACCCTGAAATCCTAGATCTGGTTCTTTCAAGAAGATCATTGGAAAGCAGTGAAAGATATTCTTAAGTACCTAAGAAGGACTAAAGATATTTTTCTGGTATATGGAGGATCTGATTTAAAATTGAAAGGTTATTCTGACTCTAGTTTCCAATCAGACCCTGATGATAGGAAGTCCACTTCAGGGTATGTCTTTACTCTTAATGGTGGAGCTGTTAGTTAGAAAAGTTTCAAGCAGCAGACTATAACTAACTCAACCACTGAGGCAGAATATATAGCTGCAAGTGAAGCTGTCAAAGAAGTTGTCTGGATGAAAAAGTTCATCACTGAGTTGGGTGTCATTCCTAAGATTAAGAATCCAGTACCACTTTACTGTGATAATACTGGAGCAGTTGCTCAATCAAAGGAACCAAAGTCTCATTATAAATCAAGTACATTCTAAGATGCTTCTATCTCGTTTGTAAAATAATCGAAAGATAAGATGTTGTCATTGAATGAGTAGAAACAAAGAATAACATAGCAGACCCATTCACTAAGGCTCTACCACAACAGTAGTTTGATCGCCATCTCGATTGTATAGAGATAAAATATAAGGACAATTGGCTTTAGTGCAAGTGGGAGATTGAAAAGAATATACCCTACAAACCAATCGAAATTTATATTTTGATGGATTTTTTTTTTAATCTTCCAGACTTATGTATTGACTCTTTAAATAATAAAAAGTGTTTTTCATCATATGCTACATCTTACTTTAGTAATGATTATGATGAACTCCATAAATCAGAAAAATAGATTTAGGATTATGATGAGATCATACCTATGAGATTTAAAATCTTAAAAATCCTGATTTAGAATATTCCTAGTCATAGGAGCATTGAGTAGGAGATCAATGTTCCAAATAGATTAGCACTTTCTATGTATGCTCGATGGAGAGGGTGGCAGATCTCATAAGCCACTTGTGTGAGACACTAATATAAAGAAATGGGTGCTCATTAGAGAATGAGTTCACTGAATTGATCCGACTTAAGAAACATCTTATGGAATTTACTTACCTATCAAGAGATCTTTTCTTATAGTGGGAGTTGTGCATGTAATCCTTTGACCTGAGACTACCATAGAACCTTGTATACATGAATTCATATTTTTTCGTTCATACTCATTCATGACTTAGTCATGTACGGGATGTTCTAGATATGGTAGAATGTGTATGGAGGTTGTAAGTAGGTCAACATAGAATCCATCACTCCTAGTAAGAGGAGATCGCATCTTACTTGCTCTGATCGATTGATGATTCAGGAAGTCTTTGATCAAAGTAGACTAAAAATTAGAAAGAGTTTTTAATATTTTATTAATTGAATCATTATATAAGATTGAAAGAAATATGAGTATAATATTAGATTTGACATCATTCCATATCCAGAGTCATATTCCGGGTGCAGGAGATCGTAGGATCAAATTGCATGGTAACATTTTACTGAAGGATATTTTTAGTATTTCTATTAAAAATTTTATATCTTTTAGATAGACATGATACATTGTTAGACATCAATCTTGTCTTATGGGTTTGATCAAATTAAAGAGTTTAATTCAATCACCAATTAGAAAGAATTCTAATTGCTGAAATCGGGTTAGCTCGATTGGATCTAGATCGGTTAGATTAAATTCTAATCAAATCAAATCAACTTGAACTCAGATATATTGCTAGTTAGATGTGGAATCCAATGGGTCACACACAAAGGGTATTAATCAGAGGTCTAATTGGATTAGATCATGTTTGCAAAATTGACATGCTAGCACATGTTGCAAAAAATTAGCTCTTTGTTTCAAATCAGGTTTGATTTGATTCCAGATTGGGCTAATTAAAGCTAAATTAAATTCAAATAAATTTTGGGTTTGAGTTGGTTCAGACCTTGGCTAAATGTATCAAAAATTTGAAGCCAGGAAACTAAGTCTCCATGAGTCAAGAATTTTTCTTGTGCATGGGTGCAGTTTTTGTGTGCAGAAATAGCTTTTGCGTCCCATGAAGTGGGACACCTCATCCTCGAGCTTATCCTATGTTCCATGATGAAATAAATTTTTGGATAATTCTTAACTTTATTTTGAGCATAAATAATTTTTTAAAAGTTAAAATTCCTTTTGGTTTAATCATGAAAATTCATTGAAGTTGGAAATTCTGTCAGCCTGATCCATGCGCCTGACCAAAAGTCCAACTTGTGAAGGACTCTAACCCATTTGTCACGCCACTTCTTAATCTGAATTTTTTTTTTCATGATATTTTCATGTTAGTGCCTTGATTTTTGGCTATTGGATGGAAAAAATTACATTGATGGGTGGTGGAAAAATAATTATGCCATGGGAAGCTGTGTGACGCTTTAGAGAATCATCAAGAAAAATGTTCTGAAGAGTCCTTCTGTGCGAAGCATCTCTTGGATTTTTTTTTGATGATTGCCATGTGTCAAAAACTTTCAGATGGGCATAATAATTTATTAGGAGGTGTGAGATTTTTTGATGGATGCGAGATGGTGCATGGAAGGGGCACAAAAAATTCCCGAAGGCAACCCATTGCTAAGTATTTAAAGGGGGTGCACCAAGGGATTAGATTTATTCAGATTTTCAATTCCTCCTTTCTTTCTAACATCCTCTCCCAATTGTCTAATTAGTCTCTTTTTATCTTATTAGGATAAGTCCAAAAATAGTAAGGACAAGTTCAATTTTCGGATAAGAGTCTAGGAAGAAAATTAAGGAAGACAAGGAGAGAAGAAAGGTAGGGATACGAAGGCTAGGAGAAGAGGAAGAGGGTCTTGAGGTCTTGGTGTTCAAGAAAATTCTCAAAGTAAGAATTTTGAAGGAGAAATCCTCTCAAAGAGTTGGTGTCCTGATCATAGCCCTGTGTGGATCATCGTTGGAGGGCGAACACTTGGGTGCCTGGTGGAGGTTATGCTGAAATTTGGATTAAGCAGTGCAGGTATTCTTCTATAACTTAAATTTAATCGTGAATTTATGTTATATATGATTGTTAATCATCAAGAAGATGCTAGTTTAAGAGTTTAATATTTAAATTTTTTTTATTAAAATTTTTGAAATCCATTATGTTTCTGCTGTGCATGCCCATCCTGAAACCCTACACGAGCTCCAAAGACAGCATGAGGACATAGACGTTCCCTCTATTCTCTTTAATCTTAAGGAGCTATATAGAGAACAAAGTCAAACAGATCGATATGAAATATCAAAGTAGTTGTTCCGTGTCTATATGACTGAAGGTTCTTTCATGCAAACGCATGTCCTAAAGATGATTGATTTGATCACTCATCTGGGACAACTAGATTTTGCCATGGATGGTGAACTAAGCCATGATTTGATCCTACAGTCTCTCCCTAACTTTTTTTCTCAGTTTGTCATTAATTATCACATAAATAAACTGAACATCAGCTTGTCAAAACTGCTGAATATATTGAAAACAGCAGAGAGCCATTTCAAAGGTGAAAAGGCTTAAGTCCTTCCTGTTGATAAGATCAGCAAGAAGAAGGCAAAGAAGGTTTCTAAGAAAAAGATGAATCCTAAGACTAGCATCTCCAAGAAGAAGGTGAAGAAGGTCTCCACCAAAAGTACTGGTTATCATTGTGGCAAGGAGGGCCACTGGAAGAGAAATTGTAAGGAGTACCTTGTAACTGTGAAATCGACAAGCATTGCTAAAGGTTTGTATGTGATACAAACTAATTTATCATTAAGTACTTTATTTTTAGATTCTTGAATATTGGATACCACTTGTGGCTCACACCTTTGCAAATTATTGTAGGGTCTATAGAAAATAAAAAATCTAAATAAAGATAACTTTGAGCTATTCGGTGCTAGTGGAGAGTCCATTCAGGCCGAAGCCGTAGGAACTAGGATTTTGAAGTTGTCTTCAGGTAGACTTTTAAAACTGGAGATCTATTATTATATTTTAAATATTGTTAGTAATATTATTTTTGTATCATTGTTATTAGAATAAGATTTTAAAATAATTACAAAGAATAATAGTTGTTCTATATATTTTTCTAATGAATATTATGGAAGTGCTTTTATTGATTATGGTCTTATGTTTCTTTCACTTAATGATAATATGTTGCATGTTGATAATATGAAGAAAAAAAGAGAGAGGATGTGAATGTCACATACCTCTGGCACTACCGACTTGACTCTATAAATGAGTCAAGGATTAACAAGTTATACAAAAATAATTTTTTTGATTCTTATGATTATGAATCATATGGAACTTGTGAATCATGTCTCATGAGAAAAATGATCAAGACTCCATTTACTGGACATAGAGATAGGGTGAGTGACATTTTGGATCTTGTACATACTGATGTATGTGGTCCAATATCGACTCAAGCCAAAGGTGAATACTCTTACTTTATCACATTTACTGATGATAGATCAAGGTTTGGATATGTATATTTAATAAAATATAAATATGAAGTATTTGACAAATTTAAAAAGTATCAAAGAATGATCGAGAAACAAACTGATAAAAGTATTAAAACTCTTCGATTTGATCGAAGAGAAAAATACTTATCTAGTGAGTTCCTCGATTATTTGAAATAAAATAGAATACTCTTTCAATGGACACCTCCTTATACCCCACAATTAAATGAAATTGTGGAAAGGAGGAACCGCCCTTATTAGATATGGTGTGGTCCATGATGTATTTCATGGATCTTCCGTTATACTTTTGGAGATATGCCCTCGAGGCTGCAGCATATATTTTAAATAAAGTACCTTCAAAATCTGTTTCTAGCACTTCATGTGAAATATGGAAAGATAAAAGATCCAATCTTAAGCATTTTAAGATTTGGGTTGCCCGACTTATGTGAAAAATATTGATGGACATAAGCTGGATGCTAGATAAAAAAATACAGATTTATAGGTTATCTCAAGGAGAGTATAGGATACTACTTCTATAATCTTACTCAACAAAAAATATTTGTTGGTAGGCATGCCATTTTCTTGGAGAAAAAGTTTATCCAAGAAGGAGGCAGTGGGAGGTCTATTGAACTTGAAGAAGTTCAAAATCTATAACCCATCTAGGATTCACCAAATAGTTTTCAATCAGATGTGCCCATTGTTGAGGCACAACCACTACACACACCTCCTCTCTGAAGGTCAAGTAGAGTGCATAATGTACCACTCAGGTATGAGTTTGTTATTGAGAATAACAATACAACCCACATCATTGAGAATGATGATCCTAAGACCTATTCGAAAGCTATCATGAGTTGTGACTCTGATAAGTGGCTAAATGCCATGAAATTCAAAATGAACTCTATGTATGCCAACCAAGTATGGACTTTGGTTGATGCGTCTGAGGGTGTGACCCCAATAGGCTGCAAATGGGTCTTCAAAAAAAAGATTGGAGCAGATAGCCAGATAGAGATCTATAAGTTCAGGCTTGTGGCAAAAGATTTCAGACGAAAATAAGGTGTTGATTATGAAGAAATCTTTTTGTCAGTAGCCATGCTCAAGTCTATTCGGATAATGCTTGGTATTGCAGCATACCATGACTATGAGATCTAGTAGATGGATGTTAAGACTGTCTTCCTCAATAGAAACCTTGAGGAAAAAATCTATATAACTTAATCAGAGAAATTTATCTCAAGTGAAAGAGCAAATCAGGTATGCAAGCTGAATAGATTCATCTATAGATTGAAACAAGCATCGAGGAGCTGGAACATCTATTTTGATAAGATAGTCAAATCGTTTAGCTTTATCAAAAATATGGATAAACCTTATATATACAAGAAAACTAGTGGGAGTGATATTATCTTCTTGGTTTTGTATGTGGACGACATACTGCTCATTGAGAATGATATCCCGATGTTGCAATCAGTCAAAACTTGGTTATCACAAAAGTTTTCCATGAAAGACTTGGGTGAGGTGTCCTATATACTTGGTATTAAGATCTATAGCGATAGATCGAATAGGATGCTAGGCTTGTCCCAGTCTAGGTATATTGACCTTGTGTTGAAGAGGTTCAATGTGGAGGAAAGTAAAAGAGATTACTTGCCCATAGGTCATGGCATACAACTCTCTAAGAAGATGTCTCCTAAGACACCTAAAAAGAGAAATAGAATGAGTTCTATTCTTTATGCTTCAGCTGTAGGATTAATAATGTATATTATATTATGAACCAGACCTGATGTTGCTTATGCCTTGGGCATTGTAAGCAGATTTCAGGCTGATCCTGGAGAGGATCATTGGAAAGCTATGAAAAATATATTCAAGTACTTGAGAAGGACTAGAGATATTTTTCTGATATATGGTGGATCTGATTTAAAACTGAAAGATCATATCGATTCTAGTTTTCAATCTGATTTGGATGATAGCAAATCGATATCTGGATATATGTTTATCCTGTATGGTGGTGCAGTAAGTTAGAAAAATTTTAAACAGCAAATTGTTGCTGACTCAATCACTGAGGCTGAGTATATTACTGTAAGTAAGGCTGCTAAGGAGGCCGTCTGGATGAAAAAATTCATCACAGAGTTGGATGTGATTCCAGAGATTGAACAACCAGTGCCTCTTTATTGTGGCAATACTGGGGCAGTTACTCAAGCCAAAAAATAAAGGTCTCATCATACATCTAAGTACATCCTAAGACGGTTCCACCTCATTCGAAAGATTATCGAAAGACGTGATGTGATCATGGAGTGAGTTGACATCAAGAACAATATAGTGAACCATTCACTAAGGCCTTATCAATGTAGTAGTCTAACTGCCATCTTGATAGCATGGGCATCAGGTATAGGGACGATTGGCTTTAGTGCAAGTGAGAGATTGAAAAAATTATGTCCTACAAGCCAATCGCATATGGGATGCAATAGGGTGTATTTTGTAATTTATCTTCCAAACTCATGTAATTGATATTTATTTTAATATAATGGGTATTTTTGATTCATTATATGCTGTATCTTATTGTTCTTAAGATTATAACGAACCCTATAGGTCTGGGCAATGGTTGTAGAGCCGTGATGAGATCACACCAATAAGATCTAAATCCTTGATAGTCCTAACTTAAAATATTCTTAGTCATTAGTACATTGAGTCAGAGATCAATGATACCAATAAGACTGGTATGTCCTATATATGCTCAGAAATGAGGGTGGTTGATCTCACAACCACTTGTGTGGTGACACTAATACAAAGATATGGATACTCATTAGAGAATGAGTTCACTGAATTGACCTATGAAAGAATATCAGATGGAGTCTTATTTACATATCAACTGATGATTCTCTAGTGGGAGTTGTATAAGTGATCCTTAGACCTGAGGTCACCATGATACCTTATGTACATGGATCCATATTTTGGTTCACTACCTAGCTTGATTCTTGAATCCTTATGTGGGGTGTTCTGAATATGGTAAAGTATGTATAGAGATTGTGAGTGATCAATAAAAGATCAGTCACTCACAATAAGGGAAGCGAATATCCTATGTGATCTCATAGGACGATGACTCTAAAAGTCTTTGACCAAAGTAGGGTGATAATTAGAAAAAGATTTCTAATGTATCATCAACTGAATCATCATCTGTTGGTGCAAAAATCTACCTGCGTCGGAGAAGCTGGAGTCGAGGGAGTCGCGGTCGCCGTCGGGACCTGCAAAGGAAGTCTAAATCGGAGGTGGGGTTGCTTCGGCAAGACCCTCCGACGCTCAAGTCAGTTCTCTGCCTCAACAAGAATGGAGTGCTTGAATAAAATTTTAGCAGAGTTTTGGGATAGAAAATAGAGCTTAGAGAATAATGTATCTGGGGTCCCCCATTTTATAGGTGGAGGGAGCAACAGACTAATAGCGATGTTTGTAACCATCTGGCAGTAGGCTGCCCATGGTCAGGAGGAGTTTGTTGCGAAGAGTAGTGGAGTGGACCCGTGGCTATCATCGGAGCATGCCACGTGGAGTCTGCCGTGGGGAGTGGAGCGGCGTCCATTGTCGCGACTTGCCAGAGGATGGAAGAATCGCGCGGTATCCATCGCAGGAAGTGGAGCGGATGTGGCATATGGCCTGCCAGGAGCGATGGGAATTCGTTGCAGGAAGTGGAGTAGTGCTATGGCCGTTACTGCGACCTGCCAGGGAGTGATGGAGCCACGTGGAATCCATCGCAGGAAGTGGAGCAGAGTCGTGGCTGTTGCTGCGGCCTGCCAGGGGGTCCAAGCCTGTCGATTGGAGTTTGGCTGGAGTCTCCGACAGAGAGAGGTGGCTAGCCACCCCTCTGAGAGGAGCTCGGAGTCTGACTCTCGTAGGAGTCCGGATGGAGTCTTCCTTTAGTCAAAGTCGGGGGCGAGGTCTGGCTCCCGTGGGAGTCCGGATGGAGTCTTCCCGCAGCTGGAGTCGGAGATGAGGTCCAGCTTCTGTAGGAGTCCGGGGGGAGTCTGCCTGCAATTGGAGTTGTGGGCGAAGTTCGACTCCCGTAGGAGTCCGGACAAGGTTTACCTGGAGCC
The DNA here is from genome assembly GCF_000442705.2 of Elaeis guineensis. NCBI lineage: Eukaryota > Viridiplantae > Streptophyta > Magnoliopsida > Arecales > Arecaceae > Elaeis > Elaeis guineensis. The sequence goes on along the minus strand of NC_026000.2, from coordinate 108,087,278 downwards.
GAAGTAAGGGACGAGACCCGGCTCCTGTACGGGTCTGGGTAGAGTCTACCTGCAATTGAGGTCGGGGACAAAATCCGACTCCCGTAGGAGTCTGGATGAAGTTTACTAGTGGTCGAAGTCAGGGATGAAGCCCAGCTCCCGTAGGAGTTCGAGCGAAGTCTTCCCGTAGCCGGAGTCGGAGATAAGGTCTGGCTCCCATAGGAGTCTAGGCGAAGTCTACATGTAATTAAAGTCAGGGGCAAAATTCGGATGAAGTTTACCATAAGTCGAGGTCGGGGATGAAGCCCAGCTCCCGTAGGAGTTCGGGCGGAGCCTTCTTGCGGTTGAAGTCGGGGGCGAAGTCCGGCTCCCGTAGGAGTCCGGATGAAGTCCACCTGCAATTAAAGTCAGGGGCGAAGTTCGGCTCCCGTAGGAGTCGGACGAAGTTTACCATCAGTCGAGGTCGGGGATGAAGCCCAGCTCCCGTAGGAGTCCGGGCAGAGCCTTCTTGTGGTTGAAGTCGGGGGCGAAGTCCGGCTCCCGTAAGAGTCCGGATGAAGTCCACCTGCAATTAAAGTCAGGGGCGAAGTCCGGCTCCCGTAGGAGTCCGGATGAAGTTTACCATCAGTCGAGGTCGGAGATGAAGCCCAGCTCCCGTAGGAGTCCGGGTGGAGCCTTCTCGCGGTTGAAGTCTGGGGTGAAGTCCGGCTTCCCTAGGAGTCTGGATGAAGTCCACCTGCAATTAAAGTCAGGGGCGAAGTCTGGCTCCCGTAGGAGTCCGGATGAAGTTTACCATCAGTTGAGGTCGGGGATGAAGCCCAGCTCCCGTAGGAGTCCGGGCGGAGCCTTCTTGCGGTTGAAGTCGGGGGCGAAGTCCAGCTCCCGTAGGAGTCTGGATGAAGTTTACCATCAGTCGAGGTCGGGGATGAAGCCCAGCTCCCGTAGGAGTCCGGGTGGAGCCTTCTCGCGGTTGAAGTCTGGGGTGAAGTCCGGCTTCCGTAGGAGTCTGGATGAAGTCCACCTGCAATTAAAGTCAGGGGTGAAGTCTGGCTCCCGTAGGAGACGGATGAAGTTTACCATCAGTTGAGGTCGGGGATGAAGCCCAGCTCCCGTAGGAGTCCGGGCGGAGCCTTCTTGCGGTTGAAGTCGGGGGCGAAGTCCAGCTCCCGTAGGAGTCTGGATGAAGTTTACCATCAGTCGAGGTCGGGGATGAAGCCCAGCTCCCGTAGGAGTCCAGGTGGAGCCTTCTTGCGGTTGAAGTCGGGGGCGAAGTCCGGCTCCCGTAGGAGTTCGGATGAAGTCCACCTACAATTAAAATCAGGGGCGAAGTCCGGCTCCCGTAGGAGTCCAGATGAAGTTGACCATCAGTCAAGGTCGGGGATGAAGCCCAGCTCCCGTAGGAGTCCGGGCGGAGCCTTCTTGCGGTTGAAGTCGGGGGTGAAGTCCGGCTCCCGTAGGAGTCCAGATGAAGTTTACCATCAGTCGAGGTCAGGGATGAAGCCCAGCTCCTGTAGGAGTTCGGGCGGAGCCTTCTTGCAGTTGAAGTTGGTGGTGAAGTCCAGCTCCCGTAGGAGTCCGGATGAAGTCCACCTGCAATTAAAGTCTGGGGTGAAGTCTGGCTCCCGTAGGAGTCCGGATGAAGTTTACCATCAATCGATGTCGGGGATGAAGCCCAGCTCCCGTAGGAGTCCGGGCGGAGCCTTCTTGCGGTTGAAGTCAGGGGCGAAGTCCGGCTCCCGTAGGAATCCGGATGAAGTCCACCTGCAATTAAAGTCAGGGGCGAAGTCCGGCTCCCGTAGGAGTCCGGACGAAGTTTACCATCAGTCGAGGTCGGGGATGAAGCCCAGCTCCCATAGGAGTCCGGGTGGAGCCTTCTTGTGGTTGAAGTCGGGGGCGAAGTCCGGCTCCCGCAGGGTCCGACGAAGTTTACCATCAGTCGAGGTCGGGGATGAAGCCCAGCTCCCATAGGAGTCCGGGCGGAGCCTTCTTGCGGTTGAAGTCGAGGGCGAAGTCTGGCTCCCGTAGGAGTCCGGATGAAGTCCACCTGCAATTAAAGTCAGGGGCAAAGTCCGGCTCCCATAGGAGTCCGGACGAAGTTTACCATCAGTTGAGGTCAGGAATGAAGCCCAGCTCCCATAGGAGTCTGGGCGGAGCCTTCTTGTGGTTGAAGTCGGGGGCGAAGTCCTGCTCCCGTAGGAGTCCGGATGAAGTCCACCTGTAATTAAAGTCAGGGGCGAAGTCCAGCTCCCGTAGGAGTCTGGATGAAGTTTGCCCGCAATTGGAGTCGGAGACGGGGTCCGGCTCCCGTAGTTGTCCGGACCCCGTGAAGAATCCGGTCGACACTGGCAGGGTCCTGCCCGTCGGCAAAACTTGGGAGTGTGGCGGAGGCTCGGCCGCTTGGGAGGTTTAAAGAGACGTTGTCGGAGGTCCAAAGTCAGTTGGATCCCAGAGGGTCACTCCCATCACGAACTTCGGCTGGGGGTATTTTATACCCAACACCAGTCTCCCTACTTTCGAGTTCGAATTTCGAATGAAGAAATACTAATAAATTTTTGCAGCCGAAGTTGTCCCCTTGAATCCTGTACACGATCGCCCCCAGATATTTTGGCATTAAATACGCGCGTGCTGGAGTCTTTTCAAATCGGGGCGATTCAAAGGACCTTTTGGAATTTTCACTGGTATGTTGGCCCAGGTAGGCATAGTAATGGCTCCGTCAGCTGTCAGCCACTTTTAGCCGCCTGTCATGGCCAGTGGACACGTGTTGAGCGTGGGTCGGCCTGGGATGATTCGCGATTATTATGGCGCCGGATCCCAGGGTCTATTTAAACCCACCCTTCCGCCTTTAGGGGCCCTGTTCCGCCTGAAAGTTCTATCGGTGTCCACCTTTTCTTCGAGAGCCCTGACCCTCCTTGGCGTCTTCTTTGGCCCTAGACGTCCTTCGAGTCATCCCTGTCCTCGCCCCTCTGCATCCTTCAGAGCGATCTAGGTTAGTCTCAGAACATTCGTTTTCCTTCTTGCCATTTAGGAGCCTTTTCTCCTCCATTTTCTTCTGTCGCGTTCCTCTGATTTGGTCTCCCATAACCCCTCGTCCCTTGTCCCGCCTGATTTCTCTGGGATTTTTAGGGTCTTCATTTGAAATCATTCGAAATATCTTCTGGCACCTCCACCTCTAGCGGTTCTGAGAGTTCTTCCGTCTCAGCGCCCCAAGACCCCCACTCTGTAGACGAACCCACAACTGGGACTGGGCTTCGTCCAGTTTTTGCGTCGGGTACCATTCCCTGCTCCCTGACTCTGGATGAACTCCTACTGATAAGGGTTCAGTATGGAGTTCCTCCGGAGTAAGACCTGGAGCTTCCTGGCCCCTCCGACCAGGCTAGCACTCCCCCACCCGATTGTTTCTGCCTGTATCAGGAGGCCTTCCGTGCAGACTCCGGCTTCCACTTCCGCCCTTTGTCGTTGCCCTTTTTCGCTTCTTAGATATCTCTTTAGCTTCAGTTGCTCCGAATTCCTTTAGGTTTTTGATAGGGTTCCTTTTCCTTTGCCACGTAGTCGAAGTTCAGCGATCCCTTTCTTTGTTTAGGCATTTTTACACCTTCAAACGTCACCCTTCGATGAAGGACTGGTGGTATTTCTCCCCCAGTTTGGCAAGAAGGGGTTGCTGAAAGGTGCTCCCTCTTCAATCCACAACTGGAAGGGAAAATACCTCTTCATCCACTGCCCGACCTTGAGGCTGGGCCTTCCCCCTTGGGGCTCTCTGAGGGACTCTGTCCATCGGACTCCCAGTCTGGGGGAGGATGACCTTCAGGCCGCCCGAAAGCTTCTTGACCATTCCACTCCTTTCCTTCCCAACCTTCTGAAGGAGCAATTTTTGTTCAATATCGGCTTGAGCCCCCATGATCCTGCGAGTATTCCATCTTTTTTTTTCTCTTCTTTTCTTCCATCCTTCTTCTTTTTCTTTCTTTTTCTTCTTTTTTTTTTTTTTTGTATGTCACTTCTTCTTTTTCACCCCATTGCTGATTTTTGATTTTTTTTTTCAGGAATGGATGTCGAAGCAGCACGGATGCTCACCAGGGGCCTCAAGGCCCACAAAAGGAAAGGTGTCACGGCCTCCGGATCAGCAAAGAAGGCTAGAGTGGAGGAGACGAGCTCTGCCGCACCTGTCCAGGCGGCTCCCACAGTCGATGTTCCTTCGGACGCCGAACCATCGGCCCCCCGGGCTTCTTCAAGGAGTCTGCCGACTGGGGCTCCCATTTTGGGGGTCCGTTCCACGGAGGTGCCCAGAGTCGAGAGGAGGAGGAGAAGGAAGTCGGTGGCCCGCAGGGCGGTAAGCCACCGAGCCACCGTTGAAGAGTTCGTTGGTTCCGAAGAAGAGCCGGAGAATCCCTTCAATGACAGGGACTTGATCAAGCGATTGATCGACGGCTGCATTCTGCCTGAAGTCGTCGAGAGGATTGATCGCGTCAATCCTGAACAGCGGGTTTGGGACTCCCTAGGGTCCTTTCTCGAGGTAAACAAGTCTTCATTTAATTGGCTTTCCGACCCTTGTTCTGAGCCCCTAGCTGCCCTCGCAGATTGGGCACCAGCTCCTTGTCAATATGAGGCGACGAACCGGGCGAGGAGGGATGCCATCCAGGCAGAGGAGCATCGTCGGGCCAGAATCGCCCATCTCGAAGAGAAGGCAGCCGATGTAGTCACCCTCCAAGAGGCCCTGGAGAGAGAAAAATAGGCTCGGGAGGAAGAGAAGCAGACCTCGGAGGAGACAGTGAGAAAGGCGGAGGCCGAGGTCGCCAATTTGGCGGAGTAGATCCCGGTCCTGGTCTCGGAGGCCAGGGTTCTTGCGGTGGAGAAGTTCAAGGCCTCCACGGAGATGAGGGACCTGAACGTCCGATTCAGCCAAGAAGCATTCATCAAGGGGTTCGAGCTCTGCTAGGAGAAGGTGGCCAGAAAATTTTCTGAGCTCGATCTCAGCTTCTTGGGCGAGGAGTTTGAAGATGAGGCCGGTCCCTCTCCTGCTGCTACTGCTGCCGCAGCCCCCCTTCCAGGGACACCGAGCTCCCCAACTCCTACTGCAGAGGTCTGAGACCTCCGACCTTATATTTTTCTTTTACTGCAATTTTTCCTTTTCTTTTTGTCTTTAAGAAACATTCAATCAATAAAGTTAAATTTCTCATCATGGATGGCTTCTCCTTTCTTCCTTCCTCCTTTTTGTTTTTCTTTCTGCAATGAGACGCGCCTTGACGCTTTTGTCTCCCGATGGCAGTGTCCTACCGAAGCACTTCCCCTACCCCAGGGGATTCCGCTGAAGTCCACGATCCAGTGGCTGAAGAAGGAAGTTCTTCATTTGACAAAAAGGTCGAAGAAGATGGAAGGCGAGCTTCGCAGGTTGAGGGAGGGTCACTCTGAAGCCACCGTGGAGGCCACCCACTTTCGAAATCTCCACGTGAAGGGGATCATGGAGTACAGTCGGAGGAAGGCAAACTTCGCGAAGGAGCTTGAGGAACACAAGAAGCGCGCCAGCGATCGAATTTGGGCTCAAGCTGCCAAGATCAGTTCTCTCAAGGTGGAACTGTCAGCTGCGCGGGAGAGGATTGGCCAGCTGGAGGAAAGTTCATCCCGACTCTTGGCTCGGGTCGACGGCGATCGGGAGTGGTTGAAGAAGGTCTCTGACCTTCAGCAGTAGCTTCAGGATGCCGAGGTGGGCTACGACATGCATCGGGCCGGCTGGCGTAGGCAGGTGGATGAATACAAAGGGAGACTCAGGGTGGCAACCGACGAAGTTGCCCATCTTCAAGGGCAGCTGGCTGGCAGGGCTTAGCTCGCTTCCGCTCGGGATTCCAGCGAACTCCAATCCCTGAGAAGAACTGCAGAAGAGCTTTCTATCACCCTTGGGGGGAGGACGGCCGAGCTGCAGTAATTGAAGATCCAGCTGGCATGTGAGCAACAGGCCGTCAAGGATGCGGAGGTGGAATCCGAGGTCCTGAGAAAGAGACATCGAGAGGCGGAGAACGAAAGCCAGCGACTCTGTCGGATGTTTCAGGACATGCTGCTGAAAAAGAGAGAGCTAGAAGAAGAAGTCAAAAATCTGAGGCAGTCCTTGATAAGGAGTGAAGCATATAATTCGAGGTCGGAAGGAGCAGAGCTTTCCTAGGGCTTTTTTTGGCCTTCCATCTTTCCATGCATACATTTTCTCTTTTGTTGTTTTGTTTTGTTCTTGTGGTTTTGCTTTTCTTCCTTTAGCCTTCTGGACTTCGTGGTGTATATTTCACAAATGAAATGAAAAGGAAATTTTGTGTTACCTCATCCACGTATTGTATTAAATTATCGCCCGTCGAACTTTTTTGTCTTTTGACTTGTCCGACGTCGACATCGTTTAGAGGTGCCCAATCATCGCCACACTGATTTACTTTTCTTGTCATCCATGGCGTAGGCTCGAGCTCGATGGTCCGAACTCCGCGTTACCTTGAGGGGGTCATTATTTTCTTGACCTGTGTCGAGAGCCTTCTTAGAGGCCGGGGATGTCTGGTAGGAACTTCCCGTTTTGTTGAGACGAGGTTCCCTAGGTCTTTGGTGTGGTTTATTTTTTATTTGTTGCCGATGTAATTCCTCGCTTTTCTTTTTAATTTTTCTCCTCTTTTTCGAGTGAGGGTCCTCCCCTTGCTTTCTGAGGGGTCGCGTAGAAGTGTAGAGGTGCCATTGAGGGGACTTTTCCTCTTATCCAATTTTGTTGGGCAGTCGAGTTTTTATCATCATCAGGATGAGGTTCTCCTTCTATTCTTGACGTAGTCGATCTCAGCTCAGGTTAGGATGAGGTTCTCCTCCTGTTCCCAATGGAGCTGTGGGGGCACATAAGGGTTGTTGCAAGGGCCTCTCCCCCCATCCGATCTAAAAGAATCGGGCCTTCGACTTTGCTCATGTTAGGGCGAGGTTCTCCTCCTGTCCCTAACATGGCTGTGGGGGCACATAAGGGTGCTGTAAGGCCTCTCCCCCCATCCGATCTAAAAGAATCGGACCTTTGACTTCACTCATGTTAGGACGAGGTTCTCCTCCTGTTCCTAACATGGCTGTGGGGGCACATTAGGGCGTTGTAGGGCCTCTCCCCCCATCCGGTCTAAGAGAACTGGGCCTTTGACTTCGCTCATGTTAGGATGAGGTTCTCCTCCTGTTCCTAACATGGCTGTGGGGGCACATTAGGGTGTTGTAGGGCCTCTCCCCCCTTCTGATCTAAAAGAATCGGGCCTTTGACTTGGCTTATGTTAGGACGAGGTTCTCCTCCTGTTCTTAATATGACCATGGGGGCACCTAAGGGCCGTTATATAGGCCTCTCCCCCGATCCGATCTTAAAATAATCGGACTTTCATTTTGCTCATGTTAGGATGAGGTTCTCCTCCTGTTCCTAACATGACCTTGCTTTGATTGTTTGAAGGGGTTATCCCCGGTCGTGACAAGTCCATGCCAAAAGGGAAAGACATGCAAAGTTGAAAGGGATTTTGATTCAAAGTAAAGTCGTTAGTAATACATTTACAGATTTTTCAAGTCCATGGTCGTGGTAGGTTTGCTCCTCCTTGAGGTCCTCCGACGATGGAGTTGATGGTCTCGATTGGAGGCTGATCTTCGGGCTGCTCCTCCCTCCTCGGCGGTTCAGGTTGCGGCAGGGCCCTTGGCCGATCCTCTCTGCCCTCAGGTCGGCGTCGAATGAACCTGTCGAGCCGACCTCATCTGATGAGCTCCTCGATCTTGTCTCGAAGCTGAATGCACTCCTCTGTATCGTGGCCATGGTCATGATGGTAGAGGCAGAACTTGTTGGGGTTGTGCTTCCCGGGGTGTGTGCGCATCCTCTCTGGCCTAGGGAGCTGCTCTCTGACCTCCATCAGCACCTGGGTTTTCGATGCATTGAGGGGGGCATAGTTGCAGAACCTTCCTGGGGGAGAGCCCCGTCGAGCTCGATGCTCCGAGCTTCCCTGCCTGCATGCTCGAGGAGGGGTCTGGACGCGCTTGTGCCTGGGAGGAGTTCGAGAACGTGGCCGAGCTTCCCTCGGCCCTTTTTCGACTGCGGGCTTGCTCGAGTCTCCCGCCTGCCATTCTCTCGTGGTCTCCTCATCCCTCATTTTGAAGGCTTCTTTCGCTCGGACGTACCCTTCGGCCCGAGCCAATAGATCAGCAAAATCTCTGGGGTACTTCTTCTTCAGGAGAACAAAAGGTCATTCTTCTGAAGGCCGCCCTTCAGAGCAGCCATTGCTACCGACTGGTCCAAGTTCCGGACCTCCAGCACGATGATATTGAAACGGTTGATGTAGGCTCGAATGGACTCCCCTCCCTTTGCTTGATATTGATGAGGGACTCCGAACCCTTTCGAGGGCACCGGCTACTGACAAAATGGGCCACAAATTGGTGGCTCATCTGATCAAAGAAAAAGATGGTACCCGGCTTCAGCATCGAGTACCAATTTCTCGCCGCTCCCTTCAAGGTGGATGGAAAGGCTCGGCATAGAATGGCATCGGGCACACCATGAAGCAGCATCATCGTCCAAAAGGCCTCCAGATGATCAACCGGATCTGAAGTCCCATCGTAGCTTTCAAACTGGGGGAGTTTGAAGTTTGGCGGGATCAGTTCCTGCATGATCATTTGAGAAAAGGGAGGTCAGTACAAATATCCTCACCATAAGCGTGGAGAGCGTGGCGGAGTTCTTCGATCCGCTGGTTCATCTCCTGGAGCCTGCGGTCCAGAAATCCTCGCGACTATGGGTCTCGAGGGTCCTCTGGCAGAATGGGGGTAGAGATCTTCCAGGGGTGGAGTCATGGTCTGATTGGGGGCACTCCACTCTTGGATTCATCTTTCCAGAAAAGACTGGGTGGCTGGCCCAGGTGGCCCGTCCCACCACCAGATTTTGGAGTTCTGGCGACGCTCTTTCTGATCGTACTGATGCCTGTGGCTGCTGCTGCTGTTGTATGGCCTGCACAGCTTCAGTGAGGCCTCTGACCTGCTGCACCAGTAGGTCGAATTGCTCCGTGCCAACCGCCATTGCCGGAGGAGGAGGAGGAGGCTGAGAGACTGGAGGTGAGGTCGGAGCCTGAGATCTGGCCGCAGAGGCCGTGGATCGCGTGTGGATGCTTTGCGGGGAGGCATCGGGCGAAGATCTAGTGGGGGAAGGAGGAGTGGATGTCGGAGAAGATGACCAGAGGTGGTCCCGTTGAGCGCTTTTTTAAGAACAAGGGTACTGCGAAGACACACCCTTCCTCTAGCGTCAATCCTGTTGGTACAAAAATCTATCTGCATCGGAGAAGCTGGAGTCGAGGGAGTTGCGGTCGCCGCCGGGACCTACAAAGAAAGTCTAAATCGGAGGTGAGGTTGCTCCGACAAGACCCTCCGATGCTCAAATCAGTTCTCTGCCTCAACAAGAATGGAGTGCTCGAACGAAAATTTTAGCAAAGTTTTGGGATAGAAAATAGAGCTTAGAGAATAACGTATCTGGGGTCTCCCCTTTTATAGGTGGAGGGAGCAACAAACTGATAGCGATGTTTGTAACCATCAGGCAGTGGGCTGCCCATGGTCAGGAGGAGTTTGTTGTGAAGAGTAGTGGAGTGGACCCGTGGCTATCATCGGGGTGTGCCACATGGAGTCTACCACAGGGAGTGGAGCGGCATTCGTTGTCGTGACTTGCCAGAGGATGGAAGAATCGCGCGGTATCTGTCGCAGGAAGTGGAGCAGGATCGTGGCCATTATTATGGCCTGCCAGGGAGCGATGGAACCACATGGAATCCATCGCAGGAAGTGGAACAGTGCTGTGGCCGTTACTGTGGCCTGCCAGGGAGTGATGGAGCCGCGTGGAATCCATCACAGGAAGTGGAGCAGAGTCATGGCTGTTGCTGTTGCCTGCCAGGGGTCCAGGCCTGTCGGTCGGAGTTCGGCTGGAGTGTCCGACGGAGAGAGGTGGCTAGCCACCCGTCTGAGAGGAGATCAGAGTCTGGCTCTCGTAGGAGTCCGAATGGAGTCTTCCTTCAGTCAAAGTCGGGGGCGAGGTCCGGCTCCCGTGGGAGTCTGGACGGAGTCTTCCCGTAGCTGGAGTCGCAGACGAGGTCCGACTTCCGTAGGAGTCCGGGCGGAGTTTGCCTGCAATTGGAGTTGTGGGCGAAGTCCGGCTCCCATAGGAGTCCGAACGAGATTTACCTGTAGCCGAAGTGAGGGACGAGACCCGACTCCTATAGGGTCCGGGCAGAGTCTACCTACAATTGAGGTCGGGGATGAAATCCGGCTCCCGTAGGAGTCCAGATGAAGTTACCAGCGATCGAAGTCGGAGACGAAGCTCAGCTCCCGTAGGAGTTCGGGCGGAGTCTTCCCGTAGCTGGAGTCGGAGATGAGGTCTGGCTCCTATAGGAGTCTGGGCGAAGTCTACCTGCAATTAAAGTCAGGGTGAAGTTCGGATGAAGTTTACCATCAGTCCGAGGTCGGGGATGAAGCCCAGCTCCCATAGGAGTCCGGGCGGAGCCTTCTTGCAGTTGAAGTCGGGGGCGAAGTCTGGCTCCCATAGGAGTCCGGATGAAGTCCACCTGCAATTAAAGTCAGGGGCGAAGTCTGGCTCCTGTAGGAGTCCGGGATGAAGTTTACCATCAGTCGAGGTCGGGGATGAAGCCCAGCTCCCGTAGGAGTCTGGGCGGGAGCCTTCTTGGCAGGTTGAAGTCGGGGGCGAAGTCCGGCTCCCGTAGGAGTCCGGATGAAGTAC